>NC_138771.1:652665296-653190296 GCF_965119305.1 Pelophylax lessonae
ACTACAGCTCCCACAATCCCAATCTTCCACTTTCTGCCAGAGGATGATTCCATTTGAAATAAGCATTAAAGGGGTACAGGAATGATTCCAACAACGATAAACCTGTATATTTATATTAGTAGTCTGATCCTGACTACATCACTTACATTTATTTATAGTAGAAAAACCTGCAGAACACAGACTTACCCCCCATTACAAAATTATCCTATTGGTTCAATATTCCACTAATCATGTCCCTCCTCCCTGTGATTTCACCAGGTTCATATTACTGATTCCCCCCACAGATCTTTATACAACCTCCCCATACACATAACACAGCATGGAGGGGCTCGGTGAAGGTGGTAGTGAAGGTGTGGAGGAGTCGGATCGGGTCACACAGATCATAAAAGGAGATCTGCCCGGCCTTATAATCCAGATATATCCTGACTCTGTTACTGGAGATATTGGATGGTAAGGGGATCACTTTATTGTTATGTATGACATCATACTGATTACTAGCCCTGTAAAAACCCCAGGACTTGTTATTCCTTCCAATCAGTGACTGCTCTCCTCTCCTGTCTATACTGGGGTAACACATCCCGACTGTCCATCCATCTGATCCCCCGACATCCACTTCCCAGTAATGTCTCCCTGAGGAGAAACTCTGACTGCTCAACACCTGAAAATAATCCAGAAATCTCTCTGGTGTTTCTGGTCGATTCTGGTATCTATCGGACATAGATACAGTTTTCCTGTCATCTGATATATGTAGAGTATTATCTGCTGTGTTTACATCCAGTAATATGTCTGCAGCTCCCTGTATATAGAAATCTACATTTACCTCTGTTATTATATCAGATAATGTGTGTAATGTGTGTGATATCCCAGCCACATCCAGACCCCCTCCATCATGGAGGAGCTTCTCATGTCTCTCTCTGTCCTCATTATCTCCATCCTCAGTATCACACAAGTCACCTGTGTCTGATTCCTGTAAGACAGTCAGTGGATCCGTCATGTTACACAGCTCCTCAATGTGACACATCTTCCTGGACAGCTCCTCCTTCTTTATTTCCAGATCCCGGATGGAGATGGAGATCCGCTCTGCTCGCCCGGAGATCTCCCTCAGGATTCTCTTCTCCAGGTCTTCCAGACGTCTCCTGAGATCTCTAAACAGGGCAGTGACTCTCTCGGTGTCACCAGCTGCTTTTTCTTCTACTTTCCTCCTGTGTTCCTGCAGACTCTGGACTCTTTCCTCCATCTCCTCTCTCTTTGTCAGAAGTTTCTGCAGAACATTCATCAGTGTCTCCTTCTTCTTCTCAGAAGCCTCATCCAGTGACTCCATCTCATGTCCTTTATGTCCTCCAATCATACAACAAGACACACAGATACAGGTATCATCCTCAGTGCAGTAATACTCTAGGATCTTCTTATGGACGGAGCATTTCCTGCTCTCCATGGACAAGGTGGGGTCAGTTAAGATGTGTTTTGGGGACTTTTTGTGGACTCTCAGGTGTTTATCACACAGAGAAACGTCACAGAACAGACAGGATCTAACAGCAAGTACAGGATAGTCCACACAGTGAGTACAGAAGACCCCGGACTCCTCCTGATCAGGTTGAGCAGTCAGAAAATTCGCCACTATGTTACGCAGTGTTATGTTCCTCTGCAGTGCAGGCCGATCCGGAAACTTCTCTCTGCATTCAGGACAGGAATATCCTCCAGGCCCCCCCTGTGTATCCAGCACACCATCAATACAGACCCGGCAGAAGTTGTGTCCACATTTCAGGTTTACAGGATCTGTATAAATGTTCAGACAGACGGAACATTCCAGCTCAGCTCTCAGATTAGCAGACGCCATCCCTGACAGTAGAAGAGAGACGTGACAGTGAAAGTCTCTGACACTGGAGAATAATGCAGTTGGGTGGGTCACATTCTCTCACAGGGTGAGGCTGGGTTGGGTCAGTAATATCAAATACGGAGATCAAATTTTAGAAGAAGGAGGTTTTTCATAGTAAAGACAATCATACCTCCCAACTTTAGAAGAGACAGAACAAGGGAAAGATGGGTGTAGAGAAAATAACACAATAAAGAGTTAATAAAACTTCAGTTTCTTTAGCACTTTCAGCAGCTAAATTAATAATGTAGCCCTGTCCCCGTAGGGCTTGTGGTGTGATGACTTCTTGTTTCTCCCTCTGATTACCTGCAGACATTCACTTGGGGATTTCTCAAACATACATCCTTACTCCTAGTTGTTAGTTACTTAATAAACAGTCTAAGGGATTTGGTTTTATATATTTATTGTGGAATTTGGATGGGAGAAGAGAATAGTAAGATACTCCAACTTGAACTATTCAACAGTAGATAAGGACAACTCTCACTTGGCCTTTACTGGCTTAATTAGGGAAGCAGACACGCTGTTTTATCCATACTGCCTGTTCTGTTCTCATTACACGTATGCCCCAGGCGTGTGCATCTCAACATACAGCTAAACCTTTAATCCTGCAATAACCAGTCCTTTTGTAACTTAAGGCTTTATTCCAGAGATAGAATAGTGGTCACATGACAGGTTACAAGTCAGAATGGATATGCGAATAGGATTGTGAATAGAGAGGTGAAACAGCGATGCTTCAAAGGGGGGTTCAGGAATCTTCCCACAGCAACCTCAGATGCTGTCTGCTCCTTCCTAAGGTAAATCTTAAAATGGAGGTTCTCTCAGAGAGGGGTGGAGCTAATATCCAGCAATAGAGTACAGGAAGTACCATAAAGTGCTGTATAACAGTCTATGTCACAGTTTCATCTTGTGGACAAGATTGGTATTACAAGTTCCAATAGAATTAATTATTTCCTTATGCTGGAGGCATGACACTGCCACTTGTAGGGAAGAAGTAAGTCCTTTTGCTCTCCTTAGCAATAGACATATTTCAACCACATTATCTTCAGGATGCCCTCTAGCATCCCCTTGACTGACCCTCGTCCACTGACTCTTCTGACATAAGGGGTGGCCCTCTCAAGACAGGGCCCACGACACAGATCTGTACTCACTGTAGGTAGAATCAGATCCTCTCCAGTTTCTCCCTTCCAGTCAGCTCTGTAGGACCTCTGGGTTAAGCTCCTCTCTAAGTCTCAGGCCTTCGGGTCGACCACCTGAGGCCGTATGGCAGCTTCTACAAAGAAGGGGCAGCCGCCCCCTCCCTCCAGGAGCCCCACTCTCCAGCATAAAGACCCTGATCATATGTACCCTTGGTATTCCAGCATGCACCAAGGCACTTTCCTTTGCCAATGACCAGGGCTGTAACAAATGCCTGTGCACTTACTTGTCAGGTTTCCTCCCACTGTCCAACATGCCTCCCTTTTGTACCAGTGTGAAACATTTCAGACAAGCTGAGCTGCACCTGAGCACCATAAACAGACCTCTCTACTCTCTCTCTAGCAACTACCTAGGAGGGTGCTACATCCACCCCCGCCCCCCCCCCCGCCAAACTGAGCCATGTCCTCACTGGCTCCGGACATCTGCCCCTACCAAAATACCTGTACAAAAATTTACAAGGAGTATCCTACAAACTTAGAAAAAGGAAATAACATATGTACAGGGCTATGGGGCATACCCCATATATGACCAGTGATACAATCATTTACGTAAACAAATTTAGACATCTACTATACATGAATTTACAAATTTGTACAGAGGTTTCCACCAGGTGCATTATATCAATGCACCCCCCGCCAAACAAAATCTGTCTGACAGGTAAAGGTCAAACATCCTGACTAACTATACTACAAATAACATTTGTACACATATGCAGTACACAAAATAGGCAGTCTCTCAAAGGCATGAAGATCCCCTGTAAACCTGCAAAGGAAAGGGTGAGCATGTAGTAACTTTGTATTCTATATACTCACAGTGAGACTGCCCTCTCCGCAGAAGCGACGTTCTCACCTGAAGAATCTCTAGCCCTAGCATTCATGTAGAAACAGCTGGAACATCCGGCCCCCTAAGGGCACGCTTGACTCATCGTGCTGTTGTGTTCCTGTAATAGACAATCAGAACAACCTGCCAATCTATATAACTAAGCATTTTTGGTATCTGTTCCATTTGGGAACTAAATGACTAGCAATAGGGACAGTCCCAGTTACCATGGCACTGGCTCTATTCTATCCTAGTCAGAATCACAAGTGCGGAGTCCATCTGACTGGTGTTCACAGTGTCCTTCTCTCTGCATCACCGAGGCAACAAATCTTCTCCTGGGGGCATGCTGTTTTTGCTGGAATCTTAGCAAAGCTTGCCTACTTGTGAGTGTCTGTGAGAACTCTTCAATAGTGATGAGCCGAACACTCCCCGTTCGGTTCGCACCAGAACACCGCGAACAGAGGAAAAGTTTGTTCGAACAAACAAACCCCATTGAAGTCTATGGGACTCGAACCTCGAAAATCAAACGGCCTCATTTTGAAGGCTTAAATGCAAGTTATTGCCCCAAAAATAGTGTATGGGGGCCCGGGTAATGACTTGGGGAACATGTAGCAATGAAAAAAAAGTTTTTAAAAACGATAATTTTTAATGGAGCAGTGATGTACTGATTTTAATGAGGCTTAAAGTGAAACTATAAAAATTAAAAATGCCTTCGAATATCGTGCCTGGGGGGGTCCCCTGAATGTGCCTATAAAGTAGTGCATCTCTACGATGTATGTAGCCTGCTGAACAAATACTGACATTTCTAAAGCAAAAAATGTCATATACAAATATACATACAAATTTCAACTCGCATGTACTTGTCATACGGGTGCAGAAAAATTGGGCCTTGGTTGTTGGTGGTGCCTGAACACCGTAACCCCTCACAGTTACTCTTGCTGGGCGCAGGAACGGGCCCTGCTGCTAAAAAATCTATACAAATTTGAAATCGCATGTACTTGTCATACAGATGCAGAACAATTGGGCCTTGGTTGTTGGTTGTGCCTAAATACAGTAACCCCTCGCAGTTACTCTTGCCGGGCACAGGAACGGGCCCTACTGCTAAAAAATTCATACAAATTTGAAATTGCATGTGCTAAACAGGTGCAAAAAAATTGGGCCTTTGCTGTAGGTGGTGCCTGAACACCATAACCAAGCTCTCGCAGTTACTCTTGCTGGGTGCAGGAATGGGACCTGCTGGTAAGAATTCCATACAAATTTGAAATTGCATGTGCTATACAGGTGCCAAAAATTGGGCCTTTGCTGTAGGTGGTGCCTGAACACCATAACCAAGCCCTCACAGTTACTCTTGCTGGGTGCAGGAATGGGTCCTGCTGGTAAGAATTCCATACAAATTTTTAATTGCATGTACTTGTCATACAGGTGCAAAAATATTGAGCCTTTGGTGTTGGTGGTGCCTGAACACTGTAACCCCTCACAGTTAGCAAGGCAGAGGGACAGGGCCTGCTGTTAAAAATGACATGCAACATTTAAATTGTATGCACCTGTCATACAAGTGCAGAAAATTAGGCCTTAGGGGTTGGTAGTGACCTTAACCAAAAACATTTTTGGAAGCTAGCAGAATCAAGGTAGAGTAATAGGATAGGCAGCATATGCAGTCTTCAAGGGATGGCAGACCCCTAGCAGATTCAATCAGTTACATCAGCATCAGGGGCCTGATAGCCCTTGTTGGTTCATTTTGATAAAAGTCAGCTGGTCAACAGAGTAGGTGGACAGACGCACTCTTTTGTCCATCACAAAACCTCCAGCAGCCTCAGAAAGCACGCTGGAAGCAGGACAGGCCAGGAGTTCCATTGCATATTGAGCAAGTTCTGGCCAGTGGTCCATCCTCAAGACCCAGTAAGCCAGTGAATGCTCAGCTGGAAAGGTCTCCAAGTCTGCTCTTGCGCTGCCACTGGTTGCTTAAACCTAACAGCCCTGGGTGCTGCTGAGGACAGAAGAACTGTTTAAAGGCATCGGTCAGCCGGCCGCCTTCTCCATCGCTCCTCCTTTGGCTGAACGATGCCTCAGAAACACGTCCAGAGAATGTTGACCTCCCAGTGTCTGGAAAGGTGGTACACAATTTTTTTTCAAGTCTTCCTCAAGATGTTTCATCCTCTGCTCCCTCTACTAAGGCAGAATAAGCTCTGCAACTTTACCCTTGTAACGTGGATCAAGAAGAATTGGCAACCAGTAATTATCCCTCTGATTGATAGCATGAATCCTCGGGTCCTTTCACATGCTTTGCAGAATCAGGGAGCCCATGCAACGTAAGTTGAAGGAGGCATGATCTTCTAAATCCTCTGGGTCACTAAGGATGACATTGTCAGCAGAAGCAACCTCTCTCCAACCACGTACAACTCCTGGGGTTTCTAGGGAATCAAAACCATCCCTTGAAGACTGCTGTATGCTATCCTCTACATCCATGCTGTCGAAATCCTCCTCCTCCTCCTCCTCCTCCTCCTCTTCCTCCTGTGTGTTTTGTGGCCATGCAGGAATGATATCTGCATAAAGGGAGCCTTATGAGGAAAGGAAGTCCTCCTCTTCCTCCCGCTGTTCTGCCTCAAGTGCCCTGTCCATGATTCCACACAGCGTGTGCTCCAGCAGGTAGACTAGCGGGATAGTGTCACTGATGCATGCATTGTCCCGGCTCACCATCCTTGTGGCCTTGTCAGGGGTGTTGTGGCAGAGCTTGACGTGTAGAGGAATGTCTCATCGGATGAAGAGCCTGGAACTATGTGCGATCCCAGGACAGGGATGCTGACAGGATATCTTAGCAGGACACAGGTTCACCAGAGGCACAGAGTCTAAGTGCTATCCGGTATTCACCAGGGCCCCTGATGGTGGGGATGGATTTGGCTGCATGCTAACACCAGGTCGCGGTCTCCGAATTTCCCCCAGCCAGGCCAAGAGCAGGTCCAGGTCCAAAAGCCGGTAGCGGATAAGCAGATCAGGGTGAGGCAGAAGAGTAGTCAAGACAAGCCGGGGTCAGGGCGGGCAGCAGGTAATCAAGGTCAAAGACAAGCCTGGTCAGATGATCAGGAACAGCAGGTAATATCAGGTACAGGAGACAGGAGAGCCGAAGATCACAAAGCAAAGATTCAGTGTGACCACTGCCCTTAAATAGGACGCTTGGCGCCAATGATGATTGTACGCTCATGCGCCTTCACACGAACACGAGGTAGCCTTCGAACTCTTGCATGGTAGCCTCTAACTATTCAAGGTGCCTCTGCGTACGCGCATGCGCATAGGCGTTCGCCGGTTTGCGGCACCAGTGCGCCTGCGTATAATAGTGAATCCCTGACATTGCCCCCTCCTTATGGGCAACCTCCAGGTGTCCAAAAGATTCATTTTCTGAGGATGGTTGTGAAAGAAGTTATGGATTAGCTCTTGGGCATGAACGTTCTGCTCAGTTTCCCAGGAATTCTTAGCCTTTCCATTTGACCATTTATTGCAGCTGATTCCTCCTTCTTCTGCATTCTACAACGGCCTCTACCTCAATTCTTCATCAGCATTGATAATTACAGGTGCAGGCGGTCCCAAGCTTCTATCTGGAAAAGGATCTTTCAACAAAGATACATGAAAAACCGGATGGATTTTGAGTGATTAGGGTACGGCAAGTTCGTACGACACCTCATTTAATTTCCTCTTCACCAGAAATGGACCTATAAATCTGGGTGCCTATTCTTAGAAGGGCAAGTCAATCGAAGATTTGCTGTAAACAGCCATACTTGGTTGCCAGGTTGATGAACTAGCTCCCCTCTCCTTTTCCTATCAAAAGTCTCCTTATTGGAGGTCTGAGCCTTGGTCATAGCATCTTGTAACAGTTTGCTATTACGTTTGAGAAAATCTACGATATCCCTGGCCGCTGGTACTGCGGATTCAGGAACAAGGCAGGGTAGGAAGGATGGGTGAAACCCGTAGTTGGCATAAAACGGGGACTGACCTGTATCCGAATGCTTGGCATTGTTGTATGAAAAGTCCGCCAAGGGTAGCAATGAGACCCAATCATCCTGGACAAAGGTGGTGAAGCATCTGATATATTGCTCGAGTGTCTGGTTGGTCCTCTCAGTTTGCCCATTAGTCTGGGGTTGGTAAGTGGAGGACATTGACAATTTGATCTTCAAAAACTCACATGCTCTCCAGAAGCGAGAGGTAAACGGAATCCCCCTATCCGACACAATGTCTGTTGGGACCCGTGGAGCCTTACTATTTCTTTGATAAAGACCTGTGCAGTCTCCAGAGCGGAAGGTGGGCTCCTCAGTGGCACGAAATGGGCCATCTATGACAAACGGTCTGCTACTATAAAAATGGCCATCTGACGGAGGAAGTTCCACAATAAACTGGTAGTGGTCTGAGCAAGCCCCATGCTGTGTTTTGAGCAGTCTTGCTTCGGGCGCAGATGGCACAAGAGGTAACGTACTGCTTGCAACTCTTCTCCAAGTCAGGCCACCAGAACATGCACTGAATAAGAGTTTTATGAATCCCAAAATGGCCTGCCAGCGGGTGGTCATGACAGAGTGCCAGGATGGTCACACGGGCATTTTCTGGAACGAAAATTTGGTCTCCTCTCCATAGTAACCCATTCCTGGGTATCAGCATAATTCCAGGAGGCCGGGGAACATCTACCGTGGCTTGTCTCAGAAAGGAAAGAAGATCAGCCTGCAATAACAGGAAATTACCTTTGGTTAAAATGGTGTCTGGTACGGGAGTTTCCTTTGGGCCGTCGTACATCTGGGAGAGCGCGTCTGGTTTTATATTTTTTTAACCTGGCCGGTATGTGATGTGGAAGGAGAACATAGAAAAGAAAAGTGCCCATCGTGCTTGGCGAGGTCTCAGGCATTTGGCTGTTCTTAAATATTCTAGGTTCTTATGGTCGGTGTAGATGAGGATGGGATGTGCTGCTCCTTCCAACAGGTATCTCCACTCCTGCAGAGCGGTCTTGATGGCAAGGAGTTTCTGATCTCCCACATCATAATTTCTCTCTGCAGGCGAGAGTTTATGGGAGAAGAAGGCTACCAGGTGGACCAAGTCCTTGATACCCTGGCATTGGGAGATAACTGCTCCTACCGCGATTTCAGAAGCATTGACTTTGAGTAGGTAGGGCAGGGTAGGATCTGGGTGACTCAAAATAGGAGCAGTAGTAAACAGTTCTTTTAGGGTTGTGAAGTCGGCCTGAGCCTCAGGAGTCCAGCGAAATCAAGTACTCTGTTTGGTAAGCACCATAAACAGACCTCTCTACTCTCTCTCTAGCAACTACCTAGGAGGGTGCTACATCCACCCCCGCCCCCCCCCCCCCCGCCAAACTGAGCCATGTCCTCACTGGCTCCGGACATCTGCCCCTACCAAAATACCTGTACAAAAATTTACAAGGAGTATCCTACAAACTTAGAAAAAGGAAATAACATATGTACAGGGCTATGGGGCATACCCCATATATGACCAGTGATACAATCATTTACGTAAACAAATTTAGACATCTACTATACATGAATTTACAAATTTGTACAGAGGTTTCCACCAGGTGCATTATATCAATGCACCCCCCGCCAAACAAAATCTGTCTGACAGGTAAAGGTCAAACATCCTGACTAACTATACTACAAATAACATTTGTACACATATGCAGTACACAAAATAGGCAGTCTCTCAAAGGCATGAAGATCCCCTGTAAACCTGCAAAGGAAAGGGTGAGCATGTAGTAACTTTGTATTCTATATACTCACAGTGAGACTGCCCTCTCCGCAGAAGCGACGTTCTCACCTGAAGAATCTCTAGCCCTAGCATTCATGTAGAAACAGCTGGAACATCCGGCCCCCTAAGGGCACGCTTGACTCATCGTGCTGTTGTGTTCCTGTAATAGACAATCAGAACAACCTGCCAATCTATATAACTAAGCATTTTTGGTATCTGTTCCATTTGGGAACTAAATGACTAGCAATAGGGACAGTCCCAGTTACCATGGCACTGGCTCTATTCTATCCTAGTCAGAATCACAAGTGCGGAGTCCATCTGACTGGTGTTCACAGTGTCCTTCTCTCTGCATCACCGAGGCAACAAATCTTCTCCTGGGGGCATGCTGTTTTTGCTGGAATCTTAGCAAAGCTTGCCTACTTGTGAGTGTCTGTGAGAACTCTTCAATAGTGATGAGCCGAACACTCCCCGTTCGGTTCGCACCAGAACACCGCGAACAGAGGAAAAGTTTGTTCGAACAAACAAACCCCATTGAAGTCTATGGGACTCGAACCTCGAAAATCAAACGGCCTCATTTTGAAGGCTTAAATGCAAGTTATTGCCCCAAAAATAGTGTATGGGGGCCCGGGTAATGACTTGGGGAACATGTAGCAATGAAAAAAAAGTTTTTAAAAACGATAATTTTTAATGGAGCAGTGATGTACTGATTTTAATGAGGCTTAAAGTGAAACTATAAAAATTAAAAATGCCTTCGAATATCGTGCCTGGGGGGGTCCCCTGAATGTGCCTATAAAGTAGTGCATCTCTACGATGTATGTAGCCTGCTGAACAAATACTGACATTTCTAAAGCAAAAAATGTCATATACAAATATACATACAAATTTCAACTCGCATGTACTTGTCATACGGGTGCAGAAAAATTGGGCCTTGGTTGTTGGTGGTGCCTGAACACCGTAACCCCTCACAGTTACTCTTGCTGGGCGCAGGAACGGGCCCTGCTGCTAAAAAATCTATACAAATTTGAAATCGCATGTACTTGTCATACAGATGCAGAACAATTGGGCCTTGGTTGTTGGTTGTGCCTAAATACAGTAACCCCTCGCAGTTACTCTTGCCGGGCACAGGAACGGGCCCTACTGCTAAAAAATTCATACAAATTTGAAATTGCATGTGCTAAACAGGTGCAAAAAAATTGGGCCTTTGCTGTAGGTGGTGCCTGAACACCATAACCAAGCTCTCGCAGTTACTCTTGCTGGGTGCAGGAATGGGACCTGCTGGTAAGAATTCCATACAAATTTGAAATTGCATGTGCTATACAGGTGCCAAAAATTGGGCCTTTGCTGTAGGTGGTGCCTGAACACCATAACCAAGCCCTCACAGTTACTCTTGCTGGGTGCAGGAATGGGTCCTGCTGGTAAGAATTCCATACAAATTTTTAATTGCATGTACTTGTCATACAGGTGCAAAAATATTGAGCCTTTGGTGTTGGTGGTGCCTGAACACTGTAACCCCTCACAGTTAGCAAGGCAGAGGGACAGGGCCTGCTGTTAAAAATGACATGCAACATTTAAATTGTATGCACCTGTCATACAAGTGCAGAAAATTAGGCCTTAGGGGTTGGTAGTGACCTTAACCAAAAACATTTTTGGAAGCTAGCAGAATCAAGGTAGAGTAATAGGATAGGCAGCATATGCAGTCTTCAAGGGATGGCAGACCCCTAGCAGATTCAATCAGTTACATCAGCATCAGGGGCCTGATAGCCCTTGTTGGTTCATTTTGATAAAAGTCAGCTGGTCAACAGAGTAGGTGGACAGACGCACTCTTTTGTCCATCACAAAACCTCCAGCAGCCTCAGAAAGCACGCTGGAAGCAGGACAGGCCAGGAGTTCCATTGCATATTGAGCAAGTTCTGGCCAGTGGTCCATCCTCAAGACCCAGTAAGCCAGTGAATGCTCAGCTGGAAAGGTCTCCAAGTCTGCTCTTGCGCTGCCACTGGTTGCTTAAACCTAACAGCCCTGGGTGCTGCTGAGGACAGAAGAACTGTTTAAAGGCATCGGTCAGCCGGCCGCCTTCTCCATCGCTCCTCCTTTGGCTAAACGATGCCTCAGAAACACGTCCAGAGAATGTTGACCTCCCAGTGTCTGGAAAGGTGGTACACAATTTTTTTTCAAGTCTTCCTCAAGATGTTTCATCCTCTGCTCCCTCTACTAAGGCAGAATAAGCTCTGCAACTTTACCCTTGTAACGTGGATCAAGAAGAATTGGCAACCAGTAATTATCCCTCTGATTGATAGCATGAATCCTCGGGTCCTTTCACATGCTTTGCAGAATCAGGGAGCCCATGCAACGTAAGTTGAAGGAGGCATGATCTTCTAAATCCTCTGGGTCACTAAGGATGACATTGTCAGCAGAAGCAACCTCTCTCCAACCACGTACAACTCCTGGGGTTTCTAGGGAATCAAAACCATCCCTTGAAGACTGCTGTATGCTATCCTCTACATCCATGCTGTCGAAATCCTCCTCCTCCTCCTCCTCCTCCTCCTCTTCCTCCTGTGTGTTTTGTGGCCATGCAGGAATGATATCTGCATAAAGGGAGCCTTATGAGGAAAGGAAGTCCTCCTCTTCCTCCCGCTGTTCTGCCTCAAGTGCCCTGTCCATGATTCCACACAGCGTGTGCTCCAGCAGGTAGACTAGCGGGATAGTGTCACTGATGCATGCATTGTCCCGGCTCACCATCCTTGTGGCCTTGTCAGGGGTGTTGTGGCAGAGCTTGACGTGTAGAGGAATGTCTCATCGGATGAAGAGCCTGGAACTATGTGCGATCCCAGGACAGGGATGCTGACAGGATATCTTAGCAGGACACAGGTTCACCAGAGGCACAGAGTCTAAGTGCTATCCGGTATTCACCAGGGCCCCTGATGGTGGGGATGGATTTGGCTGCATGCTAACACCAGGTCGCGGTCTCCGAATTTCCCCCAGCCAGGCCAAGAGCAGGTCCAGGTCCAAAAGCCGGTAGCGGATAAGCAGATCAGGGTGAGGCAGAAGAGTAGTCAAGACAAGCCGGGGTCAGGGCGGGCAGCAGGTAATCAAGGTCAAAGACAAGCCTGGTCAGATGATCAGGAACAGCAGGTAATATCAGGTACAGGAGACAGGAGAGCCGAAGATCACAAAGCAAAGATTCAGTGTGACCACTGCCCTTAAATAGGACGCTTGGCGCCAATGATGATTGTACGCTCATGCGCCTTCACACGAACACGAGGTAGCCTTCGAACTCTTGCATGGTAGCCTCTAACTATTCAAGGTGCCTCTGCGTACGCGCATGCGCATAGGCGTTCGCCGGTTTGCGGCACCAGTGCGCCTGCGTATAATAGTGAATCCCTGACATTGCCCCCTCCTTATGGGCAACCTCCAGGTGTCCAAAAGATTCATTTTCTGAGGATGGTTGTGAAAGAAGTTATGGATTAGCTCTTGGGCATGAACGTTCTGCTCAGTTTCCCAGGAATTCTTAGCCTTTCCATTTGACCATTTATTGCAGCTGATTCCTCCTTCTTCTGCATTCTACAACGGCCTCTACCTCAATTCTTCATCAGCATTGATAATTACAGGTGCAGGCGGTCCCAAGCTTCTATCTGGAAAAGGATCTTTCAACAAAGATACATGAAAAACCGGATGGATTTTGAGTGATTAGGGTACGGCAAGTTCGTACGACACCTCATTTAATTTCCTCTTCACCAGAAATGGACCTATAAATCTGGGTGCCTATTCTTAGAAGGGCAAGTCAATCGAAGATTTGCTGTAAACAGCCATACTTGGTTGCCAGGTTGATGAACTAGCTCCCCTCTCCTTTTCCTATCAAAAGTCTCCTTATTGGAGGTCTGAGCCTTGGTCATAGCATCTTGTAACAGTTTGCTATTACGTTTGAGAAAATCTACGATATCCCTGGCCGCTGGTACTGCGGATTCAGGAACAAGGCAGGGTAGGAAGGATGGGTGAAACCCGTAGTTGGCATAAAACGGGGACTGACCTGTATCCGAATGCTTGGCATTGTTGTATGAAAAGTCCGCCAAGGGTAGCAATGAGACCCAATCATCCTGGACAAAGGTGGTGAAGCATCTGATATATTGCTCGAGTGTCTGGTTGGTCCTCTCAGTTTGCCCATTAGTCTGGGGTTGGTAAGTGGAGGACATTGACAATTTGATCTTCAAAAACTCACATGCTCTCCAGAAGCGAGAGGTAAACGGAATCCCCCTATCCGACACAATGTCTGTTGGGACCCGTGGAGCCTTACTATTTCTTTGATAAAGACCTGTGCAGTCTCCAGAGCGGAAGGTGGGCTCCTCAGTGGCACGAAATGGGCCATCTATGACAAACGGTCTGCTACTATAAAAATGGCCATCTGACGGAGGAAGTTCCACAATAAACTGGTAGTGGTCTGAGCAAGCCCCATGCTGTGTTTTGAGCAGTCTTGCTTCGGGCGCAGATGGCACAAGAGGTAACGTACTGCTTGCAACTCTTCTCCAAGTCAGGCCACCAGAACATGCACTGAATAAGAGTTTTATGAATCCCAAAATGGCCTGCCAGCGGGTGGTCATGACAGAGTGCCAGGATGGTCACACGGGCATTTTCTGGAACGAAAATTTGGTCTCCTCTCCATAGTAACCCATTCCTGGGTATCAGCATAATTCCAGGAGGCCGGGGAACATCTACCGTGGCTTGTCTCAGAAAGGAAAGAAGATCAGCCTGCAATAACAGGAAATTACCTTTGGTTAAAATGGTGTCTGGTACGGGAGTTTCCTTTGGGCCGTCGTACATCTGGGAGAGCGCGTCTGGTTTTATATTTTTTTAACCTGGCCGGTATGTGATGTGGAAGGAGAACATAGAAAAGAAAAGTGCCCATCGTGCTTGGCGAGGTCTCAGGCATTTGGCTGTTCTTAAATATTCTAGGTTCTTATGGTCGGTGTAGATGAGGATGGGATGTGCTGCTCCTTCCAACAGGTATCTCCACTCCTGCAGAGCGGTCTTGATGGCAAGGAGTTTCTGATCTCCCACATCATAATTTCTCTCTGCAGGCGAGAGTTTATGGGAGAAGAAGGCTACCAGGTGGACCAAGTCCTTGATACCCTGGCATTGGGAGATAACTGCTCCTACCGCGATTTCAGAAGCATTGACTTTGAGTAGGTAGGGCAGGGTAGGATCTGGGTGACTCAAAATAGGAGCAGTAGTAAACAGTTCTTTTAGGGTTGTGAAGTCGGCCTGAGCCTCAGGAGTCCAGCGAAATCAAGTACTCTGTTTGGTAAGCAGGGTAATAGGGGAGATGATGGAGGAAAATCCCTTGATAAATCTCCTGTAAAAATTTGCAAACCCCACAAAACGCTGCACCCCCTTCTTATCCACTGGTGCTGGCCAGTCCAGAATGGCGGAGACCTTCTGTGGATCCATCTTGATCCCTTTTGAGGAAATCACCAGACCAAGGAACTGGATACTCTGCTGTTCGAATTCACACTTTTCTGGTTTAGTGTAGAGGCTGTGCTGCCGGAGTCGATGGAGTACTTTCTTAATATGTTCTCTGTGCTGGACCAGGGAAGAAGAGAAAACCAGGATATCGTCCAAGTACACGTTTACGAAAATGTCCAGGTATTCTCTGAAAATATTGTTAACGAAATGCTGGAAGGTGGCCGGGGCATTGCAGAGACCGAAAGGCATTACCAGATATTCGTAGTGACCAAATCTGGTACGGAATGCTGTCTTCCATTCATCCCCCTCCCTGATATGGACCAGGTTGTAGGCTCCCCGTAGGTCCAGTTTGGTGAATACATAGGCACTTCTTAGTCTCTGAAAGAGTTCGGGAATCAATGGCAGGGGGTAATGGTTCTTAACCGTGATTTTGTTTAATTCTCGATAGTCCACACAGGGCGGAAGCGAATGATCCTTCTTCTCCACAAAGAAGATTCCGGCTCCTGCAGGGGAGGTAGAAGGTTGGATGAATCCCTTCTTTAGATTCTCTGCCACATAGTCCTTTAGGGTGCCTAATTCACTTTCCAATAAAGGAAAAATGCATCCAAAAGGAATTTCGGCCCCTGTGGGGCAGCTTGATCGCGCAATCATAGGGACGATGAGGGGGTAGGGTCTCAGCCCCCTGTTTGCTGAAGACGACTAGATACTCATGATACGGTTCTGGCACGGAGGAACGTATTTCCTTATCAGAGTCCATACATAGCAGAATGCTAGAAGAACTGAGGGATACTGGCAGGCAATGATTCTGGCAGTAGGGGGACTGGAACTTGATGTCTCCAGAAATCCAATTTATTTGCGAATTGTGTGCTTGTAGCCAGGGTAACCCCAAGATAATGGGGAACAGGGGGGAGGTAATGGCGTCCAGGCTCAACAACTCTTTGTGATTTTCACAGGTGACTACAGGCAACGGAGGGGTTTCTTGAGTTACTGATTTGGACTTGATTTGAGACCCGTCAGCCAGGAAGATGGAGAGTCCTTGTGACTCGGAGTGGAATGCGCTGCTGTGCAGCAAAAGTTAAATCAATTAAGCAGCTGCTCACCCTGGAATCAATTATAGTGGTGACTGGGACCAGACCTTCTGGAAGCTGGAACGAGATAAAAAGAGCCAGGTGAGTAGTACTAATAGCAGATGCTGGGTAGCTTGAGGGAGAGATAGAAAGACACTTATGCAGTTTCGCTGGGCATGAGCGTACAAAGTGTCCGGCCTCTCCGCAGTACAGGCAAAAGGTTGTTTTGTCATCACCGCAGGCGTTCTTCTGCCGTCAAGGAGGAGCGTATAAGCCCAAGTTGCATAGGTTCAGAAGTATCTGGTACTGGGTTAACTGGAGCAGTGCTGCTTGGACTGGGACCAGAGGAGAAGACGTGAGCAGGGGTAGGAACCCGTGGCATCATCCAGACTGGACAGGACTGCTGAGTGGACCTCTCGGCTCTATGTTCATGGAGCCGGCGGTCTATCTGGATGGCCAGGGTAATTAGTGCCGCCAGAGATTCTGGTACCCCAACTCGGGCCAGTTCATCTTTTTCGCCTTCCAAGAGGCCAAGGCGGAACTGATGTCGCAGAGCATCATCGTTCCAGTGAGTGTCTCTACTCCGATGTCTGAAGTCGGTAACATAATCTTCCATGGCCCTACGCTTTGCTGAAGTGTGTGGAGTGCGGCTTCTGCGGTGAAAGTGTGCTGCGGGTCGTCGTATAACTGTGCCATTGCGTCAAAAAACGATGTCATATTATTCAACTGATTGTTGCAAGCCTTAAGGAAGGTCCTAATCTTGCTTCGATCCCCTGACAATCTTTCTGGCGTAGTTACCCTTGGCTCAGGGGGCAGCATCACCACTGTAGGTCCGGAGGTGTTCCCGTTGGGAGCCATGGGGGCCAAAGAGGCTGAAGCCAGCGCAGGGTCTATGGCAGATCTAAGGGACTGGACACAACCTTCCAACTGAGTGTAGCCCTCCTGCAGGGATTTGACAGCCTGAGTGAGGGCTGCAAGATGCTGGCAGATCTCATCCATAGGAGAAGTCCCTCTTGCAGGCTCTGTCATAGCTGTGTGATACTATCAGGGGTGTCGTGGCAGAGCCTGACGAGTAGCGGAATGTCTCACCGGATGAAGAGCCTGGAACTATGTTTGATCCCAGGACAGGGATGCTGACAGGATATCTTAGCAGGACACAGGTTCACCAGAGGCGCAGAGTCTAATTGCTAGCCAGTATTCACCAGGGCCCCTGATGGTGGGTATGGATTTGGCTGCGTGCTAACACCAGGTTGCGGTCCTCCAGATTCCCCCAGCCAGGCCAAGAGCAGATCCGATAGCCAGTAGCAGATAATGAGATCAGGGTAAGGCAGAAGAGTAGTCAAGACAAGCCGGGGTCAGGGTGGGCAGCAGGTAATCAAGGGAAAAGACAAGCCTGGTCAGATGATCAGGAACAGCAGGTAATTTCAGGTACAGGAGACAGGAGATCTGAAGATCACACAGCAAAGATTCAGTGTGACCACTGCCCTTAAATAGGACGCTTGGCACCAATGATAACTGCGCTCGCATGTGCGTTCGCGCGAATGCGAGGTAGCCTCAAACTATTCCATGGTAGCCTCTAACTATTCAAGGCGCCTCTGCGTACGCGCATGCGCATAGGCATTCGTCGGGTTGCAGCGCCAGTGCGCCTGCGCATAATAGTGAATCCCTGACAGGCCTCCTCAAATGGTGACAGGACGATGCATGCATCCTTAATCAAAAGCCACTCAAAAATACTCAAGCTCCCCTGACCTTGTCCTTGTGCCATATTCACACAGGTACTCATTGATGGCCCTCTGCTGCGTGTGCAGCCGCTGCAGCATTGCCATCGATGAGTTCCACCTGGTGGGCATGTCACAAATAAGGCGGTTGGTGGGCAGGTTGAATTCCCCTTGAATGTCAGATAAGCAAGCACTGGCACTGAACGAACGGCCACAGACTTTTCTGGCCTGCCTCAGGAGATCTTGGACGCCCGGGTATCTGCTCAAGAAACGCTGCACCACCAGATTCAGAACATGTGCCAAGCATGGAACATGTGTCAAGTGTCCCTGTCGGAGGGCGGAGAGAAGGTTGGTGCCATTGTCACATACAACCATTCCTGGCTCAAGCTGTCGTGGCGTCAACCATCTCTGAGCCTGCCCCCGCAGAGCTGACAGAATCTCTGCACCAGTGTGACTCCTATCCCCTAGACAGACCAACTGAAGCACAGCATGGCATCTTTTAGCCTGACTGCTTGCGTAGCCCCTTGAATGCTTAGGGAGCACTGCTGCTTCACAGGACATTTGAGCAGAAGAGGACATGGAGGAGGAGGAGGAGGTGGTGGAGTAGCCAGATGTGGCGGAACCAGCACCAGCTTTTTGGAGGCGTGGTGGCAAACAAGCTGCAATATTGAACCCTGTCCTGCATCCTTCCCAGCTGCCAGCAGCGTTACCCAGTGTGCCATGAAAGAAATGTAACGTCCCTGTCCATGCCTGCTGGACCAAGAGTCAGCAGTAATGTGCACTTTCCTGCTGACCGCTTTGTCCGACAAGGCCAAAACACTACCTTCCACATGACAGTAGAGAGCCAGAATGGCCTTACGCAAAAAGAAATGCCTTTTTGGGATCTGCCACTGTGGTGCAGCACATTTCACAAATTTACAAAAGGGAGCCAAGTCTACCAGATGAAAAGGCAGCAACTGTAATGCTAGCATTTTAGCCAAGCTAGCATTAGGACGCTGAGCATGTGGATGGCTGGGACATTATTTCTTTCTACAGTTCAAAAACTGGAGTAGTGAAATTTGCCTGCTGCTCAAATCAAGCGGTGGTGTACTGCTAGCAGATTGGGTGCAAGTCTCTGTGGCACTCATTGCTATACCATCATCCCTCTCAATGCTGGTATTTGAGAAGGCATGAGTTATAGTAGGGTTAGAGATCACAGATGAGGAGCAAGTTGAAGTATGCTTGTTTTGGTCTGGTGCCTCTTTCAGGTGCTGTTGCCAATAGACTGCATGGCAGGTTGTCATATGCCTTGTCAAGCATGTGGTGCCCAAGCAGCTGGTGTTCTGGCAATGCTTGATCCGCATTAGACAGATGTTGCAAACAGCAACGCTGCGGTCTACTGCACATGTGCTGAAAAAAGCCCACACTAATGAACTTTTGGGAGTCCGCGGGGAGTTTACAGCACCCTACACCTGTGGAGCTCTGTGCTTTGACACAATAGGTTGGCTACTGCTATGGTGGCCCCTGGAGCACATCCTGCCTCGTTGGAGTTGTGCATCCTCCTCATCCTCCCCCTCCTCCTCCTCCTACTCCTCTATCCTGTCAGGCACCAAAATACAGTCAGTGACCTCATCCTCCCCTCCCTCCTCACCACTGGAGCAAACTTGGCAATATGCTTCAGCTGTGGCAACATGACTGCTGGTTTCTTGTCTGTCATTGTCATCCCCTCTCTCTAGGCTCATGGTATTCCCTTCATCAACCTGGGAACCAACATCACAGCAATGACACTATGATTGAATAGTTCAGGTGACTCCGCCGTGCATGATGGTGGGCGACGGAAGGAGTAGCTGTGGTGAAGGAGCCTGTGGAATGGGCCACTTTGGCAGCTGCAGTGGAAGGCAAACTACTGTGAGCGTGGTGTCAAAGGACGAGGAGGATGATGCAGGCTTATGGATCCACTTCACCAACTCTTCCACATGTTGTGGCTGAATAGCATGGCAGCACCGGAAATAAAGGACGGGCGTGCCCCGCCTGCAGAGGATGCACTGTGGACTGTGACCACCACTTTTCACAATGGACACAGAGGCTGCTTTCCCTCTTTTGGTGGCCTGTGAGCGTTGGCCACTCCTTGTCAGCCTTTCAGACATGATGTCGATACAGATCAATATAGGGTATACGCAACAGACCAAAAGATACTCAATGACTTGATGTGATGTAATCTATAGCCCTATAGGTGAGCTGTGTTGCTTATAGGATGTATGCAAGTGAGCGATTATTACCAATACTCTCAATGATGTGATGTAATCGATAGCCCTATAGGTGACCTGTGTTGCTTATAGACGTACGCAAGTGAGCGATTATTACCAATACTCTCACTGATGTGATGTAATCGATAGCCCTATAAGTGACCTGTGTTGCTTATAGACGTACGCAAGTGAGCGATTATTACCAATACTGTCACTGATGTGATGTAATCGATAGCCCTATAGGTGACCTGTGTTTCTTATAGATGTATGCAAGTTAGCGATTATTACCAATACTCTCACTGATGGGATGTAATCGATAGCCCTATAGGTGACCTGTGTTGCTTATAGATGTACGCAAGTGACCGATTATTACCAATACTCTCACTGATGTGATGTAACTGATAGCCCTATAGGTGACCTGTGTTGCTTATAGACGTACGCAGGTGTGCGATTATTACCAATACTCTCACTGATGTGATGTAATCTGTGATGGTACGCACCGTCACTGAGAGTGAAAGACAGATAAGTAATGGTTTGGATTGCTTCAATATTTGTCGGCAACATCTTCATATAGAAATATAAAGATTTAATACCACCTTACACAGTGTATTCCATGCTTGGCTGTGAGAGAGACACAAAGACTGTCATTCGCAGACTTCCCTATTGTTTGTGTATTGGAAGGGAATGGGGATTGCCCTGTCTCATTGTTAATTGTTAAGGACCTCACATTGTTCTGAGAGAACCTTCCCAGCAAAGAACAGCGGTTCCAGGTATACGTTGCCCTGTGGTTACCTTTCCTAGGAGAGAAACCCCTGGATGAGTGGGTGACGAAGCTGTGGGACCTGATTTGGAAGGAGTTGTTGCTGGATGAAGCTTACCGGGCACTAAAGTGTTACGCCACCCGGCACGACCACTGGATGGCTGACGACAATATGCCGGAAGGTGAGGACTATAGTGGCCCGGGCTTGCTATGGGAGGCCTTTGAGGAGAGGGACTTTGGATGTCCAGCAGAGTTTCGGCGCTGGGAAATCCAGGACACCAGGGAAGCCATACTGGGTCTCCCCAAAGAAGATGACCTGGGGTCAGACCTGATTCATCGGGTCAGAATGGAATGGGAACTGGAGCAGGACTACCAACGCCTGCTCTGCTCCATTCCACCCAAATCTACCCTGCAAGCAGAGTCGGAGTCCTGGGTGGCAGATCCAGACCCACAACCCTTCAGTTGGAGAGACAGTACAGACTGGTGGTACTGTGAAGACCCACCGATGGCAGGTGGAGATGGGACCGAGGTCTCTCTACCGGCCCTACAGGGAGGCTGGGCATCCGGCCCAGATCCCCAGCTACAGCAGGAGTTACTGGGAATAGAGACGGTCAGTTCTACTCCCCAGCGGCAGACAGAGTTACAGGGAGCCGAAGGTGTCGTCCTTCCTTTCCAGCAGCAGTGTACCTTAAAGGGACAGGAGACAACTAATCCTTCTCCCCAACCACAGGGAGACAACAGCCCTGACCCCAATGGTGCAGATGGGACAGCAGTCTCTGCACCAGACCTACAGGGATGCTGGACGGCCGGTCCAGATCCCCAACCTACCCTACAGGAATACCAGGAGGAGGAGGTAGGCGATCCCTCCTCTCTACAGCAGACCCCCAACCAGGTCCTGGGGGTAGTATTCACCAACCCCAACCCAGCAGAAGAGCTGGGGACAGGGCAGAGTGCGACCAACCTCTGCCCAGCACCTGCAAAAGCTACAGTCTTCACTTGTACACCCCAGTCGGCCCAGATTCCCAACAGCCTGACGAAGTGAGCCCCACCACCCTGCCTGCTCTCCAGCGGCTGAAAGGACTCCCAGGAGAAGGGCCAGTCCACACTTATCCCCAGCAGTGGTATGTTTTGCGAGAGAGGCAGAGGTTGGCTGGGTGAGTAACACTGTTTTCCTGACAATTTGTTTGGGGTACTGGGTGGGTGCACAAATTGGGAGGGCCCGTGGAACACAGCCTACCTTAGAGAGGTTGGAAAGTTCCTCTCTCAGTCTACTAGGCTCCTCTTATGTCTAAGTCACCCTGTGTCTCTTAGGGACACAGGGTGCCCAGGAAGCCCAGTCTGGCCTGCCCAAACCAGACTTTCACAGACTGATCGGCTATGAGAGCTCAATGCGCCTTGCCAAGACAAACTTACAAACTATGTGGAACTTTGTCAAGGAAGCTGCCATGATGGATTGACTCTTTGGGACTTGTTACCAGACTAGCTCAGGCACAGACCAGTTGGGGTTCTGGTACCTGGTTCGTCTACCTTTGGGGGGGAAGATATGTGATGGTATGCACTGTCACTGAGACTGAAAGACAGATAAGTAATGGTTTGGATTGCTTCAATATTTGTCAGCAAAATCTTCATATAGAAATATATCAGCCAGTTGTGTGCAGCGTTCATCTTAGATCTATTTTACTACAAGTTAAAAGGGTTTTTTTTTTTACCCCTTCATAGCCTTTTTGCTTCAGTGCTGACTGTGATAAGACACTGCTGTGTTCACATGTGCTATTGAGTGATTTTCAATTTTATACACTTTTTTCTATTCCACTATTCAATATACACCCTTTTGGGTTAAAAAAAATTAAATTGTGGCATAGTCTGTACTAATCTATTTAAAAATTACAAACTTAAAGGGGAATGTTTTACCCCTTCATAGCCTTTTTGCTTCAGTGCTGACTGTGATAAGACACTGCTGTGTTCACATGTGCTATTGAGTGATTTTCAATTTTATACATTTTTTTCTATTCCACTATTCAATATACACCCTTTTGGGTTAAAAAAAATTAAATTGTGGCATAGTCTGTACTAATCTATTTAAAAATTACAAACTTAAAGGGGAATTTTCTTTGTTTTTCCCTTCATAGCCTGCAGCAGAGCTGACTGTGATAAGACACTGCTGTGTTCACATGTGCTATTGAGTGATTTTCAATTTTATACACTTTTTTCTATTCCACTATTCAATATACACCCTTTTGGGTTAAAAAAAAATTAAATTGTGGCATAGTCTGTACTAATCTATTTAAAAATTACAAACTTAAAGGGGAATTTTCTTTTTTTTTCCCTTCATAGCCTGCAGCAGAGCTGACTGACATAAGACACTGCTGTGTTCACATGTGCTATTGAGTGATTTTCAATTTTATACACTTTTTTCTATTCCACTATTCAATATACACCCTTTTGGGTTAAAAAAAATTTAATTGTGGCATAGTCTGTACTAATCTATTTAAAAATTACAAACTTAAAGGGGAATTTTCTTTTTTTTTCCCTTCATAGACTGCAGCAGAGCTGACTGACATAAGACACTGCAGTGTTCACATGTGCTATTGAAAAATCACCAATTTTATATCATATTTTCTATTCCGCTATTCAATCTACACCCTTTGGGGTAAAAAGAATTAAATTGCGGGATAGTCTGTATCAGTACGTGTGAGATACACCTTTCCAATTTTTGGGGCGCATCTTACACCGCCGAGGATTGCAGGGTGCTTCAGTTTGCCTCCTGTTCCGAACTCCTCCTACTCCTCATCCTCATCCTGCCTTTAGGGTACAAAAAATTGTAATCGGGGCCTAGTCTGTGTTTGTACGTGTGAGATACACCATTTTATACATTTTTTTCTATTCCGCTATTCAATATACACCCTTTGGGGTAAAAAGAATTAAATTGCGGCATAGTCTGTACCGGTACGTGTGAGATACACCTTCCAATCTTTTGGGGCGCATCTTCCACCGCCGAGGATTGCAGGGTGCTTCAGTTTGCCTCCTGTTCCGAACTCCTCCTACTCCTCATCCTCATCCTGCCTTTAGGGTACAAAAAATTGTAATCGGGGCCTAGTCTGTGTTTGTACGTGTGAGATACACCGTTTTATAAAAATGTTTCTATTCCGCTATTCAATATACACCCTTTGGGGTAAAAAGAATTAAATTGTGGCATAGTCTGTATTGGTACGTGTGAGATACACCTTCCAATCATTTGGGGCGCATCTTCCACCGCCGAGGGTTGCAGGGTGCTTCAGTTTGCCTCCTGTTCCGAACTCCTCCTACTCCTCATCCTCATCCTGCCTTTAGGGTACAAAAAATTGTAATCAGGGCCTAGTCTGTGTTTGTACGTGTGAGATACACCGTTTTATACATTTTTTTCTATTCCGCTATTCAATATACACCCTGTTTGAGTGTAAAAAATTAAATTACGGCATAGTCTGTATCGGTACATGTGAGATACACCTTTTTAAATTTGTTTGGCGCATCTCCTTCCACCGCCGAGGATTGCAGGGCGCTTCAGTTTGCCTCCTGTTCCGAACTCCTCCTACTCCGCTTCCTCATCCTCTACCGCCTCCTCATCTGGTCAGCGTAACACCTTCACCGCCAACTTCAGCACAGCCAGGGGTAAACGACAGCAGGCAGTTTTAAAACTTGCCTGTTTGGGGGAAAAACCACACACCGCGCAGGAGTTGTGGAGGAGCATGGAACAGGAGACAAATGAGTGGTTGCTGCCAGCGAGCCTCAAGCCCGGCCTGGTGGTGTGCGATAACGGGCGAAATCTCATAGCAGCTCTGGGCCTAGCCGGTTTGACGCACATCCCTTGCCTGGCGCATGTGCTGAATTTGGTGGTGCAGAGGTTCCTTAAAAATTACCCCGATATGTCAGAGCTGCTGCAGAAAGTGCGGGCCGTCTGTGCGGCGTTCTCACCCTGCTGCTGCTCGCCTGTCAGCGCTGCAGCGTAACTTCGGCCTTCCCGCTCACCGCCTCATATGTGACGTGCCCACAAGGTGGAAAGACTGTGCAAGCAGCAGCAGGCCATAGTGGAGTTTCAGCTGCAGCACGCACGCGTGAGTCGCTCTGCGGAACAGCACCACTTCACCACCAATAACTGAGCCTCCATGCGAGACCTGTGTGCTTTGTTGCGCTGTTTTGAGTACTCCACCAACATGGCCAGTGCCGATGACGCCGTTGTCAGCTTAACTATCCCACTTCTATGCCTCCTTCAAAAAACGATTCGGGTGATGATGGAAGAGGATGTGGCACAGGATTAGGAGGAGGAGGATGAAGAGGTAACATTTCCAAGGCTTTCAGGGCAGTCATTCGCAAGTGGCTCCGAGGGTGGGTTCCTGCACCCACAAACGCCAGGGACACAATTGTCCAGCAGGGGCACAG
The DNA here is from genome assembly GCF_965119305.1 of Pelophylax lessonae. Classification (NCBI taxonomy): domain Eukaryota; kingdom Metazoa; phylum Chordata; class Amphibia; order Anura; family Ranidae; genus Pelophylax; species Pelophylax lessonae. Next base: position 652,690,556 of record NC_138771.1, read on the forward strand.
TTCTGGAGGATGAGGAGGATGAGGAGGATGAGGAGGAGGAGATGGAGGAGGAGATGGAACCATGTTCACAGCAGGGTGGCACCCAGGCCAGCTCATGGCCATCACTGGTGCATGGCTGGGGGGATACAGAGGACACAGACGATATACCTCCCACAGAGGACAGCCTTTCGTTGCCTCTGGGCAGCCTGGCACACATGAGCGATTACATGCTGCAGTGTCTCCACAACGACCGCCGAGTTGCCCGCATTCTAACTTTACTGATTACTGGGTGGCCACGCTGCTGGATCCCCGTTACAAGGACAACGTACCGTCCTTAATTCACTCACTGGAGCGCGATCGCAAGATGCGCGAGTACAAGCGCACGCTGGTAGACGCGATGCTGCTGGCATTCCCACCTGACAGCGGGGCCACAGTGGAAGCACAAGGCCAAGGCAGAGGAGGAGGAGGAAGATGTCGCCGACGCAACCAGGGCACCGCCAGCACCTCAGAAGGCAGGGTTATCATGGCCGAAATGTGGAAAAGCTTTGTCAGCACGCCACAACAAACAGCAGCACCAGCAGCTCATATGGAACGTCTTAGCGGGAGGCAGCATTTCACCAACATGGTGGAGCAGTATGTGTGCACACGCCTACATGTAGTGAATGACGGGTCTGCCCCCTTCAACTTCTGGGTCTCCAAATTGGGCACATGGCCTGAGCTTGCCCTTTACGCCTTGGAGGTGCTGGCGTGCCCTGCAGCCAGTGTATTATCTGAACGTGTATTTAGCACGGCTGGGGGGCGTTATCACAGACAAGCGCAGCCGCCTGTCCAGAGACAATGTGGACAAGCTCACGTTCATTAAAATGAACCAAGCATGGATCCCACAGGACTTTTCCGTACCCTGTGCAGAATAGATACCGACCTTACCCAGCCATTGTTATATTTTTGATCTTTCTTACTCTTTTGGGGTGTACCCTCATTTAAAATGACTGAAAAAAAAGCAGTGTTGGCTACCTCGTCCTCCTCCACCACTGCTTCCACCTACACCGCCACATCCACCACCACCTCAACCTCCCTCCTACTCCATATGGGCCTCGTCCTTCACAGATGAAGATTTTTTTTTATTTTTCTGTTTTTTTTGTTTGTTGTTTTAAGTTATTTCCCTAACCACATTTGTTTGCAGAGCACTTGCCATGCTCTTAACTACGTTTTGCTGCCATTTGCAGCACTCTAGCCCTTTCCGTTGGTGTTTTAGAGCCATTTTAGTGCCTTAAAGTTCGGGTCCCCATTGACTTCAATGGGGTTCGGTGTCCGGGTAAAGTTCGGAAAAAGTCCGGGACACGGACCCGGACTTTTTTTTCAAGTTGCGCCGAACCCGCTGAACACGGACATCCAGGTGTCCGCTCAACTCATACATATACACTGTATGAGAGTGTAAAACTCTGTTCCTATTGGATTGTTAATATCACATCCAGTCTTAAACAAGGTCCACCTAGGCGGTAACCTAGGCGGTAACCTAGGCGGTAACCTAGGCGATGGGTGAAAACTGTATATAAGTCTCTTTATTGTTTTAATAAAGGAGTTCTAGAGTTACTTCACCCTCAATCTAGAGTCCTGTCTCTTATTGGGGGAATATGCTGCAAGGGATTGCTATGGTCTTCCATACTCCCTTGGATAATCACTAAGTTCTTGTAAGAGCTTGTGTAAGAGCTTGTTCTGCTGCACTCTCTGGGGAAAGAGAGGTTCACCCACAGGAACCTGGAGCCTTGTCATCCAGGTCCAGGGAGGGTAGGAGACGGCGAGACCCTAACCAAGCTGCGGCGGTTTATGGGGGCTGAAGTGGTTATGGTGTCGGGTGGAGTGCTTGGAGCCCTCAGAAAGCACTAGGAGCATCTGTCAACGGAGGTACCCAGTCAGGGGTGTCCTGTTCCGTTACATAATCTATAGTCCTATAGATCAGAAATCTCTCTCCCTCCCTGCTAGGTATGAATTACTGGCACTGCATTGTCTGACAAACTGCCATTAAATGATTCTCTCCCTGCCTGAAAAACACGTTCTTGGCCCTCCCTACACTGCTAGGAATGAATCACCCACTGGCACTGCACTGTCTGACAAACTGTAAAGAAACAAATCTCTCCCTGCCTAAAACACGTTCCTGGCCCTCCCTAGACTGCTAGGAATGTCTCTCTGCAATGTCTGAAAAACTCCAAAAAAAGCTTTTCTCGCCCTGCCTCACACGCGTCTCTCTCCCTGTCTCCTCGCCCGCACAATCACACTACACGCTGCACGTGCAGCTTTTTATGTAGTGTGGGGCATGCACTTGGCCCCTGAGCCTTGATTGGCTAAAGGCAGCCTGCCTTTAGTCCAATCATGGCAGAGATCATTTGATTGGCCAAAGCTTGAGGTCAGGGTGCATGCTTAGGCCAATCACATAACGTGCTGCACTCGCGGCACACGCGCAGTGCATTTTGGGAATCTTGAATTTCCCGTGAAGAAGCACATTTGTTCGTCATTTAACGAATGATCGAACGACCAATGTTTGAGGCGAACTTAGCCTCGACACGAACCTGAAGCTCATCCCTACTCTGCAAGGGATCCTTTCACTTTGGCACCCCTCTCTCTGAAGAGACAAATAAGAAACTAACTCTTTCTCACAGGGTAGCAACTCGCACAAATTTTCCTTCAAAATTATTTTGGCCCAGGTATCTTTGCAAAGTGTCCTTTCTGAAAATTGTTTTTTTTTTTTTTATTCCAAAAAGCTTTATTAAACATAAAGGATGAACATGACAGTGTAACCAAACAGGTGAACATACCGATCAACATTCTCGGTTTTCATGACAACATATAGAAATAAAATGAACAGGTTGACATGAAAGTTATGCTCACATAAAATAATCACAATCCATAGGGGTAGAATATGAGCAATCTATGACAGAAATAACAAGTATTTTGTAATAAGAGAATTTGCAGGAGTGTTGGTGTTTAGTAAAAGAATACGGATGAACTCCTGTGTAAACTGTTAAGGAATGAAGGGGGGGGGGGGGATCTGATGACCAGCATCAGCTCTCCCTGAAGAGGAGGGGGGGTGAGAAAAGTGTGACGAAATCTAATAGTAGGGGATCATGTGTGGGAGTGTATCTAATAGTATAAGGAAGGACTAATAATAGATCATTTTCTGCGTTTCATGTGAGGGGCGTAGTATTATCTTATGATCTGTGTGTAGGTCGTTTTTTTGTAAAGAGACCACGGATTCCAGGTTGAGGCGAATTTGGTGGGCGTATCATGTGAAATCCAAATGAGTTCTTCCATTTCTGCAAGTTTATCTATTTGGGTGAACCATTCTTCCATAGAGGGTGTTTGGGGGGGTCTCCAGTGTCTTGGGATACACAGTCTTGCAGCATTTATTAGGAACATGGAGAGTGATTTGCAATGTTTGTAGTTGCCGGAGGGTAGTAGATGAAGAAGGTATGTGATGGGAGAGAAATGAATATGAGTGTTGGTGATGTTTTGAGTGGTTATGTGAATTTGTTTCCAGAATTGTTCTATGGAGGGGCATGTCCACCAAATGTCTAAAAGATCACCTTCAGTCGCATGGCATCTCCAACATTTATTCTCTATAGTTCTATTCCATTTGTGTAACATGGATGGTGTTCGGTACCAGCGAGAGAGGAGTTTATAATTGTTTTCTTGGGTGGAGACATTGACGGACCCCTTATAAGCTGCATGAAAACCTTTTGACCATTGGTCATCTGTCAATTGTGTTTGGAAATCATTTGACCAAGAAGCACAAAACAGTTCCTCACTGGGTTCGTATTATCCTAAAGGATGGAGCATATTTTCAAAATGAGATGAGGTTTTGGCTCAGGATCAAGGCAAAGTTTTTCGAATGAAGTCAGTTTAATTGGTTTGCCAAGACCTCTTAGGCTGAGAGTGATGAAGTTTCTTTTTTGGAAATAGTTCCAAAAAGTGATATTCGAGAAATTTGGCAGGGATTTCAAGTCGTCAAAGTTTCGTAGTCGCCCTTGGTTTAAAAAGTGGATAATTTTAGTGGTGTTTTGAGGGAGTTCTGGGCAAAATTTTTATTATTATGTCCTGGTGGAAAGTCGGGATTTTTTAGGATTGGGAACATGGGTCCGGGTATAGATGCTATTTTTTGGGAGGCAGTGATGCTATTGAAGCATTTTAGTGTTGGGCCGATCAAGGGGTGTCTTAAACGATTTGGTGGCATGTTTTTAAATGCACACCATGGGGCACTTGCTAAGGGTATCTGAGAAAAAGAATGTTCCAGGACTATCCAGTCTTTATTGCAACTCTGTGTATTCCATTCAACAATGCGCTGTAGATGAAAGGCTTGAGCATATTTTTGCAAGTCTGAGATACCTAAACCACCCTTTAGTTTTGGTTTTGTTAGTTGATTGAGATTGATTCTGGGTGTTTCACGCGCCCATATAAAGGATCTGCATTGAGAATAAAGTTGTTTTAGAAAGGATTGTGGAAGATGAATTGGAAGAGTCTAAAAGAGATACAGCAATCTTGGAAGCACATTCATTTTGAAAATTGCAGCTCTCCCAAACCAAGAAAAGTTTGCTTTTTGCCACGATTTTAGGCCTTGCTCAATGCTCTTGATTAGGGGAACATAATTTTTCTCAAATAGGTTGTTTAATCGTTTTGGGAGTTGGATGCCCAGATAAGTGATTGCGTCAGAAGTCCATTTAAATGGGAAGTTCTTTTTGCAAAGTTTGATTTGGTTGTCAGAAAGCGTGATATTTAATGCTTGAGATTTTGAATAGTTTATTTTGAGGTTTGATAAATTATTGTAGATTTTGAGAGTTTGTAGTAAGTGGGGAATGGAGATGTGGGGATTAGAGAGAAACAGGAGTATGTCATAAGCGAAAGCTGCCATTTTGAATTGTTTTTGTTACACCTGTATCCCTTGTATGTTCTCGTTGGTGCGAATGGAGCTTAGTAGGGGTTCAAGCGTCAATATAAACAGGAGAGGACAAAGGGCGCATCCTTGTCTCATGCCATTTGTGATTGTAAAGGCGTTTGACAGGAGGCTGTTGACCCGAACTCTGGCAGATGGATTGCGATATAGTGCCATTATGAGTGACAGGAGTCTGGGTCCCAGTCCAAGGTTGGTCAAGACTGCTTCAGATAGTCCCAGGCCAGCCTGTCAAACGCCTTTTCTACATCTAGAGATAGAAAGAAGCCAGAGATTTTTTGTGAGGTCAGATAATGATGAATGTTAATAGCTTTTACGGTGTTATCCCTATCTTCCCTTCCGGGGATGAAGCCAACTTGGTCTGGTGATAAAAGAGAGGGGATAAAAGGGAGTAATCTATTGGCCAAAATTTTTGCATACATTTTTAAATCTACATTTAGTAGGGAAATGGGTCTGAAATTTGCTGGTTGGTTATTGTCCTTACCGGGTTTGGGAATGACGGATATGTGAGCTTCTAGAAGATAAGGGCTTTTAAGGCTGGAGGAGGTTAGAAAGTTGAAAGCTTTAAGAAATGGGTTCACTAGCATGTTGGCAAATGTTTTGTAGTAAACAAGCGCAAAGCCGTCAGGACCTGGGCTTTTGCCTAGTTTCATTTGCTTAATAACAAGGTGAAACTCTTCAGTTGTGAGGAGTCCATCAATGTCTCTTGATTGTTCCGATGATAACGAGTTTAGGCCATGTTTTTTAAGAAATTTTTTAATTGCATGGTGTCTGTCAGTGGGTGGTATAGGTTGGTTAGCATCATTTCTGAGGTTGTATAATTTGGAGTAATAATTAGCGAATTTGTTGGCTATATCATTATCTTCTGTGAGTTTTTCTCCTTTAGAAGAGGTCAGGTAGTGGACTGTAGTGATGCCTTTTTTTGATGCTAGGGCCCTGGCTAGGTATTTACCACTTTTATTACCAAACTCATAGAATAACGTCTGAGAAAGTGTAAAGCGTTTTCTAAATTTTTTGTTTAATTCATTTCTCAATAGTTGTCGGGAATTCTCTAATTCACTTAGGGTATTTTGGACTTTGGACCATTTGTGGAGAGCTTCTAGGGAGCTGATTTTTTCTAGTAGGGAATGTATGCACTTTTGTTGTGATTTCTTTTTTTGTGCCGCTATTTTGAGGAAGGAACCTCTAATTGCACATTTATGAGATTCCCATTGGACAAGAGGGGAGGAGTCTGGAGTGTCATTTAGTGTGAAGAAGTCTTTTAGTTGGGAAGAGATACTTTCTATATTTGTAGGGTTGGCAAGTAGTGTGGGGTCCAATCTCCAGGTTTTTGTAAATTGGATGTTGTTAGGAAGGGTAAGTTTAATTGTTATCGGGTGGTGATCAGAGATGAACATGAGTTCAATTGAAGTAGAGTCTGTGGAAGGGATATCTTTTTGGGATATGAAGGAGTAATCGATTCTAGAGTACCGATTGTGTGGTGAAAAGAAAAATGTGTAGTCTTGGGTGTTTGGGTTGCATAGTCGCCAGGAGTCGTGCAATGTTAAATCTTGAAGCTGTAACTTGATACGGCGTAAAGCCGCATAAGGTAAGGAGGATGTGCCAGTGGAAGTATCTTCGAGTGGGTTCAGAGCAACATTAAAATCACCTCCTAAGATTACAATTCCTTCTTGAAATGAAGCTAGCGAGGCAGATATGTTCCTAAAAAAAGAAACTTGTGAGTGGTTGGGACTATAAATATTTGCAATGGTTATGGGAGATTGCCAAAGTAGTCCTTTGATGAAGACAAATCTACCCTCTGGGTCAATTAGTGCATCAGTTATCTTTAGAGGTAGAGTTTTAGAAATCAATATAGTCACTCCTTTAGTTTTGGCAAGAGAATTTGTTGAGTGATACATAATAGGGAAATCGTTTGAATGGAATTTGGGTATTTTGTCGGTTCGAAAATGAGTTTCCTGTAATAGGACTACATCTGCCTTGACTTTTTTCATATAATGAAATAATTGAGATCTTTTTTTCTGGTAAGTTAAGACCTTTAGTATTTAGAGAAACCAATTTGAGTGAGGCGGGTTTTGATATGATGTCCTTTTCTGCACGGGGTAGAGCACGCGAGTTGCGTGAGGGAGTCATTCTGATGGGGTGGTAATGTAGATGTGGGAGACAGGAGTTATTTAGCTTAGTTTGCTAGGGAGGTAGAGGAACTATAAGGGGTGGGGGAAGGGGGATGTTTAGGAGGGAGGGGAGAAGGGAGGAAGTAACCAACCGTGAATCTAGACCAGCTAGATTACTACTGTTTGTCAGTATATGTAGTTCAAAGGGGTACTTGAACTGGGAGGGTGCGTGGAAGGATTAGGAGGACAATGACAATACAAGGGTTTTGCAAAGGATCAAAAGGTCATGCGGTACTCCTTTGTCAAAACTTTAAGCAGTAATATAAGAAGAGATCCAGATTTATTCAAATTCTAGTGCAGAATTCACTAGGGAGGTGGTTTAGCCAGCAATGTAAAGAGAGTATAAACCATCATAAGTAAGTATTGTAATTATGGGATAGTTATTTGTAGTTAACCAGTACACATATGGTCTAAACTTGTGTTAACTAGAATGTGATATTTAATTCCTATTATAGACCTGATGTAGCAATCATTAATGATAAGAGAAGAAAGGAATTGTATCTCGCTGCAAAATAATGCAGTAGGTGGACGTTGTATATGGTACTGTATTAACCATCTGGATCAGTATATAACATAGGTATAAAATACTTGGAGAAAAGAGAAAACTGATCCCTTTAAATAATGGTGGTCAAAACAAAACATGTGTGAGAGAAGAGCAAAAGTATAACTATAGACTTTCATACCTTTGGTGATAGCTTCTCAATCATGATGGTAAAAGTATGAGAAATCAAAGAGACTGAGAGTAGGTAATGCAACAGCACTATCTAGTGGATTAAATCTAAATTGGTTAAGATGAGTAACAGTGAAGTAAATACACGATCAGTGTTACAGGCGAATCAAAATTACTTTAGTGGTTGTTCAGGGGTCAATAGTAGAAGAAAGCTGAACAATGTTGATTGGATTATAAGCCTAGAAAGAGGTCACAGAGGAAGTAAGGCATCTGGAGGGACAAAAGGTTCAGATGATGTGGATAAAAGATGGGAGAGGCTAAGAGGTTTGAGATTTATGTTAGATTTGGTGGTATTTGGGTGTATTGAAAGTTGACTTATATTAGGGATTGTATATCAGGTTACATTACAAGCAGAGTTTGGAAATAGCATGAAAAATACTTTATAACTTGGATTTTACTGTAGGAAATAAGAGAAGTATCAATGAATACTTGTGAAATAAAATTTCATGTAAGTTATTATGAAACAAAATACTTTCTTATCAGAATAGGGAGAGATTACTATAGGATTACAGACCCCTATATGATGAGATGATCCATGGGTGTATAGACATTTCTCTCATTCTAGTGATAGAGTATGTAGAACAGAGGAAATTGAATAACCACTAGAATTAGCTGAAATGGGAAGCATATGGTAAATTCAGATTAGCCTGACGTATGACGAGGTAAACAGCTAAACAGTGTCATTCTGTTCTGGGCCTTCGGTGAGCAGGTGATGAGGGGACACTATTGCTCCCTGGAGATCTGCGGTGAGTCATGAGGGGAAATCCTTCTTCTCTGAATGCGCCTGGAGAGCCGTGTTGGGGGATTTCCATAGCTTCATCTCTTCTGGATCTCTGCTGGTACGGGAACACATTCCAATCTGGGATGGGGACATGTGGAATATTCAGTGTGTCACAGAAATCGATCACATCTTCTGGGTAGCGTAGTTGAGCTGTGTGACCTCTGGTGCCCGCTGAAAGGCAGAAGGGGAATTTCCACTTATATGGGATTTCCCTCTCTCTAAGGATATTCAAGAGGGGACGGAGAGATTTCCTCTTCTGCTGGGTTATCTGTGACAAGTCCTGAAACAGCTTAATTTTAGCTCCTTGAAATGTGATTCTTCCTCTAAGTCTGGCCCTGTTTAATATTTTTCCTCCTTTAGCTGGAAGTTCACAATACATCCAATAAGATCTCGGGGGGGGGGGGGGGTCTCCCTCTCTTCCTCTGGGCTTTAAGGCCCGATGTAGTCGCTCCATTTCTATGTTTGAAACATGTGGCCTCTCAAGCAAATCCTTGAAGATTGAAAGCACTGATCTGGTGAGATTAGCAGATTCAACAGATTCAGGGAGCCCCCTAATTCTTATGTTATGCCTCCTGCCCCTGTTTTCTAGATCCTCTGAATGCCTGCTCATATCTCTTAGCTGTGCAGAGTGAGAATTAAGTGCTTTCTGAGCATCATAAATGTCAGAGTCATGGCGGTCTGTGAGCTCTTCAACCTCTTCAAGCCTGTTAGTAACATTCTGCATGTCGCGGTGGAGCTCTAGTATGGCAGCATTAAATGAGGATTTAATATCATCTGCCACAGCTTTTAGATCATCAAGGCATAAAGCTCTGGGAGAGTGGATGGCTGTGGATTGAGGGGGTGAGGGCTCTGACTGTCTCTGTGGGCTTTTGCTATTGTGTCTGCTGGTACCTGAGGCCTTCATCATAGCCGGTGCTTCTCTCTGGTGCTGTCTGAAGATTTCAGGAATCTGCCTCTCCATCAGCGGATCGGGGTCTCTGGGTGATCGGGATCTGCTGGCAGGTGTAGTGCGCTCAGATTTTCCCATCTTTGGAGATCTTTTGCAGCCTGGATCGTGTATAAGGAGAACTGGGTGGCAGAGCACAAGAATCAAGCAGCCAACTCCTTCAGTTTCCAAGCCACGCCCCAATATTTTTTACTTTCTGCTATATAACATAAAAAAAAAAAAAAAAAAAAAATAGAAAAAATAAAAAATATAATCTCTTCATCAATTTAAGCCAATATGTATTCGGCTACATATTTTTGGTAAAAAAAAAAAAATCCCAATAGGCGTATATTGATTGGTTTGTGCAAAAGTTATCATGTCTACAAACCATGGGATATTTATATGGCATTTTTATTCATTTATTTATTTTTACTAGTAATGGCAGAGATTACTGATTTTTAGCAGGACTGCGACATTGTGGCGGACCAAATCCGTCACCTAACCGACACTTTTGACACTTTTTTGGGGACCAGTGACATTATTACATTGATCACTGCTAAAAAATATGCACTGTCACTGTACTAATGACACTGGCTGGGAAGGGGGTTAAAATCAGGGGCGATCAAAGGGTTAAATGCGTGCCTAGGGGGTGCTTGATAACTGTGTGGGGGTTGCTCTGACTGGGGAGTCAGAGACAGAGACCTGTGTTCCTGCTTAACCATGGAGGGCTCAAATAATTCAGCATGCAACAACTCAATGCCAGTTTGTGGAGGTACATAGGGATTAGTTGTTGAAGAGAAGGAAGAAGAATTTACATTTGCAGCTGCTGATGACAATACAAAATTCTGCACAGTGTCTGCACAGAGCAGCTAATATCAAGAAAAGTTATGGACGAACATCGGCCGGGGCGGTTCGCGAACGCCAGCCGCAAATTTTCTCAAAAGTCCGCGAACCGGGAGTTTGCGGCGGGCCCCATTGACTTTAATGGGAGGCGAACTTTGAAAACATTTAGGTCATATTTGCAGCCACAAAAGACGTACTAGCTGTGCACAAATAGTCCCAGCACATGTACAATGTCATAACGGAAGTATTGCAATTGAAAAAGTTGCCCTAAATTATTTATTTTTTTTACAGCAAAAAATTTTTTTTTTTTCATAAATCAGCCAGAACTGACAGCAGCCGGTAAATACATTGTCTAATACATATAGGGTCCATTCACACATCTGTAAAATGGGTCCGCATCCATTCCACAATTTGGGGGAACCTTTACAGACCCATTGTTTTTCATTTCCAGAAAATTAGGCACAGGATAAAGAAGTGTCGGCCAGGTACAGGAGGCATTCACAGTATACACAAGTTGGTGGCGGGCTGTTTAGGCCGCAAACATGAGCTCACATAGGTTGAACTGACACTAAAGAATGTAGTATATGATGGCTAGAGGTACAGTAGGCGTTCACAGTATACACAAGTTGGTGGCGGGCTGTTTAGGCCGCAAATGTTGCTGAAAGGGTCAATATGCTGAAAGTATGGTCAATAATTCCAATATGCGAAGGGATCGGACCGGGTGAAACCAGAATTATGTTTATTGGGAAGTTTCTGCAATTACAAGGACATCAGTGAGGTGACTTTTTATTCTGAGGGACAGGAACTGTTATTCTGTTCATACATACTATTACACATCTATATATATAATAATATCAACATTCTTATATACAGGAATAACGTCCTCATAGAAAATAATAACCAATTAAACATGTGCTGATATGTTGTTACTCCTTCTGCATCACAGTGGTCTCATAGTACAATCTAATATAAGATATAAAAACATAACACTATAATACCCACATTCCTGGTACACTGTAGTCATGTGATGCTACAGTGTGACCCACTAACATTTGTGCAGTATGTTATTCAATCACACAGTAGTGACAGGAGCCTTTACTGATCACAGGGATGTAAATTAAATGAATTTCGCCCTGTTTATAACCATAAATATACTCCTTCTTACCTGGAAATACAAGGACATGAGTGAGGTATGATTCTGAGGGACACAGCACAGCTATTCTGTTCCCCAGAAACAAAACGTCAAACTTTTAGTTCCTCCCATGCCTTGCTTGCAGTTGTGCTTTGTGCTGCCATCTACTGGTAAATTAATAGAAATGCCATAAAACGGAAATGTGTTATTTTTATGGGGTAGCTGACATCCCTTACACTCTCCCCCACAAAATTTGATGTCGTCCCAGACATATGCAGATTTAGTATTAGAACTATTCCATTCCCCATCTCACAATAGCCGTTGGGAGCCAAGGTTAAGTAGTAATCCAATTACTGGAGGAATCGTCCTCCCTGCGACATCTACTCCCAGTTATGTCACAGTTTCCCACCAGGTCCAGAGCGCTCATGTACCTGATATTGTTGCAAATAGCCAACTAATTTGTAAACCTCTACAACACAGGTTGGTGTAGGCTATTGAGAAGAGGGTTTGATGGAGAACTAGGGAACATCTTATTACTTCTGTCCATTATTTTTTTAAGGTGGAATACCCATGGTACGTTATCAATACAATACAGTATAACCACCTAATACTCTCTATCCATTTTTGTTGTCGGCCGACTTAACCTTAACTACCTAGTTCCATCACGTGAAGCTATTTTTGCTTGACCTGGAAAATCTGCTGTGAGAGTGCAAGAAATTTCCTTTTGATAACTGCAGAAAATAACACCTAACATCTTCGACATAAGTAAACAACTCTAACATAGTGATAATTAATAGACCGTATCAATATATATATATGACTGTTTTTACCAGTTTTTAGAGTCCTCAGCAAAACATTCTGGACTTAAATACCAGCTAGGGCAAATGGGTAGTGTATGAATACAGTCTATGACCTGTACAGCTGCATTTCTGGCAGTACTACTGGGTTGACCCAAAGTGTCATAAGTCAGAACTTTTGGTTGTCTCCTGTTCCTGCTGGGCTGTATCCTACGTAGAGGAAGGGCATCCGAAGTGTCCTCATATTCGCCTTCGTCACAGTCAACTGTCTCTGTTGGCTTTCCTGGTGAAGGATTTTCTTCTTCTATATCTCCTGGTGAAAATGCAGTTTGTTCAGGTTGACCCACAGACTTGTCCTCTGTAATTTCCACTGTAGCTTCCTCTGTAACTTCTGCTGTAGCTTCCTCTGTACTTTCTTCTTGAACTTCCGCTGTACTTTCTTCTGTAACTTCCTCACTCATTTCAAACTGACAAGGGTAGAACTCTGCTGCTTCTGGATTTAACTCTGTGTCTTTCCTTGCGTGGTCTCTCTGAGTTACAGGAATGAAAGATCTCCATTGCTCTTGTTCATGGTCGGATTCATCTTCTGATACTTCCTCAGATATCTGTGTAGGCAGTTGAGTATTTTTTGGAACTTTTCCTTGTTTTCTGGCACTGGGTCTGTCAGGTATCTTCTGGTCTCTGTCAACGGGTAGGTAATCACATGGCAATAACAAATTGCGGTGTAGAATCCTTGTTCGGCCTTTTCCAATTTCTGGCTTGACCTCGTACACTTGACTATCTTCACACTTTTTCCTATGAACAACATGTACAGCATCTTCCCAGAACGATCTCAATTTTCCTGGTCCTCCTCTTTCAGTAAGATTTCTTACAAGAACTCTGCTGCCAGGTGCAAGTTCAACTCCATGAGTCTTCTTGTCATAGTGTTCTTTTCCTCTTTGTGCAGCTTGAGTAGCTACCTTGGAAGCAACTTGATAGGCCTCAGTCATCCTATCTGTCCACGTTTTCACATACTCAGAGTGAGTCTTGTATTTTTCTGTTACTGGAGTGTCAAACATGCTATCTATGGGTAATCTTGGAGACCTTCCAAACAGTAGAAAGAATGGAGAATACCCTGTAGCTTCACTTATGGTGCAATTGTATGCATGTACGACCTGTGCAAGTGAACTTTTCCAGTCTTTCTTGGAATCTGGTGACAGGGTCCGAAGCATAGACAACAGGGTACGATTAAATCTTTCACATTGTCCATTGCCTTCTGGATGATATGGAGTTGTGTGAGAGTTCTGGATATGGCAATGTTTCCCTAATGCCAAGAACAATTGGTTTTCAAATTCTTTATACATGTCATGGTGAATTCTGGTAGGAAATCCAAACTTCAAGACAAAGTCACTGAATATCTTGTCGGCAACAGTCTTTGCTGACTTGTTTTTGGTTGCATAGGCTTGAGCAAACCTGGTGAAATGGTCGATTACCACTCATATGTACTCATAACCTCCTTTACAAGTCTTGAGATGGAGAAAGTCAATGGAGACCAGCTCAAAAGGATAAGTGGTGGCAATACTGTTCAATGGAGCTCTAGTAGGCTTATGTGGGCGTTTGTCTTTCAGACAAGTGCACTGGTGGTTGATGTATTGCTCAACGTCTCTCTGCATATGTGGCCAAAAGAATCTTTCTCTGATCAGGTTTACAGTCCTTTCGACTCCTAAGTGTCCCATATCTTCATGTAATTCTTTGAACACCAATTGATGATACAACCTGGGCAACACTAGTTGAGAACCTGATGATGTTTTCCGTCTCAAAATTCCATCTTCATCGAGGTATAGCTTGGTCCACTGTTTCATTAGTATAAAGAGATCAAGTGGTCCACCTTGCCGTTCCTGTTTTGATGGGAACCGGTTTTGGCTCTTGTACTTCCACACTGGGCCAATCACGGAGTATTCTTTTTGGGCTGTCCTAATGGTCCCTTTGGGTATTTGAGCTACCTGCGTTTGGGTACCATCTATTGCTGACGTCATATGGGCGATGGTTACTGGACACAGCCAAGGCATTTCTTCCTTCTGACGTATTTGAAGTGCTTGTGTTATGCATCCAACGATTTTGGGGTCCACTTCTTGTGAAAACTGTTGCATGTATTGTTCAGGACTTAATGGTATACAGGAAAGTACATCTGCGTCCGCATTCCTTTTTCCTGGACGATACTTGATGGTGAAGTTGAAGTCAGCTAATTCTGCAATCCATCGATGACCTGTTGCTTTTAGTTTAGCCGTAGTGAGGACATAGGTTAGGGGGTTATTGTCCGTATATACTACAAAGGATGGACAGTAGTATAGGTAGTCTCGGAACCTATCACATATGGCCCACTTCATCGCTAGGAACTCTAGTTTTCCCGAATGCATGTGATAGTTTTTCTCGGCAGGTGTGAGAGTTCTAGACCTGTAAGCAATTACCTTTAACTTTTCCTCTTGCTCTTCGTACAGCACAGCTCCTAGTCCTTCTTGCGAGGCATCACAGTGTAGAACAAAGGATTTGCTGTAATCAGGGTAACCCATCACTGGAGGATGAATTAACACCTCAATAAGCCGGTTCAGCACTACCTGGTGGTGGTCAGTCCAGACTATAGACTGATGAGAGGGTAGTTGACCTCTTAGCTTTGGTGATGGCTTCTTCTTCTTCTTCCTGGACTGGCTAGTTGGTGCTGATGATGCAGCAGGTGTTGTATCCGCTGACAGTAATTCATAGAGAGGTTTTGCAATTCTGGAAAAGTTTTGGACGTAAGGGCAATAGTAGGAAAGGAATCCTAGTAGTTACCTGAGTTCTCCAACAGTCTTTGGCTGGTTGTTCTTCAATGCCAGCACAGGCGCAGTGTCTGCTGGATCCACGGAATGACCATCTTTGCACACGATCTTGCCCAATAATCTGACTTTGTTTCGGAAGAGTTCACACTTCCTAGCTGTTAATTTTACTCCATGTTGCTGATATCACTGCAGTACCAACCTGACATGCTCCACATGTTCTTGGAATGATCTGCTGTGAACAAGGTTGTCATCTAGGTACGGCAGACATATCTCATCCCTCAGTCCCATTAAACAGGTTTCCATGCTGCGTTGAAATTCAGCTGGTGCAGAGCTAAGGCCAAAGGGTATTCTGATCCACTCATACAGACCCCAAGGTGTGATAAATGCAGTCAGTGGTCGACTGGATTCTTCCACAAATCCTTGATGGTAGGCTTTCCCTTGGTCTAGCACCGAAAACCATGAACTTCCTCCTAGGCTGTCCAGCATGTCTTGGATCCTAGGAATTGGATGGCGGTCAGGGATGGACTTCTGGTTCAATTCTCTGTAGTCACAACACAGTCTTAAACTACCGTCCTTCTTCCTTACGCATACAATGGGTGATGAGTATGGAGATTTTGACTCCGCAATCCATCCGCGGTTCAGTAGATCCTGCAGGTACTCTTTCACTTCTCGGTGCAGTAGTTTCGGTACAGACATGTAAGTTCTCCTAACAGGTGTGTTGTCTTTGAGGCGAAGTTGCAATTGTAGGGAAGGAATACATCCTACATCAGAGTCATCTTTGGCGAAAGCATTGCATTCTTCCCTTAACATCGTCTTGACTACCTGTTGATCCTCCTCCGGTAGGTGTTCGATAGCCACTGGTGGATCCCAGTGTTCTCGATTAGCATCGCTTACCAGTGATTGACTCAGGTTTTCCTCTTGACCTTCCGGCCCTTGTCTGGATGTCGGTGGCCGATGATTTACTGAGTGAGTGGCCACACTCACTGATTGTTTCAGTTTCACCTGAGCTGGGTAAGTTGCCTTTATGGGCTCAGGCACCCCATCCTAGTCTGACCTGATAAAATAATGTCCCGCTTAGTTGTGTTCCAAACCGGGATGGATAGTTTGGAAAATTGTCCCTTTTGGAGTGATACTAATGTCTCACCTACATGCAGTCCATCAGGCCAATGATGGGCCTCATCAGGTGTAAATAAAACTGTCTGATTTTGTAGTGCTGGTTTGGCGTGAGCCCAACACCTGAGATACGTCCCAGTGTTTGCTGGAATTCTTTGGCTCTTAGTACAAGTCTTTAGTATAGCACCACCAGTTTCCCTGTGACTGGCTTGTAGTAGACTTACAAGGATCTCTGTTTTGGTGGTCGACAGTTCCAATGCTGTCCCTAGTACATCCACAAAACCTGGAATGGCTTTCTTTCCTTTGGCAGATGTCTCTTTGAAGAGTTCTTCAATGACATTATAACCGATGATGGGCTTTTCAGCTACTTTCTCATCCTCCGATACAACAAGGGGCACTATTAACTGTTGGCAGGTGTTACTTCCCGATGTTAGCTGAAAAACGACCTCAATCCACCCAGAGAAGGGAATCTCAGTCTCATTGGCTGCTTTACCTAGGAGGACTCCTGGCCCAAGCAATTCTTCAAAAGATCGGAGCACCGTATGTGGCAGAACCCGCTGTCTCCAGCTCTCATTGATAATGCTAACCTGAGAGCCGGTATCCCATAGGGCCTGGACAGGAGTATCATCTATTTCACAGTTCACAAGGCACTTTTTTCCAACGAGACTCAGTAACTTGCTGTTTTGTCTCATGGTAACACCATCCACATGAGTTGGCACTTTCTCAGCCACCTGGTAGAATCTTTGGTTATGGCAGTTGGGTACCCTTTGAAAGGGATCAGGGTTCACCCTTCCAGCCATGGCACTGATGGTGGTTTGAGAACTTGTTGTTTTGCTACCGACAAGAGTTGCACTTTGGGACACAGGGTTGGTTCTCGCACAGGTTACTGTCGGTCCCTTGACAGCAACCCTCTCCCGTTTAACTGGTTGGGACTGGTCATTTTACAGTATCTCGCTATATGTCCAGATTGACCACAGTGGAAGCAATGGTCACAGGCAGTTCTCCGACCAGTTCTTTTACAAGATTGACAACCTCTATTGCTCATGCCCATTGTTAACTGAGGCCCTCTAAGTTCACAATCTCGTCGAGTTCTCGAGTCTTGGAGAAGTGTTTTCATCTCTATCATCTCTTTTTGCATCTGGAGTATCAGCTTTTCCAGTTCAGAGTTGCTCTTTGAAAGCTGTTGGATGGTTGGGCTACTTGATCTTGTGTCGGCGATCGTTGTCAGGACATCTGGTTCCTGAGGACACTGTAAGACATTGGACTGACACTCTTTCCCTTTCATTGAATTGCTGGGCTGAGTTTTCTTTTGCTTCTGTTCCCTTTCCATCTCCATATTAGTGGCTTCATTTGTTTTTTCTATGAGCACCTCATCTGGAATGGTCTAAATACTGCTTTAACTGGAACTTGATGTGGTCACTTCTCAGTCCAGTACCTACTGACCTTAGGAATTTCTTTTGTATCAGCTCAGCGCTGAAGTGTCCATCCAAACCTTCTCCTTGTGAGACAAACAACAGGCGGTCCTTCAATTCAATAGCTCTGAACAGGAAATTCTGAGGAGTTTCCTTACTATTCTGTGAGATGTTTATCAGTTGTTGGTACAGTTCGGAAGCATTTTCCTCCTTGTAATGGCTTTTTAGGATTCTCCTAAGTTGCACTAGGGCCAGTCCATTCTTCATTTCCAGCATACCTCTGAGACTTAGGCCGGGACTAATGGCTTTTACCACAGCTTCCACAATCTCTGACTCTGGATACTCTTTTTGCAGTCCCATGTCAATCTGGTGAATTAGGTTTGTATAGGACAACTTGTCTTTCTGTTCCTTTTCACCTATCTGACCAGCAATCCTAAAGTCCTTTCTGATTGTCACCTCTGGCAAGTTACCATGGTGAAGTCTCTGAGTAACTGGAATAGGTTCTTGTTTTGAATGACTGTCATTTGAGTCCTGGCTTTTAGTACTCAGCTCTTTTATCTGTTCCTCGATCATTCTGGACGTTTCCTGGAACTTCTCCTGCATAGTGTGGTATTGTCCTTTCAGATTGGCTAATTGCTGTTCTGGTTGGGGGTCTTTCTCACTGGTGTTTGGTGCTTCAGCATTGTCCCTCTTCTTCTCTAGCTCACTGACAAATCTCTTAGTTGCTTGGAGAAATTGTGTCACCGCTTCTTCACTTTCAGTCTCGACCAGTTCATCTATCACCTTATTGACTATCCGCATGTAGTGGCGCCGGGTTTTTCCTTTCGCCATACTTGCTTCAGAGGCCTTAATAAACTGGCAAGTCTCTATGAGATCACTGACTGTCATGTGAATCAGATGCCCACTGATTTCGTCTTGCAACTTTTCTATACCCATCTGTGTGCGATTCCTGTGCAGCAACGGTTAATACTTTAATCTTCTCTCAGCTTCGCCACGGACAGCGTAACCGCTCTCTTCCACTTCCGTGACCTTTGCGTTTTCTTCACCCGGTCCCTGTTCGGGCTCCAATTTTGTTGCACATATGCTGAAAGTGTGGTCAATAATTCCAATGTGCGAAGGGATCAAACCGGGTGAAACCAGAATTATTTTTATTGGGAAGTTTCTGCAATTACAAGGACATCAGTGAGGTGACTTTTTATTCTGAGGGACAGGAACTGTTATTCTGTTCATACATACTATTACACATCTATATATATAATAATATCAACATTCTGATATACAGGAATAACGTCCTCATAGAAAATAATAACCAATTAAACATGTGCTGATATGTTGTTACTCCTTCTGCATCACAGTGGTCTCATAGTACAATCTAATATAAGATATAAAAACATAACACTATAATACCCACATTCCTGGTACACTGTAGTCATGTGATGCTACAGTGTGACCCACTAACATTTGTGCAGTATGTTATTCAATCACACAGTAGTGACAGGAGCCTTTACTGATCACAGGGATGTAAATTAAATGAATTTCGCCCTGTTTATAACCATAAATATACTCCTTCTTACCTGGAAATACAAGGACATGAGTGAGGTATGATTCTGAGGGACACAGCACAGCTATTCTGTTCCCCAGAAACAAAACGTCAAACTTTTAGTTCCTCCCATGCCTTGCTTGCAGTTGTGCTTGTGCTGCCATCTACTGGTAAATTAATAGAAATGCCATAAAACGGAAATGTGTTATTTTTATGGGGTAGCTGACATCCCTTACACAAACATGAGCTCACATGGGTTTAACTGACTGCAAAGAACGTAGTATATGATGGCTAGAGGTACAGTAGGCGTTCACAGTATACACAAGTTGGTGGCGGGCTGTTTAGGCCGCAAACATGAGCTCACATGGGTTGAGCTGACACTAAAGAACGTAGTATATGATGGCTAGAGGTACTGTAGGCGTTCACAGTATACACAAGTTGGTGACGGCCTGTTTAGGCCGCAAACATGAGCTCACATGGGTTGAACTGACTGCAAAGAACGTAGTATATGATGGCTAGAGGTACAGTAGGTGTTCACAGTACACAGAACCGTAAGTGTCGGCCTGTATAGGCTCCAAAAATTAGCTCACATGGTTTGAACTGACAGCAAAAAACTTTGTTTTTGATGGCTAGAGGTATGGTAGGCGTTCACAGTACACAGAACCTTGAGTGTCGGCCTGTATAGGCTCCAAAAATTAGCTCACATGGTTTGACTTGACAGCAGAAAACTTAGTTTTTGATGGCTATAGGTACAGTAGGCATTCACAGTATACACAAGTTGGTGGCGGGCTGTTTAGGCCGCAAACATGAGCTCACATAGGTTGAATTGACACTAAAGAATGTAGTATATGATAGCTAGAGGTACAGTAGGCGTTCACAGTACACACAAGTTGGTGGCAGGCTGTTTAGGCCAAAAACATGAGCTCACATGGGTTGAACTGACAGTAAAGAACGTAGTATATGATTGCTAGAGGTACAGTAGGCATTCACAGTATAAACAAGTTGGTGGCGGGCTGTTTAGGCCGCAAACATGAGCTCACATGGGTTAAACTGACAGTAAAGAACGTAGTATATGACTGCTAGAGGTACAGTAGGCGTTCACAGTATACACAAGTTGGTGGCGGGCTGTTTAGGCGGCAAACATGAGCTCACATGGGTTGAACTGACACCTTTTTTTACGCTCCAACATTTGAGCCACAGAAGCCTGCCTTTTTCCAGAAAAACGTGGCGACGGCATCATGGAAGGTGGAGTGTTGGACAACTGTGAGGAGACAGGAGAAGGAGAAGGGGGAGGAGAAGGAGAAGAGGCTGGACAGTGAGAGCATGGAGTGTGGCTTTGTGGGTTCTGACAGTTTTGCTCCCACTGGGCTTGGTGATTGGATTTCCGGTGCCTTCTTTAGGAGGTTGTTCCTAGGTGAGTGTTGGGCTTACTGCGACTTATGAGTTGACTGCAAAGGCTGCAAAAGGCAACGCTGGTGTCAGCAAAGGACACAGTAATAAAAGCCCACACTGCGGAGCCATGTGCCGGCGTCCTGGGAGCGCCAGATGTGACTGTACATGGTTGATGGCTCGCTCCTGATACATTTGCAGTCTGCTTTCTACCTCTTCTGCAATGCAAGTTCTGCCTGCCTCTCCTCCCTATCTGCCGGTCCGTCAGTCCGCCAGTTCTACAAATAATTGGCCAGTAACTGTTGTCACTGTGTGTAGCAGAGTTAGCACAGCAAAAGAGGCCAAATGTTTGCAGGACTAAAATACACTCTTAGAAATGTATACTGTTAAATAACACCCCACTTCAATATGTGGCATTGGGGGGGAGCATTGGTGTAGCACACCAGTTCAAAAAATTGGCCAGTGAGTTAGGCGCTGTGTGTACCAGACTTCACTCAGCAAACTAGGTAATATTGTTGCATGACACAAATACACTTGAAAAAGTTTACTCAGAGAACACCCCACTTCAATATGTGGCTTTTGGGGGAGGAGGGGGAGCAGGTTTATTACACCAGTTCTACAAATAATTGGCCAGTATCTGTTGTCACTGTGTGTAGCAGAGTAAACACAGCAAAAGAGGCCAAATGTTTGCAGGGCTAAAATACACTCTTAGAAGATTATACTGTTAAATAACACCCCACTTCAATATGTGGCATTGGTGTAGCACACCAGTTCAAAAAATTGGCCAGTGAGTTTGGGGATGAACCGCAAGGCCATCTCTAATCAAGAACATGGGGAAGGAAAGCAGGAGGAACATACAAAACTAACCTTAGAAAGCAATACTGTCCTGAAAGAGTATTTGATGCTTGGAACAGACTTCCAGCAAAAGTCCACCAACAGTAAGTGGATTTAAACATGCTTAGGACAAACATAGATCTACGCTCAGACAAAAAGGTTAAATAAAAAAATGTAAAAATCATATTATCTCCATTTACTGCACAGAACAAGGTGGCCACACTTAGAGGGAGGAGAGGTAAAGGTAGACGGACTTCAATCTCTGTAGGCTGAGCCCCGAGCAATGAAAGAAATCTCAACTGAGACACTGAGGGTGGAAAATCGTTTTTCAGTAGAAATGTCTGAGCTGTTATCAGAAATGGAGGAGATGAAGTCTGTAGATAATCTGTCACATCGCTGTTCTGTGGTGATTATGATAAAACATGTCTTTCAAACATTTTGAATCGCTCCCAGTGAGATTTATGGTCAGCTATTAAGTAAACTGGTGCCAAAGATCTACAGTATGGATAAAGGCTTTCATGACGCTATCTGAGGCATCCATCAAATGTCTATAAAAACATTTGTTTTTTTTTAGGTTTTTTATTCTACCTAATGATGGTCTGAACACCCCTCGGTTCAGTTCTCACCATAACTTCCAAACATTAAAAAAAGTTTAATGCAATGGTCGGTAGTTCCATGAACCCTATTAAAGTCTATGGGACCCGAACTTGAAAATTCAAAAGTCCCAATTTTAAAGGCTTATATGCAAGGTATTGGCGATCAAAAGGGTATGGGGGCCCGGGTACGGCCTTGGGGGGACATGTATCATTGCAAACTTTTTTTTTTTAAAAAAGTTTGTTTTACAGGAGCAGTGATTTTAATGATTCTAAAGTGAAACAATAAAAATGAAAAATTCCTTTAAATGCAGTGCCTGGGGGGGGGGTCCCCTTAGTCTGCCTGTAAAGTGGCACATCTGTACCGTGTATAGAACCTGCTGCAGCAAAACTGATATATATAAAGAAAACAAAAAGGGCATTTAAATTGATTTTCCTGGCTGCAAGCCATTGCCAGCAATACAAAAAAAGAAAAAAAAAAAAAGTGTGGGGGTTCCTTTGTGTCTGGTCTGATTTCAAGGAGAACCTCACACCAAAATTAAAAAAAAAAATGCTGAGGGGTCCTCCCAAAAATCCATACCAGACCCTTTTCTGAGCATGCCGAAAGTGGGGGGACAAGCGAGCTCCCCCCTCCTGAACTATACTAGGCCACATGCCCTCAACATGGGGGGTACTTTGAATGGAGGAGGAGGAGGAGAAGAAGAGGCAGGCCTGCATGCAATCCGTGGCGGTACAACCAAATCTTCACAGGTGCCACGGGTTTCATGCTTGACGGCGGTCAGAAGGTTCACCCAGTGGACAGTAAAAGTGATATACCTTCCCTGCCCGTGTTTGCTAGACCATGTGTCTGTGGTCAGATGTATCTTGGCACCAACACTGTGTGCCAGAGATATATTCGCTCGCCGCTGAACATGGCCATACAGCTGGAATGCCCTTCTGTGAGAAATATTTCCTGCCTGAAACCTTCCATTGTGGTGTTCCAACGGCCACAAATTTCCGAAAGGCCTCCGAGTCCACCAGTTGATATGGCAGTAGTTGTCGGGCTATCAGTTCCGACAAGCCAGTAGTCAAACGTTGGGAAAGAGGGTTATCTGGCGTCATCATTTTTTTACGCTCCAACATTTGGGAAGCTTGCCTTTTTCCAGAACAACGTGACGACAGTGTCGTGAAAGGTGGAGTGGAGGACAATTGTGAGGAGAGAGGAGAAGGAGAAGAGGCTGGACGGTGAGAGCCTGGACTGTGGCTTTGTGGGTTCTGACGGTGTTGCTCCCACTGGGCTCGGTGATGGGAATTCAGGTGCCTTCTTAAGGCGGTTGTCCCTAGGTGAGTGTTGGGCTTACCACGACTTATGCGTTCACTGCAACGGCTGCAGATAGCAACACTGTTGTCAGCAGCATACACATTAAAAAAAGCCCACACTGCGGAGCTATGTGCCGGCGTCCTGGGAGTGCCAGATGTGACTGTACATGGTTGATGGCTCGCTCCTGATACATTTGCAGTCTGCTTTGTACCTCTTGTGCAATGCAAGTTTCGCCTGCTTCTCCTCCCTATCTGCTGGTCCGTCTCTCCCTCAGAACTCCCCTCCTCTTCCTCTCTTGTGGCCACCCACATGACGTCCATAGACACGTCATCATCCATGTCACCTTCCCCACCACTAACATTCGAGATCTCAGAGTAGGCCGCAACAGCGAGGACCAACCTCCTTTGGCTGATCTGGGTACTGTCGTCAGACTGCTGAGTGGAAGCTGTTGCTATCTCCTCTTCCTGATCCGGTGCCAACAGTGGCTGCGCATCGCAAATGTCTTGTGATGGATCGGACTATAATTCCAGTGACTCAAGCAGAGGGTATATGGTGGTTCTGGTGGTGTTGGTGGCGGTGTATAGAGAGGATAAGGAGGGTGCAGAAGAGGAAGGCTGAGTGAGCCACTCAACATAGTCTGGTGCGTTCTTTGATGTAATCGAACGCACCTTCTGAAACTTCACACTTTGGCTCCA
Organism: Pelophylax lessonae; assembly: GCF_965119305.1. Classification (NCBI taxonomy): domain Eukaryota; kingdom Metazoa; phylum Chordata; class Amphibia; order Anura; family Ranidae; genus Pelophylax; species Pelophylax lessonae. The sequence continues at coordinate 652,714,527 of NC_138771.1, forward strand.
GCCTACTGCTCCTGCCCTACCCCTGCCACCCCTGCATAAGGGCCTGCCTCTTCCTCTGCCTGTGATTTTTTAAATTACCATGTGACAAAGTCTCTAGGGAAGAGCAGTATATGTGGAACAAGGTATATAACACCCAGCTTCAATCTGTGGTATTGGGGGGGCCACAGGTTTATCTCACCAGTTCTACAAATAATTGGCCAGTGAGTTTGGCACTGTGTGTAGCAGAGTAAACGCAGCAATAGAGGCAATATTGTTGCAGGACACAAATACACTTATATAAGTATACTAAGATAACACCCCACTTCAATATGTGGTAGTGGGGGGCCACTGGTTTATCACACCAGTTGTACAAAAAGTTGGCCAGTGAGTTTTGCACTGTGTGTAGCAGAGTTAACGCAGCAAAATAAGGCAATATTGTTGCGGGACACAAATACATTTATAAAAGTATACTCAGATACCACCCGACTTCAATATGTGGTATTGGGGGGCCACAGGTTTATCACACCAGTTCTACAAATAATAGGCCAGTAACTGTTGTCACTGTGTGTAGCACAGTTAACGCAGCAAAAGAGGCCACATTTTTGCAGCACTAAAATACACTCTTAGAAATGTATACTGTTAAATAACACCCCACTTTAATATGTGGAATTGGGGAGGCTACTGGTCTATCACAAAAAATTGTCCAGTGAGTTGTGTAGCAGAGTTAATGCAGCAAAAGAGGCAATATTTTTGCAGGACACAAATACACTTATACAAGTATACTGAGATAACAAAAAATTGGGGAGGGAAAGGGGAGGTGGATAATCCCAGGAAAAAATATCACCGCCTTATCTAAAAAGCAGGCGGGAATATGACACTGTGAGTGGAATACCCTACAGTAGTGTAACTGGTGAGCCAAGCAACTGAAGTCAACAACTATGAACCAAGTACAAAAGGAGTTGCGAAAAAATGGCTCAAACACAGGTATTGAAAAAACATGGAAAATCGTACTCTATTGAGTGGAGGACAAACAAACATTCAAAATTGATTACATACAAAGTATGTGTATAACATTAAAGTGTCAAAAAAATTGGATAAAGAAAATATGAATAAAATTGAATTGTTCATAGGCCCATGAACTGTGCACCAGTTGTAATGTGTCCCAGCTCATGAAAACACACACACTGGGGATTGCCTCACATGCTCCACCCCATACCCAGACCCACACCCACCAAGTGTCAAATGCTTCAAAACTGCTGGTGATGACCAAAATTCCCTCTCACTGTAGAGTGGCAACAGGGACAGGGGAAAAAAGGGGATTGGTTAAGGACTTGCAATTATGGAAAAAATAAAGAATGTGTATGAACATCACTTATAGAAGAAAGGCAGGCAGTCCTTGAAATGGGGTCAGAACTGAAGCCACCTCAAAAATCTTGATATCAAATGGGGTCAAATCAAAATCTCCTGAATCCTGTCATCCAGATATTCACCACTCGGGCAAAGAGCGGGTTGCTGAGCACCTAAGGTAAGGAATAGTTCTGTTGGCATCAGATATCACCTGGTGATGAGAGCAAACTGATGAAAGGACAGGCATTGATCTTCAAGTTAAAGCCAATAGCATACAAGCACAGGAGTAGAATGACCTCACATACTCAACTCATCCCTCAGGGCTGGTAATATAGGTAGATCAATGCCTTTCCTTTCATCACTGCTGCACAGTGCACAATACAAATCCACTATTATATGCTGTCTATATTAGAAAGTATATTATGGGGGCGTGTCCTGCACGAGCGCCGCTACGGACGTCTCCTTAAGAGCTCCGCCATCACTGCTCCCTAATCCGCCTCCATCGGCGGCATCTTAAGGGCTATATTCAAGCCATCGGGCAATCTGAGCTCCCCGCTCCCTCCGGATTCATTTGAGACCTCTCTTGGTCAGCTACCCCTCGGATAGCCGCACTTTAGAATCGCGGCCTACCTACTAGGCCGAAGTCGCGGTCTCTAGTAGATTCCGGAACCGGAGGTCAGAAGCGCGGCCGACTGCCATTAACATCATTCCCTTCACTACTGCTCGGGCACTCGGCTGGACCGATTTTCAGACGGCCAGAGCCTACCACAAACCGAGGAGCAGCCTTGGAGCCTGAGGGGACAGTGGGAAGCAGATAGGCACAAGATGGCGGCGTGACAAGGAAGCTCCGTCCCGCTCTGGCCCCTTAGGCACCCACAGCACTGACCTCAGCAACCCCTCACCCCCAGACATCACCTGCCCTGCCTCACTGTCCATCGGGTGCTGCATCTGAGCTCCGTATGTCTGGATCGCAGGCCCGGAGGGACCTCTCCCGCCAGTTTGGCGCTGAGGCCCCCCACCCCAGCGGTCCCCTGGTGGCACCCACTAGCTCTTACAGTGGTGGTTTGGAGGGTGAGGAGGATATAGCGGATGAACCATCCACCCCTATTCAGCCAGGATTGATCCCTTCGAGCCCGGTCACAGCCCCTGGAACAGCCACTATTTTAACCCAGCATCCACAGTTTCCCTATTGGAGAGAACCCTGGACGAATTGCTTCAGTCACCAGATGGGGCCTATGCTGCTCATCAAGGCCTGCCTCAGGGGTCCTCACCTCATCTCCCCCAAAATCAAGAGGACTTTTCCTACTTAATGACTACTTTCTCCAAAATGCTTGCCAAAGGCCTGGCTCAAACGGCCTCTCAGATAACATCTGCCATACATGCAGATCTACAGAATATTGGATCCCGAATTAAGGCAATCGAGTTAAAATCAGATCAAACTGTCGCGCAGGTGAACCAAAACTCTGCCCGACTGCAGGACCTCCATGACCAACTTGATACGGCTCTGTCTAAAATAGACAATTTGGAAAACCGATCACGCAGATACAATTTCAGAATTTGCGGATTACCTGAATCTGTTAAGGAAGTGGAACCGGCCATCGTCTCATTTATAAAGGACTTGATCCCGAATATTCCACCGCATCGCCTAGAACTAGATAGAGCACACAGAGCTCTCAGACCTCCCAATCCTGATGGTTCCCCACGGGACATAATCGTTAAACCCCACTTTTATAAGGTGAAGGAGGACATTATGAAACTATCGAGAAACGCTGATCGGCTAATCATCCAAGGGCATCCGATTCAAATCTTTGCCGACCTCTCACCCACCACCATTCAAAAAAGGCGATCCTTAAAACCCCTGGTTCAAGTCCTTATCCAGCACTCTATCAAGTACTGGTGGTCCTTCCCATTTCGCCTCAGCTTTGTCTACAATCAGAAGACCCACGGTTTTTCATCTCTTCCCGACGGGGAACGCCTGCTACTTCGCCTGGGCCTGATATCCCAGGATTCTGTTGCCTCACCGGGATCTTGCCCTTCTTCTTCCTCCAAGCGACCTTCTCCTCAAAGCCCACTGGTCCCTACATGGCAGAAGCATCAATCAAAGAGAGCCAAAGAAGCCAGACCTCCTTAGATGACCTCTCCGTATACATCCTGGATTCCAGTTTTCCTCTGCGAAGAAGTTGTCCGACTTCGACTTTCACCATGTGGGGGAGGGGAGGAGGAGGTTCTGTTGTCTTTTTCCCTCCTGCCCCCCTTGAAGCCCCACACCCCCCATCAAAATATACTATTTTTAAAAAAAAAAAAACAATTTTTTTTTCCTCCTTCCCTGGTCCGCCCCTGCCCAGACCAGGGGGTCTGGACTGGGCTTTGTCACACATGAGATTTTTTTATATTAATGTCTTTACATAACATGTTCTTTTAGGTCCTGGCTGCTGACCTACCCTTTTCATTTGTGTCAGTGGCTTCAAGACCATGCTTGCACTGCTTCTTTGTGGTTCATCCATTTACTTGTATTCAGGTTCTTTTATTATGCATATTGTTGCGCACATTTGCGGGCCTTAGGCCGGAGCGGGATTCCCGCGGTGCATTGACCCTTCTCTTCATGGGACGTTCGCGCCCATGCAGACTGGGTCTGATTCCCCCCTACTTGGGAATCTTTGGGGTCAGGGAGGGGGGGATGGGGCCCCCGTCCTCCCTCGGGGTTTGGGGTTTGTGTCTTGTTTGTCTGTGTTGTTCATTGTCCACTCATGACTCTCTCATTTCCCTTTTTGCTCTTTCGGCCCTCCTTTACCTCTCTTCCTTTTTCTCTCCTCTTCCTGGATCACCGGGAGATCTTGCCCCCCTCTTTTCTCCCAGCAGGACCACCACTCCTTTGGAGACCAGGCCCGGAAACGCCTCGACTGGCAACTAGTTCCGGTCCTCAGGAAGTTTGGGATAATCAGCGTATTACATCTCATACCTCACTATGACCACGTCTACAACCCCTCCGGGTAATTTGAAGATTACCTCCCATAATGTCCAAGGTCTGAATTCTCCTGTGAAAAGACGTAAGCTGTTTAATTTATATCACTCCCAACACACTGACATTCTTTTTATTCAGGAAACGCACTTCCCTAGCTCATACAGACCGGTGTTTGTCCACCACAAATTCCCCCAATTCTACTTGGCCAACGCCCCTGATAAAACTAGAGGGGTTGGGATCTTCTTTGCTAAACGTATCTCCTTTACGCTCACTAAAAAGATAGAAGATTCTGAGGGCAGATTTCTTTTATTAATAGGAACTATTGATGGTACGACCTATTCCCTGCTATCATACTACGCCCCGAACCAGAACCAGGATTCCTTTTTTCACCGGTTAGCCGTAGAGATTCTCCCATGCGTGGAGGGAATTCTGGTTATGGGAGGGGACTCAAATGTGGCCTTAGATCAGAGCCTGGATAAAACGCAATCGGGTGCCCACCGTCTTCGCCGGCCGTCCAAGCGGAGCACACGTATAGCGCGGGTGCTCTTCTCGGAAGGCTTGGTGGATATCTGGCGTGAACTGAATCCTAGATCACGGGATTTTACCCATTTTTCTGCCCCTCACCAGAGCTACGCCAGAATAGACCACATTTTTCTCCATACGCGTATGGTTCCCCTCGCCCTCCAATCCCGCATCAGGGATTCCCCCTTATCGGACCACGCAATGGTCATTCTTCTCATTAAAAAATCTCAGGAAGCATCTCAGGTATTTAGGTGGCGACTTAACGAGTCGATCTTGAGCAATCCCACCCATTGCGCTATGTTCTCCAAAGATATTGAGGACTACTTTACCACCAATGATACTCCCGACATATCCCCCACTACTTTATGGGCGGCACATAAGGCGGTTTTACGGGGCAAAATTATACAGTTCTCCTCCAACCTCAAAAAACAAAGAAGGGCAGACATTGCCAAATTGGAAAAGGAGTTTGCAGACATCAGTAAACAACACAAGAAACGTCCCTCCTCGGACTCCAAACTTAAGCTGGAATCCGCCAGATTGTCACTAAATTTGGCCCTCACCACGGAAGCTGAGAAGCAGCTTCGGTGGTCCGGCGCCAAACTCTATGCGGCCAGGGACAGGATAGGCCCCAAGCTAGCCTCCAAATTGTCTCCAAAAATGAGGAATTACTCCCTACCCAAAATTAGAACCTCTGCGGGGATCCTCTCTCAGAATCCACGGACTGTTCTACAAACGTTTCAGGAATTCTTTTCCAAACTATATGACAGTAATGATTCCTCTCTTTCAGAAGACGCCACGGCCTTCCTGCATCAAATTCCCCTGCCGCAACTTAGCAAGGAACATAGATTGCAACTTGAATCCCCAATCTCGGATTCAGAGATCTTGGGGATCATTAAAAATCTTAAACAAGGTTCTGCTCCCGGTCCAGATGGGTTCTCGGTGGGTTACTACAAACACTTCGCCCCGGTACTGGCTCCTCACTTGGGTAATTTCTATAACTCCTTACGAAGTGGGTGCCCAGTGGATAGGACCTCCAATTCCGCTTTCATAACGGTCATCCCTAAACCGGGAAAGGACCACAGTGATGTAAATAATTTTAGACCCATCTCCCTGATTAATGTCGATTTAAAAATCTTGACTAAGATCCTATCCAATAGGTTGGCCCGTTTTGTTGCAACTTATGTCCATAAAGATCAATCTGGGTTTATCCCAGGGAGGCAAGGTTCTGAGCAAATCAGAAGAGCTATAGATATAATCACCCTGCTGCAATCCAGATGGGACGGGGGTCCTTCCCAGGAAGGTTTTTTGCTTTCCATCGATCTTCATAAAGCTTTTGACTCCCTCTCCTGGCCGTACTTATTCCATACTCTTGAACGTTGGAACTTTGGTCCGTGTTTTCTCAATATCCTGAGAGCTCTGTACTCCACTCCCACCGCCCAAGTTCGCACTTCAGGTTTCTACTCAGAACCTTTCAACATCCGAAGGGGCACACGTCAGGGTTGCCCTCTCTCACCTATCATCTTTGCCATCGCCATTGAAACCCTAGCAACTGCCATCAGGCAACACCCTGACATTCGGGGTGTCTCCTGTGGCCCCTCGGAGCACAAATGTGCCCTTTTCGCGGATGATCTGCTTTTGTTCCTAACGTCCCCCACAGTCACGGTCCCTAATGTCTGCAAACTCCTTAATGACTTCTACCATGCGTCTGGTCTGTCTGTGAATTTCGCAAAGTCAGTGGCCCTCAATATATCAGTTCCGCAGCGAACCCTTGAAGCCCTGAAGCCTCATTTCCCGTTTGCATGGCGCTCGGACTGTATTCCATACTTGGGAATATTTCTGACCCCCTCTATCACTTCCCTTTACAAAACCAATTACCCTCCGATGTACCAAAAACTACGCTCGGAACTCAGAGAATGGAATACACATCATCTATCTTGGTTAGGCAGGATTAACTCGGTCAAAATTATCCTTTTGCCCCGCCTGTTATACTTATTCCGCTCCCTTCCTCTGCCTGTCCCTAAATCCCACTTGCTTAAATTACAATCGCAGATTATCCGTTTTGTTTGGGGTAAAAGGGGATATAGGTGCCCCAGGGCGACTCTATTCCGGCTCCGCTCTCAAGGAGGGCTGGCCTTACCAAACATATGGAACTACTATAGGGCAGCCCAACTAGCCCAATTTGCCACGGTGTTCTCCATGGGCCCCAACCAGCTTGGATCAGCATGGAAAGACAGGCAGTTCCTCACCACACACTAGATTTTATCGCTTGCTGCCCTGTTAACCTTAAGCCGCCTATCCTGGCGCCTACTCTTTCTCACTCTATCACCCTATGCTCCCAACTATTCAAGCTAGATTCCCTCATATCTCCGATGACGCCCCTCGCTCACTTATTCCATCACCCTCTTTTTGTCCCCGGCCAGAATATAAAAGCATTTAAGTGGTGGACAGACAAAGGTCTTTACCGTATAGGTCACTTCCTTACCCCTTCCGGCCCACTGTCATTGTCTTTTTGTAATACCAAACTCAAAATGCCGGCGTCTGAGAAATTTTGTTTCCTACAAATTTCCCACTTCCTCAGGAACTTATGGTCCAATAAAAAGATACCCCCTGCGACTACACCCTTCGAACGTTGGTGTGCGGAATCCCATATACAGAAGGGGGGCATATCGGTTATATACTCGGCTCGTCATTGGGAACAGGACTTGGAGATTAACTCCCCTTCTGAAGTCGGGAACAGCATTTTCTGTAGGTCCTTTAAGGGCATCATTAATGTCACTCTTATAGAAGCAAATATCAAAATACTCACTCGCTGGTACATGGTCCCCGCCCGCTTACATGTCATATATCCGCAGACATCTCCGCTTTGCTTTAGGGGCTGTGGACACTTAGGATCCTTTATGCACACATGGTGGTCTTGCCCTAGGATTAGAAGCTTTTGGAACAAAATCTTCCACCTCATTCGCTCGGTCACAGGAATCCCACTACCTCAAACCCCTCAATCAGCTTTCTTACATGACAAACTCCCGGGCACTCCCAAACACTCTTTATCCTTGGTATTTTTTATTTTGTTGGGTGCTAAACTCACAGTGGCTAAAGCGTGGAAGCAACCCTCAGTTTCATATAGTGCTGCCAAGCGCAAGATATCCTGGATCATGGCCCAGGAAAAAATGGTGGCGATCCTGCAGGATAAGGTATCCAAATTTGAACTGATCTGGGAACCGTGGGCTAGACTAAATCATATCTCGATTTCATAGATAATCCTAACATAGCTCAGGGTCTCCCGGTGATCCGACCCCTATTCTCCTCTTCCTTCTCCCTTTCCACTTCTCTCCACCCTCTCTCTCCTTTCCTTCTCTACCCCGCTCACGCTTGCTCCCTCTATTGAACCCAGTTGAGCACTTGGATTTCCTCACTCTGGAGGAACTCCTATATCCTTGCTGATTGGTTGCCCATCCTGGTTCCCCAATGTGTCACAACCTCTTCGGGGGCTGGGGACCCGGAATGTCAACCTTCTGTACAACGCTCTCGGAGGTGGCAGGTTAAGCTGTGTTTTCTAAGTCATTCTCAGAATTTACCTGCACCTGAATTTTCGAGTAGAGTCAAATTGTCCTCGCTTTATGTTGTTCTTGTTTCAAATTTTTCATTAGCCTTCTGTTGTGCTCCCGTAGCTTTAGTTCTAGAACCGTATCATGCTGCCATAGCAGGAGGAGGACTCCCGATTTTATGCTTCCGGCAGTACATGATCGGTCGCGAATAAGGTTCTATAGTACGTGCCCTGCACAGTATAACTGACACAAATTGTTCTGTTTTCTTTTTATATCTTGTTGTTCCTGCATTGAGGTTGTTTTAATGTCCCTTTAATGCTGTGTCACATATTGTATTGATACTGTATCCCTTGTTCGCTTGTATTTTTTTTTTTGGCCTCTTAATAAAAACTTATTGAAAACTAAAAAAAAAAAAAACTAAAAAAAAAGAAAGTATATTATAAGTGGATTACACCCCTATATAGTGCACTGCACACCTATACCAAATACCAGCCCTTAAAATTACTTTTGTGGACCTTAACAGAGTGATTTGTTTCACTGACGATCTGTCCCTGGTGCACACAGCAGACCTCTCCCTACACTGACAAAAGAGACAGTACACCTATACCAAATACCATTCCTTAAAAGGACAATTGTGCACCTTAACAGAGCGATTTGTGTCACTGACGATCTGTCCCTGGTGCACACAGCAAATCTCTCCCTACACTGACAAAAGAGACTGTAGACCTATACCAAATACCAGCCCTTAAAAGGGCTTTTGTGGATCTTAACAGAGCGATTTGTGTCACTGACAGTCTTTCCCTTGTGCACACAGCAGACCTTTCCCTACACTGACAAAAATCAGAATGTGAAATGGCCGCCAGCTCAGGTCTATTTATAAGGTAGGGGGTATGTTCATGTGCTGCAATGTTTCAATTGGCTGTCCCATTCCACCTGATGGCTGTGTCATGGGTCAAAGTTCTCCCCAATGTAAACTAATATGGCCACCGCAAACAACGCCATGTGTTCGCAAAATCGGCGGGCAAAGTTCGCCACGAACCGACCGCTGGGCGAACCGCAAGGCCATCCCTAGTGGGGAACCATCACCTTCCTAAATGTATTAAAAACAGCCAGAAGTGCTCAGTTGGATGTTCACTTACCAGAGGACCATGACCCCTATAGCTAAAAGAGTGTCAATTATCACCTGTGTTAGTATATCTCCTTTAGCTCCTTCTGGCACCTCTCAGGAGTTTTGCATATCTCTCCTCCACTCAGGGGCTGACTGGCAACTTTCAGCCCAGAGGGCAAGTAGAAACCAGAGGCCCATTGTGCAGCGATTCAGCCCCCCTCCCACTCTCTCTCTCTCTTCCTGGCCTTCTCCTGACTCCCATTCCAGGCTGAATCTGGTTTCCTGACCTGGCCAGCAGGGGAGGTTGGGGGGAACTGGGACAGTTCGGTCAGGGCTGGCTGGAGGAGGAGAGTCTCCATTGGGGCATAGAACCTGCCTCTGCTCAGACACAGCTTGCACCGTTAATGCTGGGGGGGGGCTGCTCTCTGTCCTTGTCTTTATCAAGGAAGTTCAGCGGTAGGGACTTTTTACCTCTCTTCAGCAGGAATCCTTTAGACATGTCTATGGCAGAAGCTGCGCAGTCTTTTTATGAGACATTGGAATGGCCCAGGGTTTTTTTCCCCCCTGCCCCCTGGCCCAGTTCTCCCCTGCCTCCTCTCTACCATAGCACCGCATCAATGCAAAAAAAGGGGAACCAATAGTGTAATACTGTTTACCGTTATACCCCAGATATCTCCTCTGCCCTTAAAAGTATCAGATCAAACCAAGATCGGTTTGATCCAATGCTTTCCCAAGCCAGTAATGGCTTGTCTAAATCTTGGCGAAACCGAAAGTGACAAAATGCTTGTTGCTTCTCTTTTTTTAGACCATAGAGATAATTGGGGATGTTACCATCCTTGGTCATCAAAATGGTCAGCTGGCAGAACTGCTGGCTTCAGTCCTGGGCTGCTGGCTTCAGTCCTGGGCTTCCTGGTGGGACGGGAGAGCTCGTGAAGGTGGTGGAACGCAGCTGGAGTAACACCCTTCCTCTGCCTGTAAAAGTAATTCAGCAACTACTTAGCAGCTAGGATCACTTTTATAACAAAGGGCTAAATAAAAAAAACATACCAGGACGATGCCTGTAGCTGCATATACAGTATACTGTTTATATATATACCCACTTTAACTCTGTGATGTATAGGGTTATCCCCTTTTCTTCATATCAAACCCGAACACTTTGACGGTGCACTGCAATTTTTTAATAGTATAAACTATACATATATTTTGTGATCAAATAGCATTTTTAATCATGTGGAGTCACAAGAGCCCACCTTATATCAAAATCCACAGTGTTCCCCTTTCACATCTGAATCTGACAAGTTCCCCTTTTACATCTGAACTCGCAGAGTTCACTTACACTGTAAGGGGAGACTCTGCAGACTCAGATGTAAGGGAGAACTCTGGGGGCTCTGACATAAGGGATGCTCTGGGAACCCTGATTTAAGGGGGAACACAGAGAACTCTGATGTACAGCGAGGACTCTGATGAAAGGGGGAACACTGCTGCCTCTAGTGTAATGTGGAACTCTGATGTAAGGGGTTCTCTGAGAACCCTGATTTACCTTAGTGTACTCACTCAGAGGTAGGAGAGTGAAGTGGGGAGGGGGGAGACTTCAATCACAGACAGGGATGGATGTAAGCTCACTCACCCCTTAGCAGTCAGTGCCTCTCATCCAGATGTTTCTGTGGCTGCTGGTCTTCAAATTTACCGACCACACTTTAATTTTCTGAGGCACAGCATTGGGGATTGAAGTGTGGGCAGACACAGAGGGGTAGGAGCAGGATGAAGAGGAGCAGATTGGGCCCTCTCTCCTCTACCATCTATATGTATGGGGAGGAGGGAATGTTAGTGCTGGCTTTGGGCAGTGTGAAAGAGAGTGTAACAGACACTCTCGGCTTAAACAACTGCAACCAGCAACCATGCTGGGAAGCCATAGTCCAGTCTAAAAAATGTGTCTGAGCTGAGGGCATCTGGCCTGCTCATGTTGGCAAAGCTCAGCCTGTCTCGGTTTTTTCCCAGAAATGGGACAGGAAGTCGCAGTACTAATTCTAGAATACAACACTCTATGGTGTATAGCTGATACACAAGGCCCACATCGATTCATTAGGAAAGCATTTGCTTGAACCAGCTTGGTTCAAAATAAACTATTTACATTTAAATGATACCTTGAGGTAGGCTTTAAATGCTGAAGAGACCAATGGAAGCTTTTTGGCTTCTTTAGAAACTAAATAGAGTGTACTTAAATTAGGAAGACTTACTGTAAGAAGATATTAGGTTTTTATACATTTTATGAATAGTTCAGATCCCCCAAGAGATACAATGACTATTTGATAAGTGATTATTCATCAGTTTACACAAGTGGTAAATGGAACAATTCTAACTGTAACTGTCTGACATACATGTTTTATCATCATAACCAAATGTACATAACAGTGAGATATGATCAACATTCGTCCAGATATGATTGGAAGTATTGAGTTCTGATAACAGCTCACATTCTTCTACTGAAAAAGATCCATTGTCATCAGTTGAGGCTTCTTTCATTGCTCGGGGCTCATCCTGCAGGATGGAAGTCCGTCTACTTTTACCTCTCTTCCTTCTACATGGGGTCACCTTGTTCTGTGCAGTGAATGGAGACAATATGACAGAGGGTGAGTACTCAGCAGTGGTTACAGATTTATTATGACCGCCATAAGTTGGCTATAGCAGGTTAACAAAATCAGCTATGCAAAATGAAGACCCCCACATAGAAAATCCGTTCACACCATTTCCAGACAGATAGACCATCACATTACACAGGTTAGTTTTTCTTTTTTTTTTTTTTTTCAATAATTTTTATTTTCTTCAAAATTACAAAGTATACAAAAAGGAAAATCAATTTTCCAAATATTACAAAATCGTTATTTCTCCCCTAAATCCCCCCTCCCCTTTTCTCCCCAACCCCATTCCAGAATTGCAGTCCTATTTCTCCTTTCTTAAATAAGTTAAACATATCCCGCTCTTTAGTCACTCCCGTAATCTTTCCATAAATCTGTGTATTCTCTGTTTTTTTTTCAAAGTCAATCAATTTTCTCCACTTGTTTAAGAAGTTCTTCATCTCTGCTACACAAATATTCCATAGCAAATATATATTCTTCTCTACCACACTATTCCCTTACGGAAGGGGCTTCTGTTTCAAGCCATTTTTTTTTTTTTTGGGATAGTCTCCTTCGCTGTGTTAAGCAGGTTTGGGACTATCAAATTTCTATAATATTTTAAAGATCTATTTGTTCTGTGGAAAAGACATATCCATGGATCATCCGTAATAATCTCACCTGTAATTTTATTAATAAGTTGTTGTATCTTTAACCAAAACTCCCAGATCTTGGGACATTCCCACCGGACATGAATCATTGTGCCCACCATCTGACAGCCTCGCCAACACAGATTTGACTTCACTGGCTGGCAGCTGTGTGCTATAACCGGTGTTATATACCGTCTTCAGAGGCACTTATAATTCATCTCAATGGTGTTTATGTCTCTAGCGGTGCAGTGTGCGGCCCTAAACAAAATTCTCGCCTCGTGCTCGTTTAAATCAATTCCTATTTCTCTTTCCCAACTTTCAATAAATGTAAGTTTCCCCATTCCCACCAGCTTAGTCAATATCTTATATACCTGAGACAAACCATGTCTTATTTTTGTTAACAGATTACAGAGTTTTTCAACAAGGTTCAACTCTTTTTTCTGATCTGATGGGTTGGGGCAAAAAAAACTTACAAAATTGCAATGTTTAAAATTTCTGATTTTATTTGATTTATCATAACGTTTGGTAGTTCCCCATATTTCTTTAATTTTATGATAATATTTGGGAGGCTTATTCAAGGGTTACTAACATAAAACAAAACATCATCTACATATGCAGCTATTTTATGTTCTTCCTGACCAATCTTCGCCCCTTTTATGTCTGCATTGTTCCTTAAAGATGCCAACAAAGGTTCTAATGATAGAACGAACAATAGGGGCAAAAGAGGGTATCCCTGTCTCATCCCATTACATATCTTAAACCAAGTTGATAAATTACCATTTACTTTTACCAATGCAGATGGATTTTTATATAGGGCTCCTATTAATTGGTTCATCTTGGGTCCAACACCCAAGTCCTTTATTGTTTTAGCCATGAATTCCCAGTCCACCCTATCAAATGTTTTTTCAGCATCGACTGACAACAAAAGGGCTGGGACATCTTATTTTTTAGAATTTTGTAACAACAATTGTGTTTTAATCCCATTGTCTCTACCTTCCCTTCCTGGGATGAATCCTGTCTGATCTGCATGTATCCATTCTGCCATCAATCCCTTCAATGGGGCCACTAAACTTTTTGCATATAATTTTGTGTCTGTATTTAACAGTGCTATTGGCCTACAACACAGGGTTGCGTCTTTCCCATCTTTAGGTATAACAATTATATGTGCCTGCAGTGATTTGACTCTCATCTTCCCCTTTTCAACCTATCTCATTCATGTAGGAGCAGAGTTTTGGAACCAATTTTTCCTTGAACCTGTTGTAATAACTAGTGGTGTATCCATTTGGACCCGGGCTTTTTCCAGTAGGGGTATTTTTTAAGGCACCCCTAACTTCTTTCTGAGAAATTGGAGCCTCTAAGGCTGATAACTTTTCAATTGTTATTTTAGGAAGTTTTAAGTTTTTTGTATGTAAGATCTTTTTTTTTCTATGCTGTTCTACTTCAGGTGTTCTTTTTTGATGGGCAGTATAAACAGTTTTCTAATGGTTTTGAAATGCACTCACTATTTCTGTAGTTGAATACACCATATCCCCTGTACTATTCTTTATTTTTTCTATATAATTGTTAGATTTTTTTGCTTTTTAATTATCTTGCTAGATATTTAATTTCCAGGTTTATTTCTCCGTTTATATCTTTCCTTGGCCACCTAGTTTCTTCTTCAATAAGTTCCTAATTCATCTCTTTTAAACACTAGGACTTTTTGTAACTCGGCATCTAGGCTCTCTTTATGTTTCTGCTCCACCTTGTGTATCTCTGATATTAATCTGTTTATGTGGTCGGTTCTTTCTTTTTTTCCTAGAACCTACTGAGATAAATATCCCTTTAATGAATACTTTATGAGCCTCCCAAATTGTGGCAATGGACACATCGGGAGTTTCATTTACTAGGAAATATTGGTCCAGTTCTTCCTCTGCTCTTCTTCCCACTTCCTCATCTTGCAATAATTCTTTGCTTATTCTCCATGTATTCACTTTACTGAAAGGCCCTGGAAATTTTATTTCCATGATAATCAGTGCGTGGTCAGAGATAGTCATTGTCCCTATCAATGTACTAATAACTGCTTCTATCAACCATGCTCTATCATTATTTAGTCCACGTTGAGTGGACAGGGGAGTAGAAGAATGGTCCCTCTCTCCTGGGTGTTGGATTCTCCGGGCATCAACCAGTTGATGTTGGTAAAGCGTACGCCTTACCTTCCTAAGCTGGATTCTTCCCTTAGCCTGAGCACTCGATGTACAATCTAGAGATGGATCCATGCAGAAATTAAAGTCACCTGCCAATAATAATTACCTTTTTTAAACAGGGACAGTTTATCTAATACTTTTCTCAGATATTTTTTTGGATATTTATTTGGACAGTATATATTTGCTAGGGTACAATCCGTGCCCTGAAGTTGTCCCTTTAAGAAGATGTATCGGCCCTCTGGATCAACCAACCTTTCTTCCAGGGAGAACCTTATATCTTTGGCTAAACCATTTGCCACCCCCTTTTCTCTTTTAATAGATGAATCTCTGTAAAACCAGATCAGGAGATATTTTGAATATATTCTCATGTTTGTGCCCTGTGCAATATATGTCTCCTGTAGAAAAAACATTTTTTTTTGTTTCAAAGGTTTTTATTAAAGATAACATATTAACATTCAGTTACATATTACATTCATATGTTGAAAAAAGGGTATAAAAAATAACAAAACCGAATGCAATGTCATAAATTTATAGCATTAAAGCTTAACACATATGAACCAAATATTTGTGTGATGCCCATTATTTGAAATCCTCAAATATGTGGGTGGTTACCTCCTTCAATATTAGTTAACGATTTGTGCGAAGCTCCATCACACCGGACACCCCAGTGGGATCAAAACTGTGTCTCGGTATGGGGGCATTGTCACTAATTTGTATCGTATGTTCGTCAGGAGGTTTGATTTATCCTCAATGATGGAGTACATTTTGTTTGACTGTGTAAGAGAGGTAGGAGTAGATAATCCACATCCCTAAGCATCTTGTTGTACTGAGGTCAGTCGAGGTAATAAGTGAGGGTTCTGTGTAAAAGGTATCATGATATGGGAGGTTAGTCTGTGTACTTATTTCCAGAACTGTTGGATTAGAGGGCAGGACCACTATATATGTAGTATTGAGCCTTGGTCTTTGTGGGATCGCCAGCATAATGGTGGAAGTGAAGGGATGAATTTGTGCAGTTTGAGTGGAGTCCTGTACCATCTGGAAAAGGTTTTGTATTTGTTTTTTTGCATGGATATATTAACTGTGCCCTTATGTGTGTACGTAAGTACGTTTTCCCAGTGTTGATTTGAAATATCTGTTTCTGTGTCTTGTTCCTATTTGAGACGGCGGACAGGGGGAGTAGTCATCCATTATCAAAGAATTGGCCAGTATGAATCAACGGGTGTGGCCAACAGTTTGATAAAAATTAGTTTGACATACCTGGAGGGAATTCTGGGACAAATTTGAGTGGCATCATAGGGCCTGGAGTGGAGGAGATCTTGTGTTTTCTTTAGGCTTCATGAAAGTTCAGTACCGCATTGTAGATCAAGGGGTGTGATTTGCAGCCAGGTGGAAGGTGTTTCATGTCTAGCCAGAGGGTTTGATGCAAAAGTGTCATTGATAGGTCCTGTTCCAACTGTGTCCACAGTTTCATTTGTGAGTGTATGTTCCAGTCTACCACTCTAGTCATTTGGCAAGCTGTGTAATTATTTTTGGTTTCGGTTTCGGTAGAGTTAAGGTATGATAGTTCAATCTGGAGTTGGATTTACCCCATAGAAATTTAGAGCAATCTCTCTAGTATACTGAGAAGAAGGTTTGCGGAAGCTTTATCCGGACGGTTTGCATGACATATAATAGTCTGGGCAGTATGTTCATTTTTATTATTTCAGAGAAAAACCATTTTAGCAGAAATCCATCTGAGCTGTTCTAATATTTTGTGTCTTTTAGTTGGTGTATTTAATCCTCTGATGCTGTACGATAATATTTCATACAATTCATTTAGTCTCTCTATCTCCTCTCACCTTTCATTGCTTGTTGCCCCCCCCTCCTCCACCCGGACAAGACAGGTGAGGGAGTGGAGGATCTATTTTACAATACTTCCATACTAATCCAACATTAGGCTCACAAGAAATAATAATCACAACCTGTAGGACAGTAAATTCCCCTACCCCACCCCTCTTCCCCCCATCTCCCCCTCACTCCCACCCCCCCATCCACAATCTCCCGTCCGCCCCCACTGACCCTAAACCCATGTAGGTGTTGTTCTGACCACCTCGTGGTCTTATAGTAGGGATTGGGAAATCCACCCATTGGCACCACCCAATCTCCACCCTTTACCTCGGGGTGTTACTCTGTTAGCCTGTTCGTGAAGCGACCCTCTCTCCCACCTGAAGATTGACCAGATCGAACAGCTGTATTTTTTTCCCTTTTCTTTTCTCTTTTCTGTCCATTCCTCCTCCTCCCAGCACTTCCCCATCTCTTCCCACAACTCCCTCACCCCTCCCCTCCCTCTCCATCTCTCTCACACAGTTCTTAGCAAGTCAATTTTTATTCTTTGAGGCTAAACGCCACTGTTCATCTCTGGATTTTTCCACTGGTTCGCACTCATCATGCCAACCAGGTATTTTGGGAGTGGTGATGTTTAATTTTTCACAGAACTCACGAGATTCCTCGGGAAATCTTAATCTTGCTGATCGTCTGTCTTTTTTACCTATCAAGCAAGCTGAGAATAGTTAAATTGTATTCCTTGACTCTGCAGCGATTCCACAAGTGGTCTAAGTGGCCTCCTACTTCTTAACGTGGCCTGTGATAGGTCAATGAAAATCTGAATGTTCACATCAGGTCAGGTGCCTGATTACATTATCCTATGCAGATGAAATTGTGTACAGAAATATAATTAACATATCTAAGGAACAACCAACACAAACAGTATTCTACTTTCCCACTAGCAACTGATAGATGACAGTGATTTAATTAACTTGAGCTAAATAACTAGCAGACTTGCCATCATCGAGCTCATGAAGTACAATACACATTAATATATGTGTAAACACATCACACCTTAATACACAGACAATAGCAGGAGACCACCAGTAACAGACTGTTTGTCTCCTACATTGACGAACATGAAACAGAGGCTAATGTGACCAGCTCTTTCAATAACCATGTTTAGAATCAAACAAACCAGGAATAGTCTTCATATATTTCCTGAGAGATATTGTTGATAAATATTATTGTCCCATTTGAAGTAATCCAAATTATATTCTCAGTGTCCATTAAGTAGCTGTCCATCATTTTCTTGGTCACCTTGTGCCCCTATTAGACACAGGGTGACTTAAACATAAGAGGGGCCGGAGGAGCAGGAAAATGGGTTTCCAGAGCTCTCAAAAGTAAGCTGGGTTCCACTGGCCCCCCAACCAAAGTGACTACCGTCACATACAGTGGGTATGGAAAGTATTCAGACCCCCTTAAATTTTTCACTCTTTGTTATATTGCAGCCATTTGCTAAAATCATTTAAGTTCATTCTTCTTCCTCATGAATGTACACATAGCACCCCATACTGACAGAAAAACACAGAATTGTTGACATTGTTGCAGATTTATTAAAAAAGAAAAACTGAAATATCACATGGTCCTAAGTATTCAGACCCTTTGCTGTGACACTCATATATTTAACTCAGGTGCTTTCCATTTCTTCTGATCATCCTTGGGATGGTTCTACGCCTTCATTTGAGTCCAGCTGTGTTTGATTATACTGATTGGACTTGATTAGGAAAGCCACACACCTGTCTATATAAGACCTTCCAGATCACAATGCATGTCAGAGGAAATGAGAATCATGAGGTCAAAGGAACTGCCTGAAGAGCTCAGAGACAGAATTGTGGCAAGGCACAGATCTGGCCAAGGTTACAAAAAGATTTCTGCTGCACTTAAGGTTCCTAAGAGCACAGTGGCCTCCATAATCCTCAAATGGAAGACGTTTGGGCGACCAGAACCCTTCCTAGAGCTGGCCGTCCGGCCAAACTGAGCTATCGGGGGAGAAGAGCCTTGGTGAGAGAGGTAAAGAAGAACCCAAAAATCACTGTGGCTGAGCTCCAGAGATGCAGTCAGGAGATGGGAGAAAGTTGTAGAAAGTCAACCATCACTGCAGCCCTCCACCAGTCGGGGCTTTATGGCAGAGTGGCCCGACGGAAGCCTCTCCTCAGTGTAAGACACATGAAAGCCCGCATGGAGTTTGCTAAAAAACACCTGAAGGACTCCAAGATGGTGAGAAATAAGATTCTCTGGTCTGATGAGACCAAAATAGAACTTTTTGGCCTTAATTCTAAGCGGTATGTGTGGAGAAAACCAGGCACTGCTCATCACCTGTCCAATACAGTCCCAACAGTGAAGCATGGTGGTGGCAGCATCATGCTGTGGGGGTGTTTTTCAGCTGCAGGGACAGGACGACTGGTTGCAATTGAGGGAAAGATGAATGCGGCCAAGCACAGGGATATCCTGGACAAAAACCTTCTCCAGAGTGCTCTGGACCTCAGACTGGGCCGAAGGTTTACCTTCCAATAAGACAATGACCCTAAGCACACAGCTAAAATAACGAAGGAGTGGCTTCACAACAACTCCGTGACTGTTCTTGAATGGCCCAGCCAGAGCCCTGACTTAAACCCAATTGAGCATCTCTGGAGAGACCTAAAAATGGCTGTCCACCAACGTTTACCATCCAACCTGACAGAATTGGAGAGGATCTGCAAGGAGGAATGGCAGAGGATCCCCAAATCCAGGTGTGAAAGACTTGTTGCATCTTTCCCAAAAAGACTCCTGGCTGTATTAGATCAAAAGGGGGTTTCTAATAAATACTGAGCAAAGGGTCTGAATACTTAGGACCATGTGATATTTCAGTTTTTCTTTTTTAATAAATCTGCAACAATGTCAACAATTCTGTGTTTTTCTGTCAGTATGGGGTGCTATGTGTACATTCATGAGGAAGAAGAATGAACTTTAGCAAATGATTTTAGCAAATGGCTGCAATATAACAAAGAGTGAAAAATTTAAGGGGGTCTGAATACTTTCCGTACCCACTGTATATCAAGGACGGTATCGTTGAACTTAAAAGCCCATCATAGGAACAGACGTCAGTCCTGGGATCCCCACTAGATGGACTATCACTATTAAGGACAAAAAAGGTCACCCATTCCTTAGTACTGTGGGAGATTTCTTCTTATAAAGTTATCAGTGGGTCTAGTGGCTTGAGAGCTGCCAATGGGGAACTCGTTAGAGAGACCCTCACAGTGCATTTTAAATTACATTTTAAACAAAATAGCTTCCTTTACTGAGATGTTCTCATGACATTGACACTGAATTGTTATGATGACATCCCAATAAAGAAAGGATATTGTGTTATAATTGCAAATGCACCCTGAGGGGCTCTCTGAGGAGTTCCCCATTGGCTGCTCTCAATACAATTGCCACATTGATGACTTTATCACAGGAAATCTCCCACGTTACTAAGGAATGGGTGTACTTTTTTTCACTATTAGTGGTAGGTTATCTAGTGGTGATTCTGAGAGAGGATACATTGCCATTACGCTGTGAGTAACCCAGACCAAATGTGGTGATTCCTGTTGACAATATTATTGATTTTTTTTTTTTTTGTAAAATGTTTATTGGGTTTTAAAATACAATGCAGTGAACAAATTAAACAAAGGCAGGTAAACCAAGTCAAAACACAAAGGGAAAGAAGAAAAATGTCCAGATGAGTCTTAAGACTACTCAATAATGATACACATGAACACATATTGGACAATGGGAGGGAAGGGGGGAGGGAATTGGAAGAGAGGGGGTGAACCTGTACTTGTCATCTTAGGAAAGAGTACATTGGATATATTATGAATACCTAAAAAGGAATGAAACCAATAACGATACAGAACATATGTGATACCAAGGATGCGGAGTAACGTCAGAGATGCCTATATGATAAACAGGTTAATCTGGACTGTCGGGGGAATACTTTCAGTTTACCAAGGTAATTGGCTATGTCACGTGTTAAGTACCGCTCAGTATATCTAAAGGGGTGTATCATATTGACCAGGTCTTCCCTGGACAATGAATGTTCCAAAAACGTTCTCCATCGTGAGAAGAATCTGTGTGTAGACCGAAAGTTTATCAAAATGGCATCAAGTTCCAGGTGGTGACATCCCAGGTGGAAAATCTGGTTTAATTCTAATCGGTGTTAGTGGACCCACTACCGAGGATAGGGTGGTTTTTTACATGGTTTCTGAAAGCAGAGGATCGTTGGTTTGATTAGGGAGTGGTCTTTCACGTAGGAGGGGAGTTTGGGAAATTGAATCCACGGGGCTGCTTTTAATGGGATAGGCAAACCTGAGGCTTCTAGTGTTAACCCAGTCTTTTGTCTTTTCATGTGAGTGCCAATCTATGATTCTGGTTAGCAGACAAGCCCAATGGTATTTTTCTATGTCTGGGAGACCTATTCCTCTATGTTTGGGTAATGAAAGTTGGGCATAGCTTATTCTGAGGCGTTTTGTCCCCCATAGAAAGGATGTGCATATAGTTTTATATGTTCGCAAGAATTTAGCTGGTAATTCTATCGGGGCTGCTAGCATAATATAAAGTAACTGAGGGAGTATGTTCATTTTGAGAATTGCTGCTCTTTCGAACCACGAAAAGATAGGTCGGTCCCATCTTTTCAGATTTGCCATTATGTTTTTAAGGATGGTCATGTGGTTTTTCTTATAGAGGTCTGTTAGTTTCATTGATAACTGTATGCTGAGGTAAGTAATTGCCTCTGGTTGCCAGAAAAAAAGGGAAGTTTTGTTTATATTTGTCCACCACTGTGGCTGGTAGGGTGATATTAAGTGCGTAGGATTTTTTAAAATTAATTTTCAGCTTTTATAGAAAATGAAAGAGATGGAAGTCTTTTATGAGGTTCAGAAGAGTAATATGAGGTTAGGTTAGGAAGAGCAGGACATTGTCTGCGAAAGCTGCAAGTTTATATTGGTGGTTTGTGATTTGGATGCCTTTGATGTCATAGTTTTCTCGAATGCGCTTTAGCATTGGCTCTAAGGCGAGTACGAATAGTAACGGGGAAAGAGAGCACCCCTGTCTTGTGCCGTTGTGTATGGAGAAGGCGTTCGACAGAAGCCCATTTGCTCCGACTTTAGCTGAGGAAGCAGTATACAGTGCCATAATAAAACTGAAAATGCGATTTGGCATGCCTAAATGTTGTAGAACATTTGACAGGTAATCCCAGCTCAGCCTGTCGACGCCTTCTCCGCATCAAGGGACAGAAACAAACCTTTTTTTTTTCGAGGTGAAGTGCCAGTGATGTATATTTATGGCTTTGATGGTGTTGTCTCTAGCTTCCCTACCTTAGACAAACCCCACCTGGTCATTGACTACAATATTAGGAATTATTGGAGCCAAACGATTAGCTATAATTTTCGCAAACATTTTAATATATCCACATTGAGCAGTGAAATATGGGCGATAGTTTGTCACCAGACTGTGGTCCTTTCCTGACTTAAGTATTACAGTGATATGTGCCTCCAGTAAGTTTTTTATGTTAAGGTTTGATTCTGAGAGAGAGTTGAGAGTACATAGGAGAGGTTGGGCAATTTGGTCTAGAAAAGTTTTGTAATATATTGCAGTGAAGCCATCTGGGCCTGGGCTTTTACCTGGCTGTTGTACTACTTGTATGAGTTCCTCATGTGTTTAGGTCTGTTTATTCAGGTCACTGTTTCGTCGGAAAGCGGGTTAGGGCAGTATTGGGATAGGAAATCATGTATCATTTCTGTTCTTGATTCGGGACTGTTTGATGGTTTTTGGGCTGGTGGAAGATTATATAAATAATATTTTTCAAATTGTTCTGCTATGTCTTTGGAATTAACTAGTTTATGACCTTGAGGGGAGAGAATATGATGAATTGTGGAGCATGTTTTGCTATCTCTCAAGGTTTTGGCCAGGAGCCGGCCACTTTTGTTCTTGTGTTCATAGAAGAGTTTCTGCGAAAGGATGAATTTACGTTTGTGTTTGCGTAGCAGTTCCTCTTCTAGTTTGGCACGCGTTTGTAGTAGGTCTACATAAACCAGTTGGGAAAGAGATTTTTTAAGTATTAGCTCTAAGGTCTTTATCTTTCGCATTAGAGAAGTGATGTATGCTTGTGCATTTTTTTTCCGTTTGGCTGACAAGGAAAGGAACACTCCCCTCCGCATTTGTGTGCTTCAAATTGGGTGAGGGGTGTTATCTCTGGAGTGCTATTTTTCCTAAAAAAGTTTTAGAGCGCTACTCGAATATCTGTGGTGTTTGCATCTTTTGTAAGAAGAGGGAGTCAAGTCTCTAATATTTTGTGCGTGTGGCGTTATTTGGGAAACTTAGGGTCATCGTGATTGGGTGGTTTCGATTGTTGCATTCTCAAGCATAGGAAGGTCTTTTTGCATTAAGAAGTGATAATCTATCTTTGAATAACATTTATGAGGTGAAGAAAAATATGTGTAGTCTTTAGTGTTATGGTGGATCACACGCCAAGTGTCGTGGAGAGTTAGGTCATGGAGTTGCGTTTCAGTGTGGAGACTCCTTTGGTTTTAGCCAATTTGTTTGGGGCATGGAAGACTGTTTGATATTTGTTGATATTTGTGGTTTGCCAGTTTCAGGGTGTGCCGGGCATGGAAATATGTCTCTTGTATTAAGAGAATGTCAGCTTTAAGTATTTGTGCATGTGTTAAAAGCTGGGACCATTTTTCTGGAAGATTCAGACCTTTAACATTAATAGATACAATTTTTAATCGGTCCGTATTCCCGTTATGTTTAGGGGGAATCATCATGAAGAGTTATTCGTGCAATGCAAATCAGAGAAGAGAAAAGAAACAAAAACAAACACACAAAAAAAAAGAAAGAAAGAAAAAAAAAAGGGGGGAGATGGGAGGGGGGAGGTGTAGAGAAGGGACAGTTGGGGGTGTGAGTTGTCCTGGCGGAGAGATAGGCCTGCTATCTATCCTCGTTTATAAAGTAGGGTTTGATGCAATTTTTATTAGAGCGTCTCTTGGAGACGTGGAGTGGCTTCGCCAAAGATGTGTAGTAAGTATGCGAGCATTGTGAGTGCGGCTTCGGCGCATTGGAGGTCATGGAGATTATGATAGGAATACCTATGTGAGCATTGGTGGAAGATATATACTAAGGGGAAACCTCAATTAAGCCGGCGTAACGAGCTGGCATAGCAGTGTGGTACTTACGGTATATAGATCTGAAAAGCAAATAAACAGCAAAAAACCTGAGAACCATGTTATGTAACTACAGTATCTCCTTTCAAACTTGGAGAATTTTTTAGAACATTAGCTGTGATAAGATAGTTTCAGAGCAAGTCCCTTTTCATGTATGCCAAAGGATGGCGTCTTTGCAGGGGGAAGGGGCAACCTGAGTATGAGATTAATTCATTCACTTGCTTAGAGGTAATGTAAGAGTCTGATATATGACCCCTGAGGTAAGGGTGATCTAGAAATTGTCAATGACGTCTATACCTTAATAGTTATATATATATCTTGCTAAGGCGTGAAGGATGGGGTTTTAACCATTACTATGAGATAGGATGTTTTGAGCTTCAAAGAGAGTGATGTGGGTGTTGTCTCCCTCGGCTCAAGATGAGTGACAAACTCGGGATCAGGGAAAGATGAGGTTAAGTCAATTGTGGGGGAAATTAACACATCTGGTGATCCCTAATGAAGGAAATCAGGGTGTTTTGTCATAGTATAACACATTGTGGTGGCTAACCCGAGTGAGGCAAGCTCCCTCAACCAAACTCTTACTGAAATATGTTTTAAACAAGTAATGGTTGCGCCATCTTAATCATAGTACACTCAATGTAGTCCTTGAACTCAAACAATTTGTGATGCACGTTCAAGTATATGCATCTAAAAATATCATACATGGATAAATGTGATAAATCTGCCTAGGTGAGGCGGACCCTATTAAGTGATGCAGAAATGGTCGCAAACATTATACACAGTCTAAGTATACCTGTCTACTGGTAATCTTAAGCTTTTCTTTTCTTTTCTCTCTTCTTCTTCCTCCTCCCTTTTTTGGGGATGTTGTTGTCCTCACTGCGGGGGATTGTCTTTGAGGGGCTTGCTCTAAGTAAAAGAAAATGAAAGCCGGGGGGGGGGTGTGAAGATTAACTGCATAACTCTAGCAAGTGTTCGTCTGCAACGGTTCAGGTAGGCTCATGATCCTATACAGAGATAGCTGACTTATCAGCCTTACCTTTCCCAGAATGTGACAGGTATATCAGGGTGATAAGTTTGTGAGAGAACATTAGAGAGTAAGATCAAAGATCCGATTCAGAGACGAGCAGGATAAGAAATTCACATAGGATGTAATCTTCAGTCATGTCTGGCCTTTTGAGCCTTGCTTTGGGAAATTTAAAATTAAAAGAAAAAGCAAGGAGAAAAAAAGCCAACTGTTGTCAGTAGGCGGGAAGTCTATGATGCTCGCTGGATGCTGGTGGTTGCATAACAATGGCAGATTGCCTTGTCATACATCAATGTGAGGGTGGAAATGTTGACGCTGATACTTAACCCAATAACAATAATAGTAAGCGTACCTGAATCGGGTAAGGTGGTCTGGAATTTCCTGGTGGTCTGGGACCTGACCAAGGATATGTTGTAGTATAGAGGTGTGATAGAGGTGTGATCGGTAAATGTATGAGGGTAGAGGCTCAATCTCGTCTGGCTTTGCGGTGTGCCGGTGAGGCTGGTTGACTTCCTCCGTGTGATGGACGTCTGTTTGCTGGGGTCTGATGAGATGGTTGTGGCGATGTCTGGCAACTGTGAAGCATCTGATTACCTTGCCCCTGTAGATCCATATGTTCTCCATCTGACAGTGGAGGCAGTCTTAGGCCACTATACCAGTCAGGAATTAAGGGTTAAGTCAAGATCCGTGCAGAACGCAGGCAAATCCTCCGGGCCTCGCGGATTGACTGTACGGCCCATATGATTAACAGATAGGCAGAATTGAAACCTCCACCAGTAAGCCATGATTTTTTCTCGTAGTTGTGAGAGCAGAGGCTAGAGATCTTTTCTGTGCTGCAGAGTGATGTAGGAAAGATCTTGGAAGAGTTATATTATCATTTCCTGGAATAAGATGCAATTCCTGTTTCTGCCGTTGCAAAGAATTTCTTCTTTTCTGCGTTGGCGATGCAGCAAATTATATCACTAGGGGAATCCATATTCCTTCCCCTTGGGGCGAAGCGTGCAGTGGATTCTTTCCAATTCAATAGGAGTATCTGGTGGTCTGCCCAGGAGATCTTTGAATATTTGTGTCACTGTTGAGGGCATGGTGGTATGATCAACCAACTCTGGCAGGCCTCTCACCCTAAGGTTGTGCCATCTGCCTCTAATGTCGAGGTCCTCAATTTGACAAAGGTGGAATGTGTGGATATCCGTCTTGTGCTTGGATTCTCTGAGCTCCACCTCATGGTGGCTAATAGCGACTTCCACTACTTCTAGTCTGGAGGCCACCCCTTGAATGTTTCTTTTTAGTCCGATATGGCAGCCCTTAAGGTTTCTTTGATGTCGGCGGCCACCAAGCGGAGATTATTCATATTGAGGGATCTGGTGAAGGTCAGGGTTTCGCAGTCCAACTGGGCTGAGAAGGAGCATCTTTGTTTTCTGCTAGCCGAGTGCACGCTGTGGCCTGTGTGGTGTGAGGCGGCCATTGCTCTCTTCTGCCGGGAACGGAAAAGCTCCAGCAGGTTACCTTGCAGCTGGGTGCTATTAGATTTGGGTGAACGGGAGCGGGATCCTGAATTGTTTCGGTCGGGTTTTCCCATAATTGTAGTCCAGTAATTCCATTAGCAGGGGATGTAGCAGACCTCCATGTGCCAGAGCAGAGCTTTCAAGCGGCTATCTTCGGCAACGTCCAGGCCACGCCCCTTCCGGTTGTCCCTCATATCAGTGCTCAGCCTGCACTGGAGATGGAAGCCCATCTGATTATGCTTATTTATTTTTTTTTCTTTCTTTGTTATTCCTATTTATTTTTTCTATTTCTTCTCAGCGTTCTTTATTCTGTCACAGCAGTCTCAGCAGTGTAGACATCAACAGCGTTCCTGACCATTACCACACCAGTCCAAGTGTCATTAGACTAGGGATCGACCGATATCGTTTTTTCATTGCCGATACCGATATTTTGGCCATCGCATATCGGTATTGGCCTATATGGGTCCATATTTTGTACATCCTATGTCAGGGTCAGAGACTAGTCTTCTCCTCCTCCAACCATTAGGTGGTGATGCTCATGTAAGGGTAAAATGATGTCACATAGCATAATTCCGTTTACAAATGTTATTGAATATGCCACTCACATATGTACAAAAGATATAAGCAATTCCACATTAGCAGATCTGCTGGCAGATCGGTATCTCTCACCCACTTGCCGTAAGTGACACCCAGGTGATAACGCTCCATCGGCATACAATCTCGGAGGTCACGTGGTCATGGAGCGGTATTGCCCGGGTATCACTTATGGCAAGTGGGTGAGAGATACCGATCTGCCAGCAGATCTGCTAATGTGGAATTGCTTATATCTTTAATTTGTACATATGTGACATCATTTTACCCTTACATAAGCAATATTTGGAATATCGGCAATATCAGCCAGTTCTGTGGCCGGTACAGATATATCGGCAAAAGTAAATATTGGCCCTCAATATATCGACCTTGCCGATAATCGGTCGATCCAGAGGCGTAACTAGAACCTTCAGGGCCCCGGTGCAAGAAACCATGCAGGGCCCCCCGGACACCTGGCTGGGGCCCTTCCCATTAAGCCTGGGGCTCCTCCCACTGATCCTGGGGCCCTTCACTCTCGTTGCGGGGCCCTTTATTACGTTCTCACAGTGGGACCCTTTCACAAGTTCTGCAGTTGGCCCAGTGGGGGGGACCAGGGGAGCACACGGGGGCCCAGAGACAGCAGAACACCGGTGAACTGGATAGGAGGAGTGGCAGGGGCCGCATACAGAGGAACCAATCTCCTCCATGTTCCTCCTGCAGCTACAGGAGGAAGAAGGAGGACAGTGATTTCTCTACATGCTGCCCCCGCCGCCCCTCCTATCTAGGTATACAGTGGAGCTGCACGGGCCCCCTGGAGCATGGGGCCCGGTTGCAATTGCAACCCCTGCAACCCCTGTAGTTACGCCCCTGGGTCGATCCCTACATTAGACCAGTGTTAGCAAGTAACAGTGTTCCTAAACACTACCACACCAGTCTCAGTGTCATTAGACCAGTATAAGCCAGCAACCGTGTTGCTGATCACCAATACATCAGTGCTAGTGTCTCTAGACCAGTGTAATTAGCAGCAGTGTTCCTGAATACCACCACACCAGTTCTAGTGTCACCTAACCTGTGCAGCCGGAAACAGTATTCCTGATCACCAGCACACAAGTCCCAGTGTACACAGACCAGTGCAGCCAGCAACAGTATTCCTGATCATTGCCACATGAGTCCCAATGTCACTATACCAGTGAAGGCAAACCAATACAGTGTAACAATGAATTACTTAATAACACTATCTGCCATGTACAGGTGTGTCAATGATCTTCCTCAGTTAGAGAAATCTTCTAACCATGTTATAAAAAATATATATATATTTCTATTTAACGTCTTATAAACCTTTAGTTAACTCTAATTATCCATAATTAACACCTTACTGCCTTCTTCTCTTAGCTTTTATCATTCTACTTTTTTATTTTTAAGCATTTATTTTCTTTTTTTTTTTTCTATGTTGTTAACATTAATATTTTATTTTCATTCATGTTGTTTTTTTTTTCTTCAAAAATATTGTATAAAAAAATGGACACAATTAAATATAAAAAAAACATTATTTGTAAATAATTTTGCCATGCTTTGTACTAGAAATCTTTATTAAATGTCATTTTAAATCAAAAAAGTTATATAATTAAATATATATTTTTTATTTACAGTAAAATACTTTTCTTAAAACCAACTCTGTTTAAAATAAAAAATAAATAAATAAATGCTTTACATCTTTTTACAGTATCTATAGCTTACAAAAGCATTTGATCAAATTGTAAAATCATATATTCATCTCCACATTGGATTTCAGTAATGTCTAGCCAACTCCAATTACTCTAATCTTAACCACTTCTGGACCGGAAAGGATTTGCCCCCTTAATGACCAGGCCACTTTTTTGCCATACGACACTGCATTACTTTAACGAACAATTGCGGGGTCGTGCGACGCTGTACCCAAATAAAATTTATGTCCTTAAACACCTCTGCGATTTTTCTTTTTTGCGCTATAAACAAAAAAAGAGCGACAATTCTGAAAAAAAAAAAAAAATAATAATAATTTCACATTCTGCTATATAACATTCCCCAAAAAAAAAATTTGAATTAAAATTTTTTAACATTTTAGGCCAATTTGTTTTCTGCTACATATTTTTGGTAAAAAAAAAAAAATTGCAATAAGCGTATTTTGATTGGTTTGCTAAAAAATTATCGCGTCTACAAACTACGGGAAAGATTTATGTCATTTTTATTGTTTTCTTTTTTTTTTTAACCGGTTGCCGACCGCCGCACGACTATATACTGCGGCGGTCAGCCCCGGCCAGGCAGAGTGACGTATCGGTACGTCACTCGCCTGTCACTGACTTGCGAGCCTATTGCGGGCGGGCGCGCGCCCGCCGAGGCGCGTGCCCGCCGCGGCTCGTTCACAGGCAAGTCAGTGCGTGTGACCGGCGGACTCGATGTCCGCCAGTCACACTGCGATCGCTCCTGTGAAGGGAGAAAGACAGAGCAGCTTGTGTAAACAAGCTGCCTGTCAGTTCTCCCTGTGTAAAAGTGAAGATCTGTCCGTTCTACTATGTAGAACGGTGGATCTTTGCTTTTACACCAATAGGAATGTCCCTACACAGTTAGAATCACGCCCCTAGGACACACTTAACCCCTCCCTGTCCAATAAAGTTAACCCCTTCCCTGCCAGTGTCATTTTTGCAGTAACAGTGCATATGTATAGCACTGATTACTGCAGTAATGTCACTGGTAACCCCAAAAGTGTCAAAAATGTCAGTCAAGGGTCCAATCTGTCCGCCGCAATGTCGCAGTACCGAAAAAAAAATCGCAGATCGCCGCCATTACGCGTTAAAAAAAAAAAACACCAAAAATGACAAAAATCTTTCCCTTTGTTAGTAAACGCGATAACTTGTGCGCAAACCAATCAAAATACGCTTTTTGCGATTTTTTTTACCAAACATAGGTAGCATAAAACAAATTGGCCGAAAAATGTTAAAAAATTTTGATTTTTACTTTTTTTTTTGGGGAATTTCATATAAAAAAATGTGAAAAATATTGTTATTTTTGCAAAATTTACGCTCTTTTTTTGTTTATAGCGCGTGATCAAAAAATCGCACAGGTGATCAAATACCACCAAAAGAAAGCTCTGTTTGTGGGAAAAAAAGGACGTCAAATTCGTTTAGGTACAGCGTCGCACGACCGCGCAATTGTCCGTTAAAGTCACGCAGTAAAAAATCGCAAAAAAACCCCTGGTCCTTTAGCAGCCAAATCCTCCGGGGCTTAAGTGGTTAACTAGTAATGGCGACGATCTATGATTTTTAGCGGGACTGCGACATTGCGGCAGACAGATCGGACCCCTAACTGGCATTTTTGACACTTTTGGGGGCACCAGTGACATTACTACAGTAATCAGTGCTAAAAATATGCACTGTTACTGTAATAATGACACTGGCAGGAAAGGGGTTAATAATGTGGATGAAGAAGGGGTTAAATGTGAGCCTAGAGGAGTGATTCTAACTGTGGGGGGGGGAGGGACTTGTGAAATGATCACAGAGACCTGTGATCCTCTATAGAAGGATCACAGGCACTCTGTGATCATTCCAGAGAGAAGAATGGTCAGCTGTGTTTACAACAGCTGACCGTTCTTCTCTCTCAGTGAGGAGCGATCACGGGTGTAATGGAAATTACCGTTAGACCACAAGATGCAGTTCTAAAATAGCATACATGATTATAATACATATAACACATATAATAATTATGAAACATTCATAATTTCTTTAACAACGGGTGCCCATCGGCAATCGGAGCCGCCTGACCCGTGCATCCGAGTCCTGGCTGCCGAGTGGAGGCAGGAGCGTGCCGGCGGCGGCACACTTGCCCCCTAGCTGCAGGAGCGCGACTGACGTATACCTACGTCAGTTCACGCAGGAGGGGCTGCCTGCCGCAGTATAACTGCGGCGGGTGGTGCTTAAGTCGTTAAGTGTATAAAGAAATATCTTTTCTAAGGACAGCCATCTACAGCCACATCCCTGTTCATAAACATAGTAAAAAAAATTGGGAAAGAGAAGGACCCACCTGAGTCTATGTTAGGAAGGACCTCCCTGGATGATCTGGGAGGTATTTTCCTTTACATTAATCCTCTCATAATGGGACTTTAAGGGCATGTGGGGTTGTCATACATTGTAAGTACATAGTGTTACTAAAACAACCTCTTTATTATTTTCCATCAATACAAAGATACAATTTTAAATAGTATAAAAAGCATAATTACAACCCTAGTGTTGGCATCACTGCCTGGAAAGGCATCATGAAGATATAGTACTAAAGAGTCCTACGCATTTTGCTGAGCACTGTGCTCTTACAGTAACTTCTTTAGGGACCATATATAGCACTTAATCTCTACAGGCTTTATCACATCACTCAAAAAAACAGAGAAAGAAAAAAATGTAACACAGTCATAGTTACAAAGACCAGAATCACATACAAATCATGTCTCAGCACTGGTCTAATCATTACATGTATAATGGTTGTCCATTATGCTTACCTATGGTTAGAACAAAGATTTATCAGGCTTGCCAGACACTCCCAGGTGATCTCACACAGCACACTGAGCGGTAACAACAAGATCCAATGGTTGAAATCCCCCCACATGGACATGGGGAGGATACACCCCGGGGAAGGAAGGATCCACCTCAAGTGAGGTCAGGCCCGGAGACGAGCAATGGACATCGGCTGCAGGTGCCAACTCTGACCTTTCAGCAGAAGACTGGGTGGGAGACAATGTGACAGCACTGGAGGCACTGTCAGCAACCCAATCTTCTATTGCCTGTACTTGTTCTGGCCTCAACATTTGTAGAGGCGCATTAGGCCCTGCCAAATACTGCTGTAAGGTTCTGTCGCCAACTCGCAGCTGAGAAAGATGTTTCACTTGTGCGTGTAGCTGGCACAGATCGACCATGCCCTCTTCTTGCAACAGGAGCTCTACCAGCAGCACCACGACCCAGCACTAACATGGTGGAGCAGTATGTGTGCACACGCCTACATGTAGTGAATGACGGGTCTGCCCCTTTCAACTTCTGGGTCTCCAAATTGGGCTCATGGCCTGAGCTTGCTCTTTACACCTTGGAGGTGCTGGCGTGCCCTGCAGCCAGTGTATTATCTTAACGTGTATTTAGCACGGCTGGGGGTGTTATCACAGACAAGCGCAGCCGCCTGTCCAGAGCCAATGTGGACAAGCTCACCTTCATTAAAACTCTTTTGGGGTGTACCCTAATTTAAAAAGAAATAAAATTAAAAACAAAAACCAGTGTTGGCTACCTCGTCCTCCTCCAATCCATATGGACCTCGTCCTCCTCCTCCACCGCCGTCAACGCTTCCACCTACCAGGCCAGGCCAGGAGCTGTGGAGTATATAGGAAGGACGGTTATAGAGAAGACAGATAGAGCTTTTCTTTTTTTTTTTTTTTCATAATAATTTTTATTTGCATTTCAAATACAAACAGACACAGAAACAGGGAATGTAAGGAGGGAAGGGAGGGGGAATTGGAAATGGGGAGGCATGGCATGGCAATGCTCTAGTTGAATTCAGTACAACATGTACTATACAATTAGATACATTCAAACATTCTCAGTAAACAAAAAAATAACATCAGCAATACAATGCAACCACGAAAAAGCATGGTAGCTCAGGGAGGTGACCAAAATTCCCAATGGTGTCGAAATTTTGACATGGAGAGGGAATTAAGTGCTAATGCCTTCTCAAATTGGTAATTTGCACGTAGTAGGGATGTCACATCCGTCAGATTGGGAGATTCCGTAGATCTCCAATTCCGTAGGATAATGGACCTGGCGGCTAGGTACGTGTGCTGACCATGGCCTATATTGGTGCGGAATGACTTCAATGCCTAGGTTTAGTACGGCCAGGGCCGGGGTCGGGTTGATCAAACAACCAGTGTGAGTCGCCATATATTTGAATACCTGACTCCAATAACTGGTAAGGGACGGGCATGCCCAGAGAATGTGGAGAAGTGTGCCCACCTGACCACAGCCCCTCCAGCAGAGTTGTGAATAGGACGATGAGAAACCTGCAAGGCGGTAGGGGGTATAGTACCACCTGTTGACTATTTTTAGCATCATCTCCCAATGATTGACACAGTGTGTGTGATCCGTGGCAGATGAGATTGCCAACTTCCATTGGGACAGCGTAAAACTCTTCCCAAGATCCCTGTCCCATTTGAACATCTGAATTGACTTGTAAAACTTCTCGTCATCTAACAGGATGTGGTAGTATTGAGACAGTCTGGGGGGCGGTATGCGCTGGGTAACCAAGAGATCCCAGAGCCCGCCATCCACCAGTAGACTCTGTAAGGGATGTTTCTTTAGGAAATGGTGGATACGGTATACATGAAAAAGAAGGGACCGTGGTAGGGCATATCTATCCGTCAATTCTGTAGGAGAAAGTAGATGGGTCCCTTGGTAGAGGTGTTCTATTAGGGTTATGTTTCTGGAGTGGAAGATACGAAGCGGTAAGTCAGAGATATGTGTAGCCAGCAACGCCAGCGGGAGTGACTGTGAGGAGAGGACATCCCGATCCGACGCCGAGGACACCGATTTGCGCCACGCCCGAACCGAGGCTTGCATTGTAGGGGGCAGACCCGACACATCCCAGGGGATCCATTTGTCACTGAGAAGCAGAACCCGCAAGTCAGGGAAGGGAGCTATGTCAGCCTCCAACAGGACCCAAAGTGGTTCATCCGTTGGCTTGACCCATTGTTTTGTTTGTGCCAGGATAGTAGACCAGTAATAGGTTGGGATATCCGGCATTGCTGCCCCTCCAAGGCGTCTCCTTCTGGGCAAGACAGAGGATGCGCAGCGCACCCGTTTGTTGTCCCAGACGAAACGTCGCATATGGGTTGTCAGTTTAGCCAATTGGGTGGAAGGGATCGGAATGGGTAGTGTCCGAAATAAGTACAACAGTTGGGGAAGAATGTACATTTTATATGTCGCTAGTCGCCCGCTCCATGAAAGATATTTTGTGTTCAACCGAGAAGTGTCCTCCGTAATTTTAGTTAACAACCTGTTCATGTTAAGCGGAAGTAGTTTCGAGGTGATCGGGGGGGATATCAATGCCTAGATAGTGGATACTGTCCGACGACCATGGAATGGGTATGTTGGTTTGTAGAGTTGTTTGCGTATCAGGGTCCACGCCAAGGTTTAAAATAGTAGATTTGGACACGTTCAGTTTATAGTACGACACATTGCTAAAGGAGCGCAGTACCTCATAAGCTGCTGGAAGCGACGTAAGGGGGTTTGTAAGCATTAAAATAACATCGTCGGCAAAAAGTGTTATTTTATGATGCGAGCTGGGGAGGGAGAAACCAGTGATCAATGGGTGAGACCTAATCGTTTCGGCCAGGGGTTCAATTAGTAAATTGAATATGGACGGGGACAATGGGCACCCCTGCCTAGTGCCGTTCGAAATCAAGAAGCGTTTGGAAAAGGAACCCGACGTACCCCCAGTGTACCCTATCAAAAGCCTTTTCGGCATCTAGTGTCAGTAATAGAGCTGGGGATTTGGAAGTCTGAGCAACGTGCACTACATCTATCAACCGCCTGGTGGCATCTGAGGTCTGCCTTCCCGGGGTAAAATCTAGCTGGTCCTTAGCAATCAGTGACGGTAGAAACTTTTGGATTCTCTTTGATAGTATCCTAGCATATATTTTGGCATCTGAGTTCAACAAAGAGATCGGATGGAAGTTGGCCGGGGACACAGGGTCTTTACCAGGTTTGGGAAGTGTTACAATGTGTGCGCCCAAAATATCGGGGGGAAGGGTGGATCCCGCCATGGCTTTATTAAACACTTCAGTAAGGGTCGGTCCTACAAGTGGGAAGAATAGGTGATAAAATTCGTTAGGAAGACCATCCAGTCCGGGTGATTTGCCTTTGGGAAGGGAAGCAATATTGGTACGAATCTCGTCTATAGTAAAGGGTGAATTAAGTTCTTCTAGCTGGGTTGGCGACAAAGAGGGCAGGTTAATCGACTTCAGGAAGTCCGCTATACACTCCATCGAGGGCTGGGGGTCAGACTGACTGTCCTTCAAATTATAAAGGGCGCTATAGAATTTGGCGAACTCGTCAGCAATGTCCTGCGGGTGTGTTATTTTGTGTTTAGTCTCGGGATGCAATAGAAAGGGGATCCTGGCCTTGGCCTGTCTACGCTTGACTTGCTGTGCTAGGTGTTTACCCGCCTTATTAGCCTGAGAATAATGTTTGAGCCTCAAGAACCCCAGATGTTTGTCTGACTGCTCCAAGAGCACAAGACGGAGGTCCTGACGGAGGCGAGTTAGTTCAGAGGAGGTGGTCACCAAGGGGTTTTTCTTGTTGTCCGCCTCCAGCACACGTATCCTGTCCAGTAATGTGTTCAACTTTGCAGCCCTCCGTCTCCCGAGCCGCGCACGCTGCTGAATGCACTGCCCTCGAACAAAGGCCTTATGTGCACCCCACAGCACCCACGGGTCGGAGACAGAGGGGGCATTGATAGCAAAAAATTCACGTAAACTAGCAGAAATATGAGAGAAACAACCTGGGTCCTGAAGCATGCGGGTGTCACATCTCCACACACCCGGAGGAGCCACTCTCACGGCTTCCTCGATGG
Source organism: Pelophylax lessonae (assembly GCF_965119305.1). Lineage (NCBI taxonomy): Eukaryota > Metazoa > Chordata > Amphibia > Anura > Ranidae > Pelophylax > Pelophylax lessonae. The sequence continues at coordinate 652,750,215 of NC_138771.1, forward strand.
AGAGTGTCACCCCCGCATGGTCGGACCAAGAAATAGTCCCAATCTCAGAGGAGGATGCTTTGCTCAAAAGATACCTATCTAGCAAAAACCTATCTAGTCTAGAGTAAGAAGTATGTCTTGGCGAAAAGAATGAATAGTCCCTCTCTGTGGCATGTTGACACCGCCAAACATCAAACAATTGTTCAGTATGCAAGAAATCTCCCAGTCCCCGTTGGCGGCCCCGGGGGGACGCCGAAGAGTCCAACCCGGGGTCGGCAACAAGGTTAAAGTCCCCACACAACAGAAGATGACCCCGCTGAACCTTGTATACTTGCTTGAGTAGTCTGCGCAGGAATCGGATTTGGTGAGTGTTCGGAGCATAAACGTTGACGATGGTCAACGGTAGGCCATTAATGTCACATACAGCGATGATGAAGCGACCATTGGGGTCCAAGACTGATGCGTGTAGTGTAAATGCAAGGGAGTTCCGGAAGGCCAGCATGACTCCTCGCTGTTTCACAGAGTCAGATGCAATGAGTATTTGTGAAAAATCCTTATGGGAGCAAGATGGGTGGGATCCAGCACGGAAATGGGTCTCCTGCACCGCCACTATATCCGCTCTAGAGGTTGAAGCCTCCAGCCATAGTGTACGCCGCTTCGCAGGATGGTTGAGACCATTAACATTAATCGACAATAGCTTGATGGTCATTGCTAGGCGGGAGAAAACGGGATGCAGATCCATCTTGTCTGTGGGACATCAAAAGAGAGCTAGCCAAGTGCGTGCCATAACGAGTCGTGTCAAAACGAGGGCGTAGCATTGCCAATGCCAAACATGGGGAGGTAGGGGAAACAGAAACTAAGAAAAGAACCGTCTCTGCGGTTCGTGGTTGGGATGAGCCGACTACGAGCATACGGAGGGCCAAGAGGGAGCAACATTTCCCATGGCCGTGGACACTTGTACAGGAAAGTTGAGTCAAGCACTAGAGCCCCTATGATCAGATGTCAGCCGTGATTGCCTCTTCCGGGACACCACATTCCATTCGTCTTCCAGTGTGTGCAATGGAGAAGAGGCAGAAGGAGAAGGCTGTTGTGGCGGTAAGATCTGCCAGGTCTGCAGAGCCAGGATACCTTCTTCCATGGTACGGATGGTAACCGTGGAGCCTCCATGGATAACCAGAAGCGTGGCGGGATACCTCCATTTATGAGGTATGGCGTGGTTGCGCAGAGCTTTGGTCACCGTCGCCAGGTTTCGTCTAGCTTGGAGAGTGTGTCTGGAGAGGTCTGGGAGGAGCTGAAGGCCCCCGTAGCCCTCCGGAAGGTTGTTATTTGCCTGGCGGGATGCCACCATGATCTGTTCCTTCATGCGATAAAAATGCACCCGTAGCAGAACGTCTCTAGGTACATCATTGGGCAGGAAGGACGGCTTTGGCAACCTGTGAATCCTATCAATAGCCAGGTCTGCTGCGGAGGCCCCAGGCACCAGGGCAGTGAATAAAGTAGTGACATACTCCAGGAGTTGAGGGGTCTGAACCGTCTCAGGGATACCAATGATCTTGATGTTATTTCTCCTGGAGCGATCCTCCGGGTCTGCCACTTTATTTTTTAGCCATTGGATATCCTCATCATGCGTGTTCACTCTATCCACCACAGCATTGATGCAGGAGGCTTGTTTCCCCATAGCACGTTCACTGGCATCCACTCTGGACCCCAGGGACACCATCTCAGATTTAAACTGGTGCATGCAGGCCTGCATGTCCGCCTGCATGGTGGAGCGGAGGGTGTACATCATGTCCCTCATCACCCCCTCTGATATAGGATTGCTGCTGGAAGGGAGTGCTGCGAAGGGATCAGGGTGGCTGGGTGGCTGCAGAGACATAGCAGAGGGGGAAACACTGATGTCCATACCTGCTCCCTGGTGGTGCCGTGGAGGCAACTCTCTCCTCTGCTTATTCTTTGCAGGGCTCCTGGAAGAAGGTGAAGGAGGCGACGGGGAGCCAGAGGATTGCCCACTGTCCGGGTTTGCTATCTGGCGAACCGCAGGAGCAGCGGATGGGCGCGGATTAAGTTTCTTCAGCTGCTGGGGCTGCTGCTGTGGTCCGCGGGCGCCGCCATTTTGCTGGAGACCGGCGCTCTGGGAGATCCAGAAACCGGACAGCTTGTTCAGCTGTTCCGGCCCCTTCTTGCGGCGCGCCATCCCCACGAGTAACTGCTGTCTCCTCCGGTGCTGCGGGCTGTCGATACCGGGCGGCGGGGGCTCTACGAATGCGGCGTGTCCAGGGTGGCCTCGCGGAGCTGGACTAGAATGCGTCCATCTTCTCCGCCGGAAGCCACGCCCCTCCAGATAGAGCTTTTCTTTTGGTGATATTTAACCACGCCCCCAAACAGCCGGCTTGCTCGTGGTTCCATACTACAGGAGATGTTCGTTCCCTCCTAGATGTCTGGTTACCGTTGTATATGCTTCTGATTCCCATCGGATATGTGAGTGTGATACTTTATCTTTTAATAAATAAGAATTATTTACAGTATTACGCTATGTTCCTGTTGTCATTTTTCCTACATGCATTATATTAGTGATGTCCAGTTCATGAACGAATCGTTCTTTTGAATCGATTCTTTTCAGTGAACTGGATGACTCGGTTCTTCTTCCTGAACGACTCGGTATGAAACAGTTAAGTATTCAGTGAAGGAGAGCTGGCCTGGGCTGATGGTAATATGATCCTAGAGTGAGGAGCTCAGCTCCTCCCTCTAACCAATCAGCGTCTCCCAGGCCAGCACACTGAAGAACTGGCCAGAAACAAGCTTGTATTGAACCGTTCAGGGAAGAGTCGAAACATTTCACTGAGTAGTTCAGTACAGCAGTTACTGAGTCAAAAGAATGGAAACATGAGAGTCGGTCTCTGTTAGCACACAGTACACTAAAAGAACCGTTCATCACCAGCACATACAGCTGTATACATGAAAAGCAGGTTTCTGTGCATGTGATCTGCATTCTGATGGGCAAACTTCACAGTTAACATTGCCAGCTATCAGATTTGTCCAGTTTTTACAGCGCATGCACAGGAATAAAAATCTAATTTTATTACTGTGGCCGATGTACCCACACACAGTAATAAAATCTGATCGTTATTCCTGTGCATGCGCTGTAAAACCTGGACAAATCTGATAGCTGGCAATGTTAACTGTGAAGTTTGCCCATCAGAATGCAGATCACATGCACAGAAACCTGCTTTAAATATATACAGCTGCCACCTGAAGTCCTGAACGTGATAATGCTGGCTAATCTGACAGTGTATTTTGTCCGACATACCGTAGGCTTGAGACAGCTCTGAGCCAAGAAGGAGTTAAATCAAAGAAAACATCCCCAGAGAGCTGCCGAACCTATGAGTCACTCCTCAGATTCAGCTCATTAGAATAGAGTTGAGTCGGAGCTTCAGTTCACTGCTTGTCAGTAGACTCAGCAAGTGAACCGAAGATTCGATTCAATGAATCGGTTCATTTCAGTGAGTGACTCGAAATGAACCGATTCACTTCAAAGAGTCGAACTTCCCATCACTACATTATATGGATCTTTTTCTCTGAGACGATGAAGTGACATCTTGTGGCCATAATTGGTATTAGCACTCTTAAGCTTCTGTAGGTCTACTCATTGATTTGAGTGACCCACTCTATTTGGTAAGCTGCTAATCTCCCTTAATTATATGGTGATCTGCACGGTGGTGATTTTATTTATCAAGATTTTCTGTGGATGTAATATCTACTGGGATTTCCTGTGACTCACTCTTTATCTTGGATTTGCTCTCATCACATCACTTCACAGTGGTTTTGGATAATCAGTTTTTTGCATGGACTTTAAATAATAATTGTTTTTTGCATATTGGTTTGTGTTATTATATTCTCACATATTATGTAACTTTAATTATGGCACATTTCATCTTTTTATAGCGCAGCACATATTATCAATTTATCTGAGTTTTATGCCTACCACAGTTTATCCGAGGTTAAGCATCAACCTGGATGAATGAATCCCTGGGAGAGAAGTCTACAACTATATGTGACAAGCCTAATAAGTATGGAGATTTAAAATCACAAGAATAGCCTAAGGTTATTAAGAGGTTGTAAACCCTTGGGACACCAAACCCCCCAAAAAAACCAAAAACCTGTAAGACAAAGGCATAATGAGCTAGTATGAGCTAGAACGAAGCCCTCCAGCAGCACATGTACACTGCTGAGACAACTGACATCTTCCCTGGTGTTTCTTCCAGGTTTGTGGACTCTGGCACTGTAAGTGGCTGGAGCTGCGATGACGCCACCCCCACGCATGCACAATCACGACACAGGGTTTTAAAGAAATGGCATGGGTGGCCGTTCCTTAAGAGCACATGCTCCGATTACATCATTGGCGGCGTATATAGTTCGAGATATGGTTCAAGATTAGGAGATATTTACAGTACCTATAGGTAAGCCTTGTTATATGTTTTACCTATAGGTACAGCCAATCCAGGGAAGTTTACTTCCTCTTTAAGAGAAAAATGTGAAATAAGTTACGTGCACATCCATGTAAGTCGTGCCAGAGACCCCTTTTTATTTCCCCCTCTCATGGACATGAATATATGTGGTAGATGGGAAGCACAAGTCATGTCTAACGTTGGCAATGTGAGCAAACCGCCATCATAATGATAACTCTTCCTCTTCGTGTACTCCTGATGAAGGAGACTACTGTGAAAACTTGAACACAAGTGAACCCCTGGATTACCTAATATATGTCCTGTACAGAGGAAAGGGGGTGGGGCAATTTATGGCACAGTCTCTCAAAGGAGGAGAATGATTGGTTGTGATGATTTATTTTTTAACATTCTTGTGAAATGAGGATTTAATAAAATGTATAAATAAACAATGTAACATTTTAAGTAGAGATCGACCGATTATCGGCAATACCGATATATCGGGGGCCAATATGCACTTTCCCCAATATATATTGGAATCGGCCTTTTGATTTACCAATATTGCTGATATTTTCGTAACTTCATACCGTATGTTGCGCGCAAACGTTCTGCCTTCTAACACCTCCTTCCATGCCTGCGCGGCCCGTACATGATGCCATTTCACCCGCGCGCACTGCACTTAAAGCGGAGTTTCGGCCTCAAAATCGACTTTACACGATGCGCTTGCTGTACTGTCGCTAAAAAAGAATTGGATAATTTAATTTTTTTTTAATTTACTTACCTTGTTATTAAAGAAAATATACTTACCTTCCTTCCTCTTCCTCCCTCTTCGGCCGCAGCCCACGCCATCTCTTCCTGCTTGTATTGACTCCTGGGAGCCGAATGTCATTGCTCCCAAGAGTCAATGCGCTTGCACCGGCCCTGCTCGTCACTTCCGGTTGAGGCACATTATTTAATGCTGAACAGCTTCTGGGCATGCCCAGAAGCTGTGCAGGGATGAAGCGCCTGCACCGGAAGTGACGAGCAGGGCCGGTGCAGGGCATTCTGAGACTCTGACGTCACTGAAGAGGACACTGAAGAGGATGCTCTGGCTTCAGCTGCCCACACCTGAGATGGCAGCGCTGGATAGGAAATTTTCAAGGTAAGTATTTCTTCTAAAAGGTAAGTGAATCCGGGGACAGTTCAGAGGCTATCATTGCTGAAATGCATTAGCCCTGACTGTCTCGGGGGTATTTTTATCTGAATATTTTTTTTGAGGCCGGAACTCCACTTTAAGACCGGCTCCCATGCCTCTCACTCTTATTACAGCCAGCTGCAGTCCGGTCCGGTCACGCTGCCAGCCATCCATCCACCCACAGGCCCTGGCCTCAGCCACCCACCACAACAGGGTGCCAGCCCAGCGAGCAAGCAAGAAGCCACCCAGATGACACCAAGCCCGCCACCGTGACCAGTGTTCCAGCAAGCCAGCTACCCACCACAACAGGTCAGGGTGAGTGAGTGACACCAAGCCACCCACCCACACAACAGGGTGACCCCAAGCCAGCTCCCCACCACAGTGTTCTAGCAAGCCAGCCACCCACCACAGTGTTCCTGCAAGCCAGCCAGCCACCACAGTGTTCCTGCTAGCCAGCCACCAATAACAGGGTGATACCAAGCCAGCCACCCACCACCATTTTCCTGCAAGCCATCCACCCATAACAGGGTGACACCAAGCAAGCCAACCAGGCACCACAGAGACTGTTCCTGAAAGCCAGCCACCCATAACAGGGTGACACCAAGCCAGCCACCCACCACAGTGTTCCTGCAAGCCAGCCACCCAAAACAGGGTGACACCAAGCAAGCCAACCAGGCACCACAGAGACTGTTCCTGCAAGCCAGCCACCCATAACAGGGTGACACCAAGCCAGCCACCCACCACAGTTTTCTTGCAAGCCAGCCACCCATAACAGGGTGACACCAAGCCAGCCAGCCACCACAGTGTTCCTGCAAGCCAGCCACCCATAACAGGGTGACACCAGGCCAGCCACCCACCAAAGTGTTCCTGCAAGCCAACCACCCATAACATGGTGACACCAAACCAGCCAGCCACCACAGTGTTCCTGCAAGCCAGCCATTCTTAACAGGGTGACGCCAAGCCAGCCACCCATCACAGTGTTCCTGCAAGCCAGCCACCCATAACAGGGTGACACCATGCAAGCCAACCAGGCACCACAGAGACTGTTCCTGCAAGCCAGCCACCCATAACAGGGTGACACCAAGCCAGCCAGCCGCCCCAGTGTTCCTGTAAGCCAGCCATTCATAACAGGGTGACGCCAAGCGAGCCACCCACCACAGTGTTCCTGCAAGCCAGCCACCCATAACAGGGTGACACCAAGCCAGCCAGCCAACATAGTTTTCTTGCAAGCCAGCCACCCATAACAGGGTGACACCAAGCCAGCCAGCCACCACAGTGTTCCTGCAAGCCAGCCACCCACACAACAGGGTTACCCCAAGCCAGCCACCCACCACAGTTTTCCTGCAAGCCAGCCACCCATAACAGGGTGACACCAAGCCAGCCAGCCACCCCAGTGTTCCTGCAAGCCAGCCATTCATAACAGGGTGACGCCAAGCCAGCCACCCACCACAGTGTTCCTGCAAGCCAGCCACCCATAACAGGGTGACACCAAGCCAGCCAGCCACCACAGTGTTCCTGCAAGCCAGCCACCCACACAACAGGGTGACCCAAAGCCAGCCACCCACCACAGTTTTCCTGCAAGCCAGCCACCCATAACATGGTGACACCAAACCAGCCAGCCACCACAGTGTTCCTGGAAGCCAGCCACCCATAACAGGGTGACACCAAGCCAGCCACCCACCACAGTGTTCCTGCAAGCCAGCCACCCATAACAGGGTGACACCAAGAAAGCCAACCAGGCAACGCAGAGACTGTCCCTGCAAGCCAGCCACCCATAGCAGGGTGACACCAAGCCAGCCAGCCACCACAGTGTTCCTGCAAGCCAGCCACCCATAACAGGGTGACACCAGGCCAGCCACCCACCAAAGTGTTCCTGCAAGCCAACCACCCATAACAGGGTGACACCAACCCAGCCAGCTACCACAGTGTTCCGGCAAGCAAGCCACCCACAACAGGGTGACACAAAGCCAGCCACATTGCCAGGCGTCAGCCACCAACCCACAACAGGGTGCCAGTTCCAGCATTAGCAGCAAATTCAGCTTCAGCAAGCCATTTCTTTAATCTTTTTTTGTCTTTCAAGTTGAAATGGAGATGGATGAGGAGAGAAAGAGTAAAAGTGTGGTCTGGGACTATTTCTCGTCTCAACCATCTCCAGGAAAAGCAGCAGTGTGCAACACATGTACAAACAACATAAGCAACGGATCAGTAACTGCAAAAAACAAAAATATCTCAAATCTTTGGGCCCATCTAAGAGTTCATCATATTGAATTGTATCCTGCAGCACAGAAAAAACAAAATGAATATCAATGTGATTTTGATTCATACCTGATTCAATTGCCCACTATCCCGGGCAGCAATAACAGATATGTTTGTGAAAAAAAACAGATGTCACTGTCTACATTCAGATGGAAGATCCCAACTGCTGGACAGAGTAATCACAGAGATGATTGTCCCTGATAACCAGCCATTTATAATGGTGTCTGACTTAGTATTTAAGCGGTTGATGTCCATGCTTTAGCCAAGCTACACACTGAAGAGTGAGAAGAATTATCGAACCAAAATGCTGGCAGAGCTACACCAAAAGGTAGTTGACAAAGTAAAGGCTATGCTGCAACCAGAGAATGCTGGCAACTCATTCTCATTCACGACGGACTGCTGGTCACAAACAGAGTCCAAGTCACTACTCATTCTTACATGCCACTTCATTGACAGCGGATGGACAAAAAGGCAATTGGTGTTGAATACAAAAGTGATGCAAGGATCCCACACAACTGAGTACAATAGAGAAATGTTTCTAGGCATCTACAAAGACTGAGTGATGCTTGCGCAACTTAGAGACAGTGGAGGAAACATGCCTAAAGGAATGAGGCTTGCTGATACGTCAGACCTCTGTGTCATCATGGCACACAACACCCTCCAACTTTCAAATGATGGTCTGTCAAGCCAAAGAGCTTTGATTGATACATGGATTTTTGTAAAATCTTACCGTAAAATCCTTTTCTCTTAGCTCATCGACAGACGTAGTCCTCGGTGATACACCACCTTCGGGTTATGTTACCTCCGCAGGAGCAGGACTAGACAGGAAATTAAAAAGCTCTGGCCACACCCTAGGGGCAGTCCCAGAGGGTATATCCTCTCTCTCTCTGCCTCAGCAAATCAGTTATGTGAAAAAGCAGTGCTTAGAGAATTTAACCCAACCCAACTCCAAAACAGAGGGGCGGGGACTACGTCTGTCGATGAGCTAAGAGAAAAGGATTTTACGGTAAGATTTTACAAAAATCCATTTTTCTCTAGCGCTCATCGACAGACGTAGTCCTCGGTGATACACCACCTTCGGGACGTCCCAGAGCAGTATCACAACTGAGGGGTGGGAAAATGGAAATCAAATCCCAATCTAGAAGGCCCAACCGGTGCCAACTAGAAGTTTACAATGCTCATCCTTAATGATGAGACTCAACAAAAAAATTTTTCAAACAGAAAAAAACCCTCGAGGTAGACCACCGGTCTCCTCAAATTGCGGCCTGCAAAACCTTGCGGCCAAATGAGGCATCCGCCGATGCCGTCACATCAATTTTATAGAATTTAGTAAAGGTATGTACCGACGACCAAGTGGCCGCCTTACATACCTGGACCACTGACGCCTGATGGCGAAAGGCCCAGGAAGTACTGAGCGCTCGAGTGGAGTGCGCCCTAACAGGGAACGGAGGACTCTGACCCTTAATAGAATAAGCCTGTACCACCGTTTGTCTAATCCATTTGGCAATGGTCGCGGCAGATGCAGGCAAACCCTTTCTGGGGCCATCCGTGATCACAAAAAGTGAATCCGTCTTACGGAATGATTCCGTAGCTTTCAGGTATACCCTGATTGCCCGAACCACATCCAAGGAATGCAACGCATGTTCCTGATGATGCTTGGGCTGAGGACACAAGGAAGGTAGTACAATATCTTCATTCAGATGAAAATCTGAAACCACCTTAGGAAGAAAAGATGGCTTAGGATGAAGTACTACCTTATCCCTATGAATCACTAGGTATGGGGACTGGCATGATAATGCAGCCAGTTCTGACACCCTGCGAGCAGACGTAATAGCCACCAAGAAGACCACCTTCTGGGATAAAGTAAGCAAGGGAATCTCCCTGATGTTTTCAAAGGGAGGTTTCTGTAGAACTGACAAAACCAAATTAAGATCCCAGGACGGTAAGGGCGCGCGGACTGGAGGAGCCAGGTGCCGCACCCCCTGGATGAAATTCCGCACCAAGGATTTGGTAGCTAAAGGTTTCTGAAAGAAGATTGCTAATGCTGAAACTTGACCCTTGATGGTGCTCAAGGCTAGCTTCTGCTCAACCCCTTGTTGCAAAAAGGCCAATATTCGAGACACCGAATAGGTACGTGGAGGAAATCCTAAAGATTCGCACCACGCAATATAAGTCTTCCATGTGTGATAATAGACTTTGCTGGAAGTCGCTTTCCTTGCTTTAATAAGGGTAGGAATGACAGAAGTAGACAAACCTCTGTCCTTCAGTACTTGGGTCTCAATGGCCAGGCCATTAAAACCAGCGACTGTAAAGCACGAAGGTAAATAGGTCCTTGAAACTACAGACACTCCCTGAGACGAAGTTCCCACGGAACGTCTGCGACTAACCTGTCCAAGTCGGCCAGGCCGGCTTGAAGAGGCCAGCCTAGAATCTCTAGGACCACTGGCGCTGATTGGATCTGAACCAGGCGTCCCTAGAGGTATCTGGCCCCGACCATCCGAGAAAGTCTGGTCGTTTTCTGTTCCCACACATTTATCAGATACCTGATAGTTATCAGGCAAGGTGATCTTTTCTGGTTGAACCTCAGGGACCGAAGTCACCCGACTAGAGGCTACTTGGCCTATCTGGTCAATCAGATCCGATTCCTGTGAGGTATCGGGACTAATCTTAGGAAAAGGTAAAGGAAAAGATCTATACAGGGAACGGTAACTACCGCTTCCTGTGCTTAAATGTTGGAAGGGAAGAATCGCACCGGTAGTAGTGGTTGATGCTCGATCTAATGTCCTGAATACCGGTGAAAACGTCCCCCCACCCTGAAATTGGGTGGGGGCGCACCTTCAGGCTGTGTACTCCTTTGCTTCGGGTTTGGCTGGGTTGGTCCTCTGCTTGTCCGACCAGCCCTTCTTGAACCCTCCTGGAGGAGTCTTGCCTTTCCCGGAAGTACCAGCCGGGCGTCCTTTATGGGCGGTAAAGAAAGGTCCTCGCTTGTTGCGAGGTTCCTTAGCTTTTGCAGCCTGTGGCAAAAAAGTACTCTTGCCCCCGGTGGCATCCTTAATGATTTCATCTAGGTTGGCTCCAAATAGACGATTCCCCTGGAAAGGGAGATTGGTCAAAGTCTTTTTGGAACCTAGGTCAGCTGACCAGCATTTTAACCACAGCACACGTCTGAGGATCACTGCTAACTTAGATGCATGCCCTAATAGGGGAGTAGTGTCCAAGGCTGCGTCACAGATAAACCGTAGCCCTTGTATGATCTGTTCTATCAAATCAGATGTCTCCTGGGGAATATCTTTTCCCCTAAGATCTTTGCGTACCATCTTCGCCCATTCTGTAAGTGTCTGGGAAACTAGACCAATAACGATTACTGGTCTAAATGCTGACCCTATCAGAGAAAAGATAGTGCGGGACTCCGCTTCTATCTTTCGATCCACCGGATCCTTAAAGGACGAAGTGTCCTCCACTGGAATAACCGTGGCTTTGTTCAGCCTGGAAATAGGCGGATCCACGACTGGTGGTACCGTCCATTTCTTAATGATGGATTCCTCAAACGGATAGCGTCTAGCAATACGCTTGGAAATAGTAAAGGTACGTTTAGAATGTTCCCATTCTCCTTTAATCTGATTTCCAAAACATTTAGGTACAGGAAAAGCCTTCGCCGTCTTGATGGGCTTATTAGTCCCAAAAGGCCTCTCTGTTTCAGTTGCCTCTGCCGGTAAAGCCTCAAGTTTTAAGGTTTCTTGCACTGCCACAACTAGTGCGTCCACCAATGCTTCTTCCTGAATTATAGCAGGAGAAGAAGCGTCCTCCTCACTGTCTGAGGGGGCTTTACCTGGGATAGCAGCCCTTGCAGAGGAACCTGCAACTGCAGTGACCATCTTTGAATCAGAGTCAGAGGTGTCAGATGGTATAGGGGTAGGCGGGGGTCGCTTCCTTGACCCCCGTCCCTGACAGGCCGCCTCCACCCGAGCCACCATAGACTCCAAAATTGCTGTAAATGACTCTATACTCTGTACACCGGCGGGTCCCGAGGCCCCCTCGAGGGAAACAGGTGGGGGAATCTGTGTGGCAGGGTCCATAATAACTCCAGTTACTTCTTGGATGATATAATTCAAAGTAAAGAAAAAACTTTTTTTTTTTTTTGACCCTCAGCGCCACAAAAAAACCCTTAGTGTTACCTGCTAGGGATCCCTATCGATCGAGAGAGAGAGAGATAAACCCCCAGGCTCACCACTTGATGTTCAGAGTTGAACTGCAACAGCTTACAGCGCTGTCTTAGACAAACAGGAAGTCTTTTGGCTGGCTGCCCAGGAAGAAAGGAGGCGGCTCCGCCCCTCTGTACGCCTTCCGGCGCCTCCCCCAAGCTCCACGAGGTGTAGAATCACCAAAAACATGGCCGCCCCCATGCTGGAGACACGAGGCTACGCCAAAATGGCGGCTCGTGCGATCCAGCAAAAAAAATGGCGGCGGCCTGTGCTGACTAGCGGTGTGCTGCAGGCACACAACACTCTCTCTGCATGGGGATATGGCGTGTTTGGCGGTACCGGCCCTGGCGGACCGAATGGCCGTTCGGGAGGCCTGCTATTAGCTGGAGATCTGACTTGGAAGGCAGTCTACATGTCCATGGCTTCTGACTGGTAGGTAGCTTATACTTAACCCATAAGATTCCCAGAATGCCACAGATTACATCTTTAAAACATGTATACAATAGATTGTTAGCTCCCAAACCAAGCCTCCTGGCTTTTGCACACATAAAATCACACTCAAAGTAGGAGGATTTGTGACATGTTATAGGATAGAAAGAAACTCTTTCTTACCATACAGAGAGGGGCCCGCGTTCACCACAAAACCCGTCAGGGAAAACAGGGGGAACATACTACTCACCATACCGGAACCAGGCGGGCACCAACTCCTGACAGTACCCCTCTCCCCCGGGGCGGGAGGGCTGTCGACCGATACAGACGCCGTGACTCATGGTCTTTGGCGTTTCAGCGAGACGTTTAACTCGCGGGTTCAGTCCTTTAATGGGACTTTGTCGCGGCCGACTCAGCGCGGAGCTATGGCCTGCACGCGCTCGTAGGCTGAACTGGGGTGACCACCGGATCTCAACATCCAGCCCGTCGCCCAGTTCAGCTTTCTTGCTTGAAGATCTCACAGGAACACTGGAGAAAAAAAGCTGTCCAAAAATCCTTTTAGAAAAAAATTTCTTGCCAGGACCTAAGATCCCAGCAAGGTATCTAGGTCCTTACTCCTAACTAGACAGAAAATAACTGATTTGCTGAGGCAGAGAGAGAGAGGATATACCCTCTGGGACTGCCCCTAGGGTGTGGCCAGAGCTTTTTAATTTCCTGTCTAGTCCTGCTCCTGTGGAGGTAACATAACCCGAAGGTGGTGTATCACCGAGGACTACGTCTGTCGATGAGCGCTAGAGAAATATGTTTTGAGAAGCATGAAGAGATTAAACATGTTGTGCTTGCAAGTCCTCAATCCTCAATACAAGAACCACGCTTTCTCTTCTGATGATGTATTGGCTAAGGCAAAACAATGGGTGACAGAAGATATGGAGGTGCAGGTGGTTTGTGGCAAAAAGAAAATTCCAGAACACTACTTTTATGAAGAGCAGCATGCTGAAAAAACAGACAAATGTCCAAAAATACATCAACGAACAGAAGACAATCTGCTTCATCGTCGTCAAATTGATCAGGATATTTTCTGTGTTTTATTGGGACCTCATGCGGAGGATTCAATTTCTTGTGAATCTGCAACGATGAGCCTGGATGATGAACTTCATCTCTATTTGAAAGAAGCCGTAATTGACAGAAGAAGTCATCCTCTTCAGTGGTGGAGAGAAAATGAGGCACACTACAAAAGACTTGCTTCCCATGCTAGAATATACCTCTCTCTCCTCCACTCCTGAGCATGTTTACAAAGTTGCAGCATTGTTTGAACAAAACAGAAAACCTTTAACAGGTGACCATGGACATGCTGAAATGTTCTGCTTTCTGCATTACAATATTGTTCTATTGGGAGTTTTGAAAAGAGTAGTGTCCACTCCACTCCACTTCACTCCAATCCACTGTCTAGCTGTTGCCTACATTTTTTTCTTGCAGTTTTGCACTGACTGCTGTAGTTGCAGTGAGTGCCCTACTGCTAAGAGTCCAATCCATCCCAATGTGTAGCTGTTGCCTATCTTTTTTTTAGCAGTTTTGCACTGACTGCTGAAGTTGCAGTGAGTGCACTACCGCAGAGGTAGTCCACTGACTCCAATCCAATCCAATCCACTGTCTAGCTGTTGCCTAGCTTGTTTTTCTAGCAGTTTTGCACTAACTGTTGTAGTTGCAGTGAGTGTCCTACTGCAGAGGTAGTCCGCTGAGTGACTCCAATCCACTGTCTAGCTGTTGCCTAGCTTTTTTTCTTGCAGTTTTGCACTGACTGCTGTAGTGGCATTGAGTGCCCTACTGCTAAGAGTCCAATCCAATCCACTGTCTAGCTGTTGCCTAGCTTTTTTCTAGCAGTTTTGCACTGACTGCTGTAGTTGCAGTGAGTGTCCTACTGCAGAGGTAGTCCACTGACTCCAATCCAATCCACTGTCTAGCTGTTGCCTATTTTTTTTCTAGCAGTTTTGCACTGACTGCTGTAGCTGCAGTGAGTGCCCTACTGCTAAGAAACCAATGCACTCCAATTTGTAGCTGTTGCCTAGCTTTTTTCTAGCAGTTTTGCACTGACTGCTGAAGTTTCAGTGAGAGCCCTACTGCAGAAGTAGTCCACTGACTCCAATCCAAACCAGTCTGTCTAGCTGTTGGCTTGATTTTTTTTTCTAGCAGTATTGCACTGACTGCAGTAGTTGCAGTGAGTGCCATACTGTAGACATAGGTAGTCCTCCACTGACTCCAGTCCAATCCACTGTGACATGTGTAGCTGTTGCCTTGCTCTTTTTCTAGCAGTTTTTCAGTGATTGCACTGCATTAGTTGCAGTCAGTGCCTTACTGCAGAGGTAGCCCTCCACCAGTCCAATCCACTGTGACATGTGTAGCTGTTGCCTTTTTTTCAAGCAGTTTTGCACTGACTGCACTACATTAGTTTCAGCCAGTGCCTTACTGCAGAGGTAGTCCTCTTCCACTGACTCCAGTCCATCCAATCCACGGTGTATGTGTATTTTGTGTAGCTGTTGTTGTTGCCTAGCCATAACTATTGTTTGTATTGCTATTACAATACTAATCGTTTAAAATGAAAATGAATGCTGTGACTATAGATTTCCTTTAACCACTTAAGCCCCGGAAGATTTTACCCCCTTCCTGACCAGGGTTTTTTTTGCGATTTTTTACTGCGTGATTTTAACGGACAATTGCTCGGTCGTGCGACACTGTACCTAAACTAATTTGACGTCCTTTTTTTCCCACAAACAGTTTACTAACTAAGGGAAAGATTTCTGTCATTTTTGGTGTTTTTTTTTAACGCGTAATGGCGGCGATCTGCGATTTTTTTGCGGTACTGCGACATTGCGCCAGACAGATTGGACCCTTGACTGACATTTTTGACACTTTTGGGGTTACCAGTGACATTACTGCAGTAATCAGTGCTATACATATGCACTGTTACTGCAAAATGACACTGGCAGGGAAGGGGTTAACTTTATTGGGGAGGGAGGGGTCAAGTGTGTCCCTAGGGGCGTGCTTTCTACTGTGATTGGCTATGGCTACTAGTGTAGGAACAGTGATCAACGGTCCTACATAGTAGAACTGTCTGATCACTGTTTCTACACAGGGGAGAATGACAGGCGGCTTGTTTACATCAGCCGCCTGACTTTCTCCCTCTGTACCGACGATCGGCGAGTGACCGGCGGACATCGGGTCCGCCGGTCACACGCACTAACTTCCCTGTGAACGAGCTTCGGCGGGCGCGCGCTTGCCCGCTATTGGCTCACAAGGAAGTGACGTACCGGTACGTCATTCTGCCTGGCCGGGGCTGACCGCCACAGTATATAGTCGTGCGGCGGTCAGCAACCGGTTAAGTAATGAAAAAAGTTATCACTAAATAAATGGGCTCATAGTGGAAATTTAAAAATTGCTCTGATCGATAAAATACAAGAGCTAAAATGGTTAATAAACACTTATTTCGTGCAAACTACTATGCTGTAAGATACCGAGATAAAATAACATCTGATAATAGCGTGCTTTCATAAATCACATGATCCTTAAAGTAACTTCTAGTTGTTATCCTGCTAAACCAAAAAATATATATTTTTTGTTGCTTCATGCTAAATAAATCTTTATAATCAGACAGAAACCTCCTCACATTCTGTATCTTGCTACGCACATTGTCCTTGGCCACAAACCAAACTACCAATCCGCCAGTTACCACCTTGCAGAAATATAACAGGGAATCCTCTCTCAATTAATACTAGATACTGTAACTAAAAGCGCATTAGTTGGGACTTTTTAAAGCAGAGCTAAACTTAACCAATTCTTGACCAAGCCTATTTCTGACACTTGTTTTAAAATCAGTATTTTTTGCTAAAAAATTACTTAGAACCCCCAAACATTATACTGTATATATATTTTTTTTTTCGCAGAGACCCTATAAAATAAAATGGAGATCATTGCAATACTTTATGTCACAAATGCATTTTTTTGGGAAAAAATAATATTTTTTGAATTAAAAAATAAAAAAAAACCTGTAACATTAGCTTGTTTTGTCTATAATGTGAAAGATAATGTTACGCCGAGTAAATTGATACCTAACATGTCATGCTTCAAAATTGCACACTGGAATAGTGACAAACATTGGTACTTAACCTCTCTGGCGGTATGATTATTTCAGATTTTAGGTTCTGAAAGCGGTACCATTATTTTGTTAGTAATTCTTAAAGCGGAGTTCCGGCCACAGAATCTTTTTTTTTTTTAATACCCCCCAAACAGTGACCTTCCGACCTTTATATATCCGCTAATCCTGTTTTATACAGTTACCGTGTTTCCCCGAAAATAAGACCGGGTCTTATATTAATTTTGGCTACAAAAAACACAATAGGGCTTATTTTCAGGGGATGTCTTATTTATTTATCGTATGTAAAAAGACAATCTTAAGAGCCGGTTCACATTAGAGCGATCCGACTCGCCGGGGCGACCTCACAAGTCGCGGTGCGCTGCTCGCGCCGCGACCTCGGAGCGGCCGGCACGGACTTCATAACATTGAAGTCTATGCAGGTCGCTCCGGGTCTCCCCAAAGAAGCTCCGGATCCTTTTTCTAAGTCGGAGCGACTTGTGTCGCTCCTATTAGAACGGGTCCACAGCTTCTCTATGGCAGGCGACCTACGGCGACCTGTCAGGCGACCAGGTCGCCTGACAGGTCGCCCCAGTGTGAACCGGCTCTCAAGGGATTGTAACCCTAAAATAAATAAATATCATGATCCTTTAAAGCATGGTAGACAGCACAGTGCTTGTGTTGTGTCATTTAGCCCTCTTTATGTTCTAAAAAATCTGAAATAAAATAATAAAATGTTAAAAAAAGTTCTCTTCCCCCCTCTCTCCCTGTCAGCTCAGCATTATGACATTCTGTAATCCCAAAAATAAACCTTGGATAAAGTCATTGTAAAAATATGTAATCGATTTTGTAAAAAGATTATGTAATGTGCAGTGTGTCTTCTTTTGTAACTTTATTGTGGAAAATACCTTATTTACAGCACCGCTGGGTACTCACGTGACCCTCCAGAGCTCTACTTTTCCCTCTCCGAATACTGCAGAAGGAGGGGCTGAGATCAGGGATTTTACTAGGGCTTATTTTTGGGGTAGGGCTTATATTGCAGCCATCCCTGAAAATCATGCTAGGTCTTATTTTCTGGATAGGGCTTATTTTCAGGGAAACAGGGTAAATAAGAGTTAGGCAAACATAAAATCTTACTTTATATAATTTCTGCAGAGCTCCGCCATCTTTGTCCGGGTTAGCCGAGTCCACAGTGGGGAAATGTCTGCCCTGCTTCCTAGTTTCTAGTGGGAGGAGGCCGGTGAATCCAGCGCGAAATCTCGCGCATGCCAAGTACTATGCGATCGGCATAGTATGTGTTTCCATAGGGACGGCAGCGTGGAGGAAGTTGCCGCCCCTATAAAGCCATTCTCCGCCTCCCGGAAGATCAATGAACGTGGAGGAGATGAGAGAGAGGAGCAGACCGAGAGAGAGAGGCGCAGACCGAGAGAACTGTGCTCCACCTAGCATCGCGTCATTTCCTGTTTGGAAATAACGCGATGAGAGGAGCGGCCGGCCTTCTACGTCACTGCCCATTGCATCCTGGGAGCGACGAGTAAGAGCTCCCAGGACGCATTGCGGGACAGGAAGTGACGGCGCGGGCCGCGGCCAAGGAAGGAGGAAGTGGATGTAAAGGTGAGTATATTATCTTCTGAAATAAGGTAAAAAAAAAAGCTAGGAATATCCAATTCTTGTACAGGTAACGATAAGGAATCGGATGCCATAAAATCTAAAGCCATGATTTTTGTGGCCGGAACTCCGCTTTAAGGATGAGCAGCCCAAACCAACTATTTACATATGATTTTTTTTTACTGTATGTTCTTCTTTATAACATCTCAGGTATGATAAAGTTTGAAGCACAAAATCATATATATATATATATATATATAAAGTATATATATTTAAGTATATATACATATATGCATATATACACACATATATATATATTAAAGTACATTAAAACTGCAGGCAAGGGCACTGGGGGGCAAACTAAGGTAAATTTATTTTATTTAGTAATGTAATCCAATAGGATCACAATATATCAGTGTGTTTGTGTGTTTTACTTTTTGAATTTTATGCCGGTTCCACCCCCCTCGACGCAACGCTCGCAGGGAACAGAAGCCGGGGCACACAACATCAGGCGGAAGATCCGGCCGCAGTACACTGCCGGAATACATCGCTCCTCTTTTTGGTGGGTGGATCTTTTCCAAAACCTGTACACCTGCAGCTGATCTATCTTCCCCATGGTGGTTAATGAAATGTCGGGCTACATTAGTGGACCGATTCTTCGTAATGTTAAACAAATGTTCATAAAACCAGTCTCTCAACCTTCAGATTGTACGACTTATGTACTGCACATAGCAAACTTTACACATAATCATGTACACCACATAGGTAGCATTGCAATTATAAAATTATTTAATTTTGTGTTCTTTTTCATTGGTATATAAACAAACTATATCTCCCTTTATAATATGCTTAGAACAAGAGCAATTACTTCCACCACACTGAAAGTTCCCTTTAAAGTGTAACCACTGGGTGGATTGTAGATAGGGGGGCATTAAAGAAACTGGGTGATAATGAATTATCCAATGTAGGTGCTCTTTTGGGGACAATGTTAATGCCATCACTAAGAAGATTGGCACACGCGTCATCCCCAAAGAGAATAGGCAGATGTCTGTTGATGATTTTTCTTATCTCACCGAATTCTGATCTAAATGCTGTTGTTAGTGTGACTTTGTTTCTAACAAATCTATGACTGATGTCATCCGCCCTCTTTTTTTTGTTTTATTTTTACCCTGTAGTAGTTCCGCCTGACTTTTTGAGGATGCTATACCCAACGCTCTATCGAGCATCCATCTCGGATAGCCTCTTAGTAGAAAGTGATTGTAGAGAGCCTGTGTTTCTCTCTCGAAAGCCTTCTGGTTGCTATAGATCCGACATAACCATAAAAACTGACCCACGGGGATCCCCTTAATGGTATGTTTCGGGTGTCTGGATTGGGCCATCAACAGGGTATTGCCCGATAGGGGTCTTCTACAGTATATAGATCCGTGTCCACCTTTCCTTCATCCCTGCTTAGGTGGACATCTAGGAAACAAATTTCCGCCATGTCTGCCTGCCCAGTGAATTTAAGGTTCACATTGTTGGTGTTAAGGTAATTGAGTAATGTATCTAGATCCCCCATACGCTTATCCACTAAGAATAACAGGTCATCTATATAGCGATGGAAGGATTTAATATGCTGTCTGAATGGATTATCTGTACCAAAAATGCTGGACCGTTCCCACCAACCCATGTACAGGTTGACGAGGGAGGGCAAAAATTTAGCCCCCATCGCAGCCCCTCATTTCTGTAAAAAATATTCACTGTTAAATGTAAAAATGTTGTGAGTTAACAGATAATCCAAAACATCCAGCACATAAAAAAAAGAAGCTCCACGGAAAAATCAGTAAAATGTACCAAGTAAACGTTAACTGATTGGCTAAATTACCGTCAGGTCCATAAATATTGGGACATCAACAATTCTAATCTTTTTGGCTCAATACACCACCACAATGGATTTGAAATGAAACAAACAAGATGTACTTTAACTGCAGACTTTCAGCTTTAATATGAGGGTATTTACATCCAAATCAGGTGAACGGTGTAGGAATTTACAACAATTTCGTATAACAATTCATTAGCTGTGGTACACAGTTTGTGGTCTATGGCTTGAGGTGCCCATGTGGCTTAATTTATGTTGGCAGGACAGTTAGAGCAATGCGCACCAGGTTTGGCGAACATCGCCGGTTTATTGAGCAGAAAAAAGACAAGCACAGCGTGCCAAGACACTTCTGTAAAGCGCATGGTGGGGATACTGCAGGCCTGGAACTATTTGGGATTGAAGCCATATCTATGACTCTCCCAGAAGGTGAAAGGTTTTCGATCCTGTGCAAGCAAGAAACATTCTGGATCTTTACGCTTGGGTCCATGTCGCCGGGTGGGCTCAATGAGGAGCTGGAAGTCAACACGATTATTTGACATATTAGAACAGAGGTGTGGGCATGGTAGAGTGGGTTCTAGCACATGCACATACACATGGTTACTAAGGGTAGGGAACATAGTCCCTGCCCGGCCATGTGTCTGTGAAGTGTGCACGGAGGCATATGCGCATTTGTGCCCACACAACAATATCTGAGCAGCCGGGTATGAGAGTAGGTGTATATGTACAGATATATATTTGGGGATACTCAGGGTGTCACCACCGATGGGTATGTGTAGGCATATGTATATGTATTTCTCATGTGTGTATATATATATATATATATATATATATATATATATATATATATATATATATATTAGAAATATAAACAACTAGTATATTTGGTTGGCCTATATGGAGTAGTATCCTCATATACTAATTGATATTTGCATATGTGCCATATGGAATTGAATCTTATCTTATTGAATTTTATTGAGACTAGTATTTTTATTTATTATGTGTATTATCCTGACTTATGAAATTATTCTGGTAGATGGATGAGAGATAATGTGGAATTAATATGATCTGTCGACTATTGGTATTAGGAAATGCTGATGTAGCTTAGAGTCTTATAAACATATATACTTTTAGGATACATTTATGTATTTTTAGCAGGAGACAACCATTGCTATGTAGGGAATGTGATATCCAAACATGTAACTATAATAGCTCTGGTTAATGTCTGCGCTGGTATTGTACTGTTTTAAATTGTATTTTAAATTGTATCTTAAATTGTATCTTAAACTGTATTTTTAATATATGTTTTTTAATATGTTTTTTAAAAGTGGATAGCCCCTTGCTTCTCCCGTCCCAGCCAAGGTGGATAAGGATTATTGGTTACTGGCCCCTTTAAGAATACACAATTAAATAATTAGGGCCGATGGTATCCCGGGTATATAGGGAGGGGCGTTAGCAGGAAGCAAGGTGGGACCTGAGGAAGGAGGCTCTGCCTCCGAAACGTGTTGTCCGTAGTAACAGCAGAGGCAGTGCACCCGTGTCTTGAATCTCCCACCTCGCAGCTCCATACAACTTGTGGCTCCGGCTTTGGCTGAGGCTCTCCTGAGGCGCCGTAGATCACGTCGGTATAGTGTGCAGGCGCACTAGAACCGGCATCCGGTGACCAGGCAACACAGGAAGTGAAGGAGAGCGGGGATACAGCGGCGGCAGCCGCGAATGAGGAGACCGCAGAGTCACCATCTGGAGGGACGGGAGGAGCGAGTAGCTCCTGTTGGAATGCTGTAAAGCGATTGTCTTAAAGGAAAAGTGTGAGTGCAATTCCAATGTACTGTGTTATTGTCCTTTATTAAAGCGTTATTGCCCGAGGTTGCGTGCGCTTTTCTTTACAGATTTGAATTGTATAACAATAGAGGAATCTTTCTCAAGGCTTTTAATAGCCTCTCTTTCCTTGGGAGTCAAATTGTCCTACCAGGGGGTTGAACCCATAGAAACCTGGGTGGCCAGACTAGTGAGATCCCTTTCCACCAACTTTTGAAATGTATCCATTTCTTTGCAACGAGCATTGATTGGATAGAGCTGTGATTTGTTTTTAAGGTGGATTGGTGAGGTCCTATCTGTGGTGTGAATACCACGGATATTGCCTCCCTCCCAAAGAAGATCATCCAATTCATTATTAGCACAAATATTGCTAAATACTTGGGCTGGAGGTGTATGATCTAACTCACTAGATGTTAGGCTACTATCATCATCATATAAATCAATATTGTCATCACATTTATAATAGTGTTTCTTGATTGTAACATTTCTAATAAATCTGTTTTTAATAAATGTCCAATACTGTATCAAACACATTAAAGTGTCTCTGTGGGCAAAAATTCAGCCCCTTTGAGAGCAAAGAGGTTTCATCAGATGTTAAAGATCTGTCAGATAAATTTAACACATCAGAGTTTCCAATTAGGTCCTGCGTGATTGGGCTCGAGATGGATAGCGGTTGCCACCTCCGACCACCTCTCCATTTGTGGCCCCTTCTAATTCTCCTGTGTTTCAATTGCATGTCCTCCTGTGAGTTTTCTGTTTCTTTTTTCCGTTTTTTTGTTGTATTTTTAACTAAAGGGGATATATTAGCTCCATTACATCATCCAAAAACAGGTGTCTGCACAGCTGGTTGATCAGAGTCCGAAGCCACCATTGTATCCTCCATGAAACTTGCCTCAGTATCTAAGAAACTGACATGTTTGCAAGCATGGTGGCTCCGAGTTTGTTTTAATTTCCATATTTAAATATAATTGGTGTCATAATCCAATTTGTCTCTTAACATATTATTTTTTTTTTTTTTCATTTCAATAATTCCTTCCTCCAATTGGTTTAATCTTTCATTAAGTTGTTCGTCCAAATCTACAAATTCAGCCCTATCTTGAAGAGGCTTAATCTCCTCCTGAAGAGTCGGGATCTTGCTTTGTAGGCTCTCGATATCTTTTGTTTTAGACGGGATGAGGATATTCATCAGTGTAGAGCAGTGTTTCTCAACCTCTTTACTAGAGATCGACCGATTATCAGCAACACCGATATATCGAGGGCTGATATGCACTCTCCCCGATATATATCGGAATCGGCCTTTGGATTTACCGATATTGCTGTGACGTCACCGCGTATGTTGCGTGCACTGGGCAGCTTCTGTAGCCGTCTTAGGCCACCTCCCTAAGCCTCATTACAGTGTGTTTTACCCACCGCAGCCACACTGCAGTCTGCTCTGCAATGCATGTGCATACAGTCGGTCGGGACAGCGAGTGATCTTCTAGTTCTATCAAAGACCAGTCACAGACACAGTGCATTTGTAACACAGCTGCCGCGGCCACCCACCACCCACAGCTGCCCGGTGCCAGCCACACACCCACAGGCCTACCAGCCAGCCACAGGTCCTGCCTGATTTTACCTGTCAGCCACCCACCAGTCCTGGGCCTGTACCTGCCAGCCACCCACCCCACAGGGTGCCAGCCAGCCAACCACCAAAGGGTGCCACGCCACCCACCGCAGGGTGCCAGCCAGCCACCCACCCACCACAGGGTGCCAGCCAGCCACCAAAGGGTGCCACGCCACCCACCCACCCACTAAAGGGTGCCAGCCAGCTACCCACCAAAGAGTGCCAGCCAGCCACCAAAGGGTGCCAGCCAGCCACCCACCCACCACAGGGTGCCAGTCAGCCAATCACCCACCCACCACAGGGTACCAGCCAGCTAGCCACCACAGGGTGCCAGCCAGCCAGCCACCACGGGGTGCCAGCCAGCCAGAAACCCACCCACCCACCACAGGGTGCCAGCCAGCCACCACAGGGTGTCAGCCAGCCACCCACCACAGGGTGCCATCCAGCCAGCCAGCCACCACAGGGTGCCACCCAGCCACCCACCATAGGGTGCCAGCCAGACACCCACCACATGGTGCCAGCCACCCACCCACCCACCACAGGGTGCCAGTCATCAAGCCAGCCACCCACCCACCACAGGGTGCAAGCCAACCAGCCACCCACCCACCACAGGGTGCCAACCAGCCAGCCACGCACCCACCAAAGGGTGCCAGACACTCATCACCACAGGGTGCCAGCCAGCCATTTTGTTTAAGCCTATATTAGTGTATTTTCAAGTTTAAATGGAGATGGATGGCGATAGAAAAATTAAAAGTGAGGTCTTGGACTATTTCTCTTCTCCATCTCCAGGAAAATCAGCAGCACTGTGCAACACTTGAAAAAACAATGTAAGCATGGGATCAATAACTGCAAAAACCAAAAATACATCTAATCTTTGGGCCCATCTAGAGGGATAATAACTGGTTGGCAACCCTTCTTGATCCACGGTACAAGGGTAAAGTTGCAGAGCTCATCCTGCCTTCACAGAGGGAGCAGAGGATGAAACATCTTGAGGAGACCTTGAAAAAAAAATTTGTGTACCGCCTTTCCAGACACTGGGAGGTCAACATTCTCTGGACATGTTTCTGTGGCATCGTTCAGCCAAAGGAGGAGCAGTGGAGAAGGCGGCCGGCTGACCGATGCCTTTAAACAGTTCTTTTGTCCTTAGCAGCACCCAGGGCTGTTAGGTTTAAGCAACCATCGGCTGCGTCTCCATCATATGGTGCATGATTATCTAGGCACAAGAGCAGACTTGGAGACCTTTTCCAGCTGCGCATCCACTGGCTTACTGGGTCTTGAGGATGGACCACTGGCCAGAACTTGCTCAATATGCAATGGAGCTACTGGCCTGTCCTGCTTCCAGCGTGCTTTCCAAACGGACGTTCAATGCTGCTGGAGGTTTTGTGACGGACAAAAGAGTGCATCTGTCTCTGACTCTGTTGACCAGCTGACTTTTATCAAAATGAACCAGTCCTGGATCAACAAGACCTATCAAGCTCCTGATGCTGATGTAACTGATTGAATTTGCTAGGGGTCTGCCATCCCTTGAAGACTGCATATGCTGCCTATCCTATTCCTCTATCTTGATTCTGCTAGCTTCCAACAATGTTTTTGGTTTAGGTCACTACCAACCCCCAAGGCCTAATTTTTCTGCACTTGTATGACATGTGCATACAATTTAAATGTCATATGACATTTTAACAGCAGGCCCTGTCCCTTTTCCCTGCTAACTGTGAGGGGTTAAGGTGTTCAGGCACCACCTACAGCAAAGGCCCAATTTTTGGCACCTGTATAGCTCATGCAATTTCAAATTTGCATGGAATTCTTACCAGCAAGTCCCGTTCCTTTACCCAGCAAGAGTAACTGTGAAGACTTGGTTACAGTGTTCAGGCACCACCTACAGCAAAGGCCCAATTTTTGGCACCTGTATGACATTTACATGTGATTTGAAATTTGTATGGATTTTTTTAGCAGCAGGGCCCGTAATTGTGAGGGGTTACGGTGTTCAGGCACCATCAACAACCAAGGCCCAATTTTTCTGCACTGGTATGACAAGTACATGCGATTTGAAATTTGTATATATATTTGCATATGACATTTTTTGCTTTAGAAATGTCAGTATTGCTGCAGAAGGCTAAATACATTGTAGAGATGCACTACTTTACAGGCATATTCAGGGGCCCCCAAGGCAGGATTTTTTCATTTTTATAGTTTCACTTTAAGCCTCATTAAAATTAGTAAATCACTGCTCCTTTAAAAATGATCATTTTTAAAAAACATTTTTTTTCATTGCTACATGTTCCCCAGGTCAGGACCCCCCATACACTTTTTTGGGGCAATAACTTACATTTAAGCCTTCAAAATGAGGCCGTTTGATTTTTGAGGTTCGAGTCCCATAGACTTCAATGGGGTTTGTTTATTCAAACAAAGTTTTCCTCTGTTTGCGGTATTCGGGTGCGAACCGAACCGGGGGGTATTCGGCTCATCACTAGGGCTCAGGGTGAACCTGCTTCCATCTGTGAAAAGCACAGAGTACCAGTGGAAGACCTGCCAATTCTGGTGTCCAATGGCAAATGCCAATCGAGCTCCACGGTGCAGGGCAGTGAGTGTAAAGGTGATGGACTGCTCAAGCATGTCTCCAGACCTAAACCTTATTGAGCATCTGTGGGGCATCCTCAAATGGAAGGTGGAGGAGCGCAAGGTCTCTAACATCCACCAGCCCCAAGATGTCGTCATGGAGGAGAGGAAGAGGACTCCAGTGGTAGGGATGGCCTTGCGGTTCGCCCGGCGGTCGGGTCGCGGCGAACTTTGCTCGTTCGCAGCCCGCCGATTTTGCGAACACATGGCGTTGTTCGCGGCAGCCATATTAGTTTACATTGGGAAGAACTTTGACCCATGACACAGCCATCAGGTGGAATGGGACAGCCAATTGAAACACTGCAGCACATGGACATACCCCGTACCCTATAAATAGACCTGAGCTGGCGTCCATTTCACATTATGCTCTTTGTCAGTGTAGGGAGAGGTCTGCTGTGTGCACCAGGGACAGATAGTCAGTGACAAAAATCGCTCTGTTAAGATCCACAAAAGTCCTTTTAAGGGCTGGTATTTGGTATAGGTGTGCAGTGCACTATATAGGGGTGTAATCCACTTATAATATACTTTGTAATATAGAAAGCATATTATAGTGGATTTGTATTGTGCACTGTGCAGCATTGTGACTGGTGTGTTGAGCGTTTCTGCAGCAATACTACAAATAGTGACAAAAGTACTTTTAAAGTATTATAACTGGTGCGATAGACCAGTGGCCCCCCAATACCACATATTGAACTGGGGTGTTATCTGAGTATACTTTTATAAGAGTATTTGTGTCCTGCAACAATGTTGCCTCTTTTGTTGCATTAACTCTGCTACACACAGTGCCAAACTCACTGGTAGTGTTGAGCGAACACGGACTGTATTATTCGTGTTCGTACCGAATAATTGGATTTTTTGTACCCGAACACGGACACGGACACTTTACTGTATGTTCGGGTAAAAATCCGTGTTCGGTCGTTTTATTTCCGGGTTTTGCATGCTTTGGCGCTCTTTTCATGGCGGGCTTTCAACAGCCAATCAACAATCGTTTAACTGGTGTGCCTTAAGCCATCCCAGCCATGCCTGCAAATGTCTCAGTAGCTGTGATTGGCCGTCTGAAGCATGTGACCAAGTCTTTATAAGTTCGAGGCAGCCGCAGCGGCGTCATTATGCTGCTTAGATTCAGGGACAGAGCACACATCAACGTGCTGGCTGCTGATTAGGGAAAGATAGGCAGGAAAAAACCATTTGTGTCCGGATAGAATTGAGGGACAGGTCGGAGTGTTTAGGCAGGGCGAGTTGTAGGCATTTTAGGGATAGAGTCTGCTGAATTATAGGGTCAGTGTCTTCTACAAACTACAATCGATATTGCTGTGTGGGGGGTGGGGTCTGCACTCAATCCTGATCTACGATCTCTTCTCAATCCTGTTAGGGACAGAGTCTGCTGAATTTTAGGGAAACTGTGTTCTACAAACTACAATCGATATTGCTGTGTGGTGTGGGATTGGAGATAGGCAGGTGTCAGTGATCCACATCCATTTTTCTGTGTGTGAGCTGCAGTGAACACAATCTTTTTGGGCTGCAGTGAACACAATCTTTTTGGGCTGCAGTGAACACAATCTTTTTGGGCTGCAGTGAACACAATCTTTTTGGGCTGCAGTGAACACAATCTTTTTGGGCTGCAGTGAACACAATCTTTTTGGGGTGCAGTGAACAAAATCTTTTTGGGGTGCAGTGAACACAATCCTTTTTGGTGTGCAGTGAACACAATCTTTGTGGGGTGCAGTGAACAAAATCATTTGTGGGGTGCAGTGAACACAATCTTTTTGGGGTGCAGTGAACAAAATCCTTTTTGGGGTGCAGTGAACAACATCCTTTTTGGGGTGCAGTGAACACAATCTTTTTGGGGTGCAGTGAACAAAATCCTTTGTGGGGTGCAGTGAACACAATCTTTTTGGGGTGCAGTGAACACAATCTTTTTGGGGTGGAGTGAACAACATCCTTTTTGGGGTGCAGTGAACAAAATCCTTTTTGGGGTGCAGTGAACAAAATCATTTTTGGGGTGCAGTGAACACAATCTTTTTGGGGTGCAGTGAACACAATCTTTGTGGGGTGCAGTGAACACAATCTTTTTGGGGTGGAGTGAACAACATCCTTTTTGGGGTGCAGTGAACAACATCCTTTTTGGGGTGCAGTGAACACAATCTTTTTGGGGTGCAGTGAACACAATCTTTGTGGGGTACAGTGAACAGAATCTTTGTGGGGTGCAGTGAACACAATCTTTGGGGGGTACAGTGAACACAATCTTTGTGAGGTGCAGTGAACACAATCTTTGTGGGGTGCAGTGAACACAATCATTGTGGGGTGCAGTGAACTCAATCTTTGTGGGGTACAGTGAACACAATCTCATACTTCTGAAGGTTTGAGGGTGCTGCCTGTTCCATACTCCCCCTACTCCTCATCTAGCCTTTTAGGGGTACAAACAATAGTAATTGGGGCCTAGTGTGGTTGTGTACGTGTGATATATATACACTTTTTTGGGATCATATTTTCTATTCCGCTATTTAATCAAAAACCTTTGGGGATCAGTTAAATTGGGGGATAGTCTGTGTTGGTACGTGTGAGAGAGATCCACCTTTCCAAGTTGTTGGGGTTCATCTCATACTTCTGAAGGTTTGAGGGTGCTGCCTGTTCCATACTCCCCCTACTCCTAGCCTTTTAGGGGTACAAACAATAGTAATTGGGGCCTAGTGTGGTTGTGTACGTGTGATATACATACACTTTTTTGGGATCATATTTTCTATTCCGCTATTTAATCAAAAACCTTTGGGGATCAGTTAAATTGGGGGATAGTCTGTGTTGGTACGTGTGAGAGAGATCCACCTTTCCAAGTTGTTGGGGTTCATCTCATACTTCTGAAGGTTTGAGGGTGCTGCCTGTTCCATACTCCCCCTACTCCTAGCCTTTTAGGGGTACAAACAATAGTAATTGGGGCCTAGTGTAGTTGTGTACGTGTGATATACATACACTTTTTTGGGATCATATTTTCTATTCCGCTATTTAATCAAAAACCTTTGGGGATCAGTTAAATTGGGGGATAGTCTGTGTTGGTACGTGTGAGAGAGATCCACCTTTCCAAGTTGTTGGGGTTCATCTCATACTTCTGAAGGTTTGAGGGTGCTGCCTGTTCCATACTCCCCCTACTCCTCATCTAGCCTTTTAGGGGTACAAACAATAGTAATTG
This sequence comes from Pelophylax lessonae, assembly GCF_965119305.1. Classification (NCBI taxonomy): domain Eukaryota; kingdom Metazoa; phylum Chordata; class Amphibia; order Anura; family Ranidae; genus Pelophylax; species Pelophylax lessonae. Next base: position 652,779,507 of record NC_138771.1, read on the forward strand.
GGGCCTACTGTGGTTGTGTACGTGTGATATACATACACTTTTTTTGGATCATATTTTCTATTCCGCTATTTAATCAAAAACCTTTGGGGATCAGTTAAATTGGGGGATAGTCTGTGTTGGTACGTGTGAGAGAGATCCACCTTTCCAAGTTGTTGGGGTTCATCTCATACTTCTGAAGGTTTGAGGGTGCTGCCTGTTCCATACTCCCCCTACTCCTAGCCTTTTAGGGGTACAAACAATAGTAATTGGGGCCTAGTGTGGTTGTGTACGTGTGATATACATACACTTTTTTGGGATCATATTTTCTATTCCGCTATTTAATCAAAAACCTTTGGGGATCAGTTAAATTGGGGGATAGTCTGTGTTGGTACGTGTGAGAGAGATCCACCTTTCCAAGTTGTTGGGGTTCATCTCATACTTCTGAAGGTTTGAGGGTGCTGCCTGTTCCATACTCCCCCTACTCCTAGCCTTTTAGGGGTACAAACAATAGTAATTGGGGCCTAGTGTGGTTGTGTACGTGTGATATACATACACTTTTTTGGGATCATATTTTCTATTCCGCTATTTAATCAAAAACCTCTGGGGATCAGTTAAATTGGGGGATAGTCTGTGTTGGTACGTGTGAGAGAGATCCACCTTTCCAAGTTGTTGGGGTTCATCTCATACTTCTGAAGGTTTGAGGGTGCTGCCTGTTCCATACTCCCCCTACTCCTAGCCTTTTAGGGGTACAAACAATAGTAATTGGGGCCTAGTGTGGTTGTGTACGTGTGATATACATACACTTTTTTGGGATCATATTTTCTATTCCGCTATTTAATCAAAAACCTTTGGGGATCAGTTAAATTGGGGGATAGTCTGTGTTGGTACGTGTGAGAGAGATCCACCTTTCCAAGTTGTTGGGGTTCATCTCATACTTCTGAAGGTTTGAGGGTGCTGCCTGTTCCATACTCCCCCTACTCCTCATCTAGCCTTTTAGGGGTACAAACAATAGTAATTGGGGCCTAGTGTGGTTGTGTACGTGCGAGATACATACACTTTTTTTGATCATATTTCCTATTCCGCTATTCAATAAAAACCTTTGAGGATCAATTGAATTGCGGGATAGTCTGTGTCGGTACGTGTGAGAGAGATCCACCTTTCCAAGTTGTTGGGGTTCATCTCATACTTCTGAAGGTTTGAGGGTGCTGCCTGTTCCATACTCCCCCTACTCCTCATCTAGCCTTTTAGGGGTACAAACAATAGTAATTGGGGCCTAGTGTGGTTGTGTACGTGTGATATACATACACTTTTTTTGGATCATATTTTCTATTCCGCTATTTAATCAAAAACCTTTGGGGATCAGTTAAATTGGGGGATAGTCTGTGTTGGTACGTGTGAGAGAGATCCACCTTTCCAAGTTGTTGGGGTTCATCTCATACTTCTGAAGGTTTGAGGGTGCTGCCTGTTCCATACTCCCCCTACTCCTCATCTAGCCTTTTAGGGGTACAAACAATAGTAATTGGGGCCTAGTGTGGTTGTGTACGTGCGAGATACATACACTTTTTTTGATCATATTTCCTATTCCGCTATTCAATAAAAACCTTTGAGGATCAATTGAATTGCGGGATAGTCTGTGTCGGTACGTGTGAGAGAGATCCACCTTTCCAAGTTGTTGGGGTTCATCTCATACTTCTGAAGGTTTGAGGGTGCTGCCTGTTCCATACCCCCCCTACTCCTCATCTAGCCTTTTAGGGGTACAAACAATAGTAATTGGGGCCTAGTGTGGTTGTGTACGTGCGAGATACATACACTTTTTTTGATCATATTTCCTATTCCGCTATTCAATAAAAACCTTTGAGGATCAATTGAATTGCGGGATAGTCTGTGTCGGTACGTGTGAGAGAGATCCACCTTTCCAAGTTGTTGGGGTTCATCTCATACTTCTGAAGGTTTGAGGGTGCTGCCTGTTCCATACCCCCCCTACTCCTCATCTAGCCTTTTAGGGGTACAAACAATAGTAATTGGGGCCTAGTGTGGTTGTGTACGTGCGAGATACATACACTTTTTTGATCATATTTCCTATTCCGCTATTCAATAAAAACCTTTGAGGATCAATTGAATTGCGGGATAGTCTGTGTCGGTACGTGTGAGAGAGATCCACCTTTCCAAGTTGTTGGGGTTCATCTCATACTTCTGAAGGTTTGAGGGTGCTGCCTGTTCCATACTCCTCCTACTCCTCATCTAGCCTTTTAGGGGTACAAACAATAGTAATTGGGGCCTAGTGTGGTTGTGTACGTGTGATATACATACACTTTTTTTGGATCATATTTTCTATTCCGCTATTTAATCAAAAACCTTTGGGGATCAGTTAAATTGGGGGATAGTCTGTGTTGGTACGTGTGAGAGAGATCCACCTTTCCAAGTTGTTGGGGTTCATCTCATACTTCTGAAGGTTTGAGGGTGCTGCCTGTTCCATACTCCCCCTACTCCTAGCCTTTTAGGGGTACAAACAATAGTAATTGGGGCCTAGTGTGGTTGTGTACGTGTGATATACATACACTTTTTTGGGATCATATTTTCTATTCCGCTATTTAATCAAAAACCTTTGGGGATCAGTTAAATTGGGGGATAGTCTGTGTTGGTACGTGTGAGAGAGATCCACCTTTCCAAGTTGTTGGGGTTCATCTCATACTTCTGAAGGTTTGAGGGTGCTGCCTGTTCCATACTCCCCCTACTCCTCATCTAGCCTTTTAGGGGTACAAACAATAGTAATTGGGGCCTAGTGTGGTTGTGTACGTGCGAGATACATACACTTTTTTTGATCATATTTCCTATTCCGCTATTCAATAAAAACCTTTGAGGATCAATTGAATTGCGGGATAGTCTGTGTCGGTACGTGTGAGAGAGATCCACCTTTCCAAGTTGTTGGGGTTCATCTCATACTTCTGAAGGTTTGAGGGTGCTGCCTGTTCCATACTCCCCCTACTCCTCATCTAGCCTTTTAGGGGTACAAACAATAGTAATTGGGGCCTAGTGTGGTTGTGTACGTGTGATATACATACACTTTTTTTGGATCATATTTTCTATTCCGCTATTTAATCAAAAACCTTTGGGGATCAGTTAAATTGGGGGATAGTCTGTGTTGGTACGTGTGAGAGAGATCCACCTTTCCAAGTTGTTGGGGTTCATCTCATACTTCTGAAGGTTTGAGGGTGCTGCCTGTTCCATACTCCCCCTACTCCTCATCTAGCCTTTTAGGGGTACAAACAATAGTAATTGGGGCCTAGTGTGGTTGTGTACGTGCGAGATACATACACTTTTTTTGATCATATTTCCTATTCCGCTATTCAATAAAAACCTTTGAGGATCAATTGAATTGCGGGATAGTCTGTGTCGGTACGTGTGAGAGAGATCCACCTTTCCAAGTTGTTGGGGTTCATCTCATACTTCTGAAGGTTTGAGGGTGCTGCCTGTTCCATACCCCCCCTACTCCTCATCTAGCCTTTTAGGGGTACAAACAATAGTAATTGGGGCCTAGTGTGGTTGTGTACGTGCGAGATACATACACTTTTTTTGATCATATTTCCTATTCCGCTATTCAATAAAAACCTTTGAGGATCAATTGAATTGCGGGATAGTCTGTGTCGGTACGTGTGAGAGAGATCCACCTTTCCAAGTTGTTGGGGTTCATCTCATACTTCTGAAGGTTTGAGGGTGCTGCCTGTTCCATACCCCCCCTACTCCTCATCTAGCCTTTTAGGGGTACAAACAATAGTAATTGGGGCCTAGTGTGGTTGTGTACGTGTGATATACATACACTTTTTTTGGATCATATTTTCTATTCCGCTATTCAATAAAAACCTTTCTAGGGCAAGATCTTAAATTACAGAAATATGAGGAGACCGTCAAATAAGGGCCGTGGCCTGGGTCGTGGTGCTGCTGGTAGAGCTCCTGTTGCAAGGAGAGGACATGGTCGATCTGTGCCAGCTACACGCACAAGTGAAACACCTTCCTCAAGTGTGAGTAGGCGACAGAACCTGCATCAGTATTTGGTAGGGCATCAAACGCCCCTAGAAGTGATGAGGCCAGAACAAGTTGAGGCGATAGTAGATTGGTTTGCTGCTGACAGTGCCTCCAGTTCCTTCACATTGTCTCCCACCCAGTCTACTGCAGAAAGGTCAGAGTTGGCACCTGCAGCCAATGTCCAACCGTCTTTCACCTCACCCCCTTGCAAATCAGGCCAGCAGTCTGAGCCCCAAGCCATACAGCAGTCTCTTATTCTTTTTGAGGACTCTGTCAGCAGGGTTTCCCAGGGCCATCCACCTAGCCCTGCCCCAGAAGTGGAAGAGATTGAGTGCAGCGATGCCCAACCACTTATTTCTCAAGATGAGTACATGCAAGGATCATCGCAGCACGTCTCCGATGATGACGAAACGCAGGTGCCAACTGCTGCGGCGTTCAGCATTGTGGAGACCGACAAGGAGGGCAGGGGTGAAGACTGGGTGGAAAAGAATGGAGGTGATGGCGCTGCTTATATTATAAGGTGTAATTAGGTGGATATTCCTATGTACACCTTATAATATAAGCAGCGCCATCACCTCCATTCTTATCTATTTATATAGTCTTTTGGCTATAGTTTAAGTGAGGCTGCAGCTTATTAGTACTTATTTATATCCTTTGATTCCTTAGCGCGGATTCTATTATCTTTTTAAGACTGGGTGGAAGATGATGTGGAGGACGATGAGGTCCTCGACCCCACATGGAATGAACGTCATGCAGGTGACCTGAGTAGTTTGGAGGAAGAGGCGGTGGTCGCACAGAGCCACCAGCACAGCAGAAGAGGGAGCAGGGTGCAGAAGCGGAGCGGCCGTGCCCTAGACACTACGCCCGCTACTGCCCAACGCAGCAAGGGAACGAGCGCACCAAAGTCAGCTCAAAGGAGTTCTCTAGCGTGGAAGTTCTTTAGAAAATGTGCTGATGACAGGACACGAGTGGTTTGCACCCTGTGCAATCAGAGCTTGAAGCGAGGCATGAACCTTCTCAACCTGAGCACAACCTGCATGATCAGGCATATAAGTGCAAAGCACGAGCTGCAGTGGAGTACACACCTTCAAAACCAAGAAACGTCTCTGGCTCATCCTGCTTCCTCTTCTGCTGCAGTCTCGGCCGCTCCAGCCACATCTGTAGTGATACCGGCACCTGCCACCCCGCAAACAGACGATCTGTCAGCAACACCACCACCTGGGTCACCAACAACCATCTCCACAATGTCCCGTGGAAGCGTTCAGCTTTCCATCTCCCAAACACTTGAGAGGAAGAGGAAGTACCCCCCTACCCACCCGCGATCCCTGGCCCTGAATGCCAGCATTTCAAAATTATTGGCCTTTGAAATGCTGTCATTCCGTCTGGTGGAGACGCACAGTTTTAAAAACCTTATGTCGGTGGCTGTCCCACAGTACGTCGTGCCCAGCCGCCACTACTTTTCCAGGCAAGCCATCCCTTCCCTGCACAACCAAGTGGGGGAAAATATCAGGTGTGCACTGCGCAACGCCATCTGTGCCAAGGTCCACCTAACTACGGATACGTGGACCAGTAAGCACGGTCAGGGGCGTTATATCTCCCTAACGGCACACTGGGTAAATGCAGTGGCGGATGGGCCTGAGGCGGATAGCAATTTGGCGCATGTCCTTCCACCACCGAGGATTGCAGGGCGCTTCAGTTTGCCTCCTGTTCGTAACTCCTCCTACTCCGCTTCCTCATCCTCTACCGCCTCCTCATCCGGACAGCGTAACACCTTCACCACCAACTTCAGCACGGCCAGGGGTAAACGACAGCAGGCAGTTTTACAACTTGCCTGTTTGGGGGACAAACCACACACCGCGCAGGAGTTGTGGAGGAGCATGGAACAGCAGACAAATGAGTGGTTGCTGCCAGCGAGCCTCAAGCCCGGCCTGGTGGTGTGTGATAACGGGCGAAATCTCATAGCAGCTCTGGGCCTAGCCGGTTTGACGCACATCCCTTGCCTGGCGCATGTGCTGAATTTGGTGGTGCAGAGGTTCCTTAAAAACTACCCCGATATGTCAGAGCTGCTGCAGAAAGTGCGGGCCGTTTGTGCGCACTTTCGGCGTTCTCACCCTGCTGCTGCTCGCCTGGCAGCGCTGCAGCGTAACTTCGGCCTTCCCGCTCACCGCCTCATATGTGACGTGCCCACAAGGTGGAACTCCACCTTGCACATGCTGGAAAGACTGTGCGAGCAGCAGCAGGCCATAGTGGAGTTTCAGCTGCAGCACGCACGCGTGAGTCGCTCTGCGGAACAGCACCACTTCACCACCAATAACTGGGCCTCCATGCGAGACCTGTGTGCCTTGTTGCGCTGTTTTGAGTACTCCACCAACATGGCCAGTGGCAATGACGCCGTTCTCAGCTTAACTATCCCACTTCTATGCCTCCTTGAAAAAACAATTCGGGCGATGATGGAAGAGGATGTGGCACAGGATGAGGAGGAGGAGGAGGATGAAGAGGTAACATTTCCAAGGCTTTCAGGGCAGTCATTCGCAAGGGGCTCCGAGGGTGGGTTCCTGCACACGCAAACGCCAGGGACGCAATTGTCCAGCAGGGGCACAGTTCTGGAGGATGAGGAGGATGAGGAGGAGGAGGAGCTGGAGGAGGAGATGGAACCATGTTCACAGCAGGGTGGCACCCAGGCCAGCTCATGGCCATCACTGGTGCGTGGCTGGGGGGATACAGAGGACACGGACGATACACCTCCCACAGAGGACAGCCTTTCGTCGCCTCTGGGCAGCCTGGCACACATGAGCGATTACATGCTGCAGTGTCTCCACAACGACCGCCGAGTTGCCCACATTCTAACTTGTGCTGATTACTGGGTGGCCACGCTGCTGGATCCCCGTTACAAGGACAACGTACCGTCCTTAATTCACTCACTGGAGCGCGATCGCAAGATGCGCGAGTACAAGCGCACGCTGGTAGACGCCATGCTGCTGGCATTCCCATCTGACAGCGGGGCCACAGTGGAAGCACAAGGCAGAGGAGGAGGAGGAGGAGGTCGCCAACGCAACCAGGGCACCGCCAGCACCTCAGAAGGCAGGGTTAGCATGGCCGAAATGTGGAAAAGCTTTGTCAGCACGCCACAACAAACAGCAGCACCAGCAGCTCAGATGGAACGTCTTAGCAGGAGGCAGCATTTTACCAACATGGTGGAGCAGTATGTGTGCACACGCCTACATGTAGTGAATGACGGGTCTGCCCCCTTCAACTTCTGGGTCTCCAAATTGGGCACATGGCCTGAGCTTGCCCTTTACGCCTTGGAGGTGCTGGCGTGCCCTGCAGCCAGTGTATTATCTGAACGGGTATTTAGCACGGCTGGGGGCGTTATAACAGACAAGCGCAGCCGCCTGTCCAGAGACAATGTGGACAAGCTCACGTTCATTAAAATGAACCAGGCATGGATCCCACGGGACTTTTCCGTACCTTATGCAGAATAGCAATGGATACCGACCTTACCCACCCATTGTTCCATTTTTGCTCTTTCTCACTCTTTTGGGGTGTACCCTCATTTAAAATTTTTGAAAAGAAGCAGTGTTGGCTACCTCGTCCTCCTCCTTAGGGCCAGATTAATGTAGGGGCTATTGGAGCTGCAGCTCCAGGCCCCTACCTTTTATATAGGCCCCGGGTTGGCCATATTCACTGTTACCGCTCTTCTGTCACTTGTAAACACAGAAGTCTGGCTTCTATGCTCGCTTCCCCAGGCAGCACCCTCAGAACCTCCCCACACAGCGTGAAGGCCGGACAAGGAGGGACAGTTGGCGATGCATGGATGTGTTTATGGGCTTCAGAGACAGCATCCCATGTTGAATTAGGCATGCATGGCTGCACCCTTCCTCCTCTGGGTGCATGGCAAGGCACGGCCCTTAAGGCCCTTCAAAATCCTCAGCACCAAGCCCATGATGCTGTTAATCCGGCCCTGGTCCTCCTCCACCGCCGCTTCCACCTACACCGCCCATAGGTGTGCGCAGCCTATTGCATTAAGGTGTGCACCCCAAAGTTGAAATACACATGCATGTGTTTGCCAGCAGGGAGAGTAATGTATCGGGGCCATGTACCTGTAGGCAAGGAGAAATAGAGCAGAGCAGGTCCCAGGGAGATCTTTCCCATCTCCTCACTGGCAATGCTATGTGCCCTAGGTGATTAGGGTGTGCCCAGGCACACCCAGCACACCCTGTGCGCACGCCTATGTCACCGCCACATCCACCACCACCTCAACCTCCCTCCTACTCCATATGGGCCTCGTCCTTCAGAGATGAAGAAGAACATTGTTTTATTTTTCTGTTTTTTTTTTTGTTGTTTTAAGTTATTTCCCTATCCACATTTGTTTGCAGAGCACTTGCCATGCTCTTAATTACGTTTTGCTGCCATTTGCAGCACTCTAGCCCTTTCCTTTGGTGTTTTAGAGCCATTTTAGTGCCTTAAAGTTCGGGTCCCCATTGACTTCAATGGGGTTCGGTGTCCGGGAAAAGTTCGGTAAAAGTCCGGGACACGGACCCGGACTTTTTTTTAAAGTTCGGCCGAACCCGTCGAACACGGACATCTAGGTGTTCGCTCAACCCTACTCACTGGCCAATTTTTTGTGCAACTGGTGTGATAGACCAGTGGCCCCCCAATACCACATATTGAAGTGGGGTGTTATCTGAGTATACTTGTATAAGTGTATTTGTGTCCTGCAACAATGTTGCCACTTTTGTTGCATTAACTCTGCTACACACAGTGCCAAACTCACTGGCCAATTTTTTGTACAACTGGTGTAATAGACCAGTGGCCCCCTAATACCACATATTGAAGTGGGGTGTTATCTGAGTATACTTGTATAAGTGTATTTGTGTCCTGCAACAATATTGCCTTTTTTGCTGTGTTTACTCTGCTACACACAGTGCCAAACTCACTGGCCACTTTTTTGTACAACTGGTGTGATAGACTAGTGGCCCCCCAATACCACATATTGAAGTGGGGTGTTATTTAACAGAATACTTTTGTAAGAGTGTATTTTAGTCCTGCAAAAATTTGGCCTCTTTTGCTGTGTTAACTGTGCTACACACAGTACACACAGTGACAACAGTTACTGGCCAATTATTTGTAGAACTGGTGTGATAAACCTGTGGCCCCCCAATACCACATATTGAAGTGGGGTGTTATCTGAGTATACTTTTATAAGTGTATTTGTGTCCTGCAACAATATTGCCTCTTTTGCTGTGTTTACTCTGCTACACACAGTGCCAAACTCACTGGCCAATTTTTTGCACAACTACTGTGATATACCAGTGGCCCCCCAATACCACATATTGAAGTGGGGTGTTATCTGAGTATACTTTTATAAGTGTATTTGTGTCCTGCAACAATATTGCCTCTTTTGCTGCATTAACTCTGCTACACACAGTGCCAAACTCACTGGCCAATTTTTGTACAACTGGTGTGATAGACCAGTTGCCCCCCAATACCACATATTGAAGTGGGGTGTTATCTGAGTATACTTGTATAAGTGTATTTGTGTCCTGCAACAATATTGCCTCTTTTTCTGCATTAACTCTGCTACACACAGTGCCAAACTCACTGGCCACTTTTTTGTACAACTGGTGTGATAGACTAGTGGCCCCCCAATACCACATATTGAAGTGGGGTGTTATTTAACATAATACTTTTGTAAGAGTGTATTTTAGTCCTGCAAAAATGTGGCCTCTTTTGCTGTGTTAACTGTGCTACACACAGTGACAACAGTTACTGGCCAATTATTGTAGAACTGGTGTGATAAACCTGTGGCCCCCCAATACCACATATTGAAGTGGGGTGTTATCTGAGTATACTTTTATAAGTGTATTTGTGTCCTGCAACAATATTGCCTCTTTTGCTGTGTTTACTCTGCTACACACAGTGCCAAACTCACTGGCCAATTTTTTGCACAACTGCTGTGATATACCAGTGGCCCCCCAATACCACATATTGAAGTGGGGTGTTATATGAGTATACTTTTATAAGTGTATTTGTGTCCTGCAACAATATTGCCTTTTTTGCTGCATTAACTCTGCTACACACAGTGCCAAACTCACTGGCCAATTTTTGTACAACTGGTGTGATAGACCAGTTGCCCCCCAATACCACATATTGAAGTGGGGTGTTATCTGAGTATACTTGTATAAGTGTATTTGTGTCCTGCAACAATATTGCCTCTTTTTCTGCATTAACTCTGCTACACACAGTGCCAAACTCACTGGCCACTTTTTTGTACAACTGGTGTGATAGACTAGTGGCCCCCCAATACCACATATTGAAGTGGGGTGTTATTTAACAGAATACTTTTGTAAGAGTGTATTTTAGTCCTGCAAAAATGTGGCCTCTTTTGCTGTGTTAACTGTGCTACACACAGTGACAACAGTTACTGGACAATTTTTTTCACAACTGCTGTGATATACCAGTGGCCCCCCAATACCACATATTGAAGTGGGGTGTTATCTGAGTATACTTTTATAAGTGTATTTGTGTCCTGCAACAATATTGCCTCTTTTGCTGCATTAACTCTGCTACACACAGTGCCAAAATCACTGGCCAATTTTTGTACAACTGGTGTGATAGACCAGTTGCCCCCCAATACCACATATTGAAGTGGGGTGTTATCTGAGTATACTTGTATAAGTGTATTTGTGTCCTGCAACAATATTGCCTCTTTTTCTGCATTAACTCTTCTACACACAGTACAAAACTCACTGGCCAATTTTTTGTACAACTGGTGTGATATACCAAGATGCATATTAATCAAAAAATTCTAATCAATACACATAAGCAGCGCTATGAACCGTAATTAAAACAAGATCTCAATAAATATCTAAAAAAGTTTATATACATAAACAAAATAGAAATAGATAAAAAGTCCAATAAAAGAAGAGTCCATCAACCACAAAAACTCCTGAGGGGTCCAAGTGAGGAGTACAGTATATCACCAATATGGGGACATAAGCTGACACTGTATCCCTTCACCTCACCACGTGCGCTTCTCCCAAAGGGAACACACTTACCAGATCCCACTGCAAAACGAGCCTGTAAAGATAGTTTCCTGGACCATTCATATAGACAGAGTCTTTACTTTCTATGAATGGTCCAGGAAACTATCTTTACAGGCTCGTTTTACAGTGAGATCTGGTAAGTGTGTTTCCTTTGGGAGAAGCGCACGTGGTGAGGTGAAGGGATACAGTGTCAGCTTATGTCCCCATATTGGTGATATACTCCTCACTTGGACCCCTCAGGAGTTTTTGTGTTTGATGGACTCTTCTTTTATTGGACTTTTTATCTATTTCTATTTTGTTTATGTATATGAACTTTTATAGATATTTATTGAGGTCTTGTTTTAATTATGGTTCATAGCGCTGCTTATGTGTATTGATTAGAATTTTTTGATTAATATGCATCTTGGTCAATAATTGTTATATTCAGGCGGCAGCTTCTAAATTTTATATTTAACCCATTTTTGGATGTTGTGCACTAGCCACTTGCAGTGCAGACCGCTGGGTGATTGAGATTTAGGCTTTAGTTTTCTTCTCAGTCCTTTTTTGATTGGTGTGATAGACCAGTGGCCCCCCAAAACCACATATTGAAGCGGGGTGTTATTTGAGTATACTTGTATAAGTGTATTTGTGTCCTGCAACAATATTGCCTCTTTTGCTGTGTTTACTCTGCTACACACAGTGCCAAAATCACGGGCCAATTTTTGTACAATTGGTGTGATAGACCAGCGGCCCCCCAATACCACATATTGAAGTGGGGTGTTATTTAACAGTATACTTTTCATAGAGTGTATTTTAGTCTTGCAAAAATTTGGCCTCTTTTGCTGCGTTAACTGTGCTACACACAGTGACACAGTTACTGGCCAATTATTTGTAGAACTGGTGTGATAAACCTGTGGCCCCCCAATACCACAGATTGAAGCAGGGTATTATATACCTTGTTCCACATATACTGCACTTCTCTAGAGACTTTTGTCACAGGGTAATTTAAAAAATGACAGGCAGAGGAAGAGGCAGGCCCTTATGCAGGGGTGGTAGGGGTAGGGCAGGAGCAGTAGGCCGGAGCCAAAGTGTGAAGTTTCAGAAGGTGCATTTGATTACGTCAAAGGAAGCACCAGACTTGGTTGAATGGCTCACTCAGCCTTCCTCTTCTGCACCCTACTCATCCTCGCTATCTGCACCCTCTTCACTCTCTGCTGTGTGAACCCCCAAAGACACCACCACCGCCACCACCACCATCATATACCCTCTGCTTGAGACACTGGAATTACCTTCCGATCCATCACAAGACATTTGTGATGTGCAGCCATTGTTGGCATCGGATCAAGAAGAGGAGTTAGCAACAGCCGCCACTCAGCAGTCTGATGAGAGTACCCAGATCAGCCCAAGGAGGTTGGTCCCCGCTGTTGCTACCTACTCCGAGATCTCAAATGTTAGTGGTGGGGAAGGTGACGTGGATGATGACGAGTCTATGGACGTCACGTGGTTGGCCACAACAGAGGAAGAGGAAGGGAGTTCAGAGGGAGAGACGGACCAGCAGATAGAGAAGAAAAGCAGGCGGAACTTGCATTGCACAAGAGGTACAAAGCAGACTGCAAATGTATCAGGAGCGAGCAATGAACCATGTACAGTCACATCTGGCGCTCCCAGGACGCCGGCACATGGCTCCGCAGTGTGGGCTATTTTTAATGTGTCCGCTGCTGGCAACAGTGTTGCCATCTGCAGCCTTTGCAGTCAACGCATAAGTCGGAGTAAGTCCAACACTCACCTAGGGACGACCGCCTTAAGAAGGCACCTGAACTGCCATCACCGAGCCCAGTGGGAGCAACACCATCAGAACCCACAAAGCCACACTCCAGGCTCTTATTGTCCAACCCCTTTTCCTTCTCCTTCTCCTCTCTCCTCACAATTGTCCTCCACTCCACTTTCCATGATGCCGTCAGGTTGTTCTGGAAGAATGGAAAAAACAAGAGGTGATTTTTTTAAATCACGTGACCGCGCCTAGGACTCTCAGTGCTGGTTAATGATAAATATTAAATGATAAAGTGAATTACCGTTGAGCTGCTAGTCCAAAAACAACTTGTGTTTCAGAATATTTGGGGAGGACAGCGCTCAATAAATTATTCGTGAGAAATATATATACTGTATATAAATTATCAAAGAAGTATAAAGTGCAATCCAATAAATATCAAATAAATAATAAAAAAAATAAATAAAAAACATATAAATAATCTTTGTGCAAAAAAGCAGGTGCAAAGATAAGTGCTTGAAAGTGCTCAAATGTTCAAATAGGAATGTTTCTTTCGATCGTGATGAAAGGAGAAGAGAAGAAAATCCACCACCGGAGGTATAACTCACTTACCAGATGGCCCCTTGGGGTCTAGCATTGGTAAGTGGTGTGCTGTGTATAAAATCCAAACCGGATGGGATGCCGAACTCAGCTTATGTATGGATCTCTCCACTTAATCCGATCAATGAATCGCCTTTGAAAGCTCTCCTCAAATCATAACCTACTCACGGCGAGACTACCCTCTCCTCAGAGGCAACCTTCTCACCACCTTTATCTCTGACTATAGCATTCTCATAGAGACCTTCATTACTCCAGGCCCCCTAAGGGCACGCTTGACCCGAAGTCCTGTTATACCTTTGTCAGCTTGACTTTGCCTTTCCTGCAGCTCCCTGCTGCTCCTTCCTTCACAGGCTCGAGCCTCTCCGGTGGTGGATTTTCTTCTCTTCTCCTTTCACCACGATCGAAAGAAACATTCCTGTTTGAACATTTGAGCACTTTCAAGCACTTATCTTTGCACCTGCTTTTTTGCACAAAGATTATTTATATGTTTTTTATCAAGGATTTATGCATTGTCACTTTATTTAAATGGACTTTTTTGACACAAAGCACGGTCACTTTATTGAAATATGTTATATGAATTGATGCATTTATTTATTTGTTATTTATTGGATTGCACTTTATACTTCTTTAATAATTTTTATACAGTATATATATTTCTCACGAATAATTTATTGAGCGCTGTCCCCCTCTTTTTGCAAATGTTCTGGAAAAAGGCAGGCTTCAGTGGCCAAAATGTTGGAGCGTAAAAAAATGATGACGCCGGATAACCCTCTTTGCCAATGTTTGACTGCTGGCTTGTCGGAACTGATAGCCCGCCAACTACTGCCATATCAACTGGTCAACTCGGAGGCCTTTCAGAAAGTTGTGGCCATTTGAACACCACAATGGAAGGTCCCAGACAGGAAATATTTCTCGCAGAAGGGCATTCCAGAGCTGTATGGCCATGTTCAGCGGCAAGTGAATATATCTCTGGCACACACTGTTGGTGCCAAGATACATCTGACCACAGACACAGGGTCTATTAAACACGGGCAGGGAAGGTATATTACTTTTACTGCCCACTGTGTGAACCTTCTGACGGCCGTCAAGCATGTAACCCGTGGCACCCGTGTAGATTTGGTTGTACCGCCACGGATTGCATGCAGGCCTGCCTCTTCTTCTCCTCCTCCTCCTCCTCATCCTCCAACCTCCCTCTCCTCCTCGGCTGACTCCTCCTTTTCCGCTGCTACCGTCTCTTCCCGCTGCACAGCCCAAGATCCCCAGAACCTATTCCACATGCCAGGTGAGACGTTGCCATGCTGTGCTGCATCTGTTGTGCCTGGAAGCCAGGAGCCGCACTGGTCCTGCACTCCTTTCAGCTTTGTGTTCACAGGCAGATCAGTGGCTGACACTGCTCAATTTGACAGTTGGTAAAGTGGTGTGCGACAATGGTACCAATCTGCTGAGCACGCTGAACATGGCAAAATAACACACGTGACATGCAGGCACACGTCCTGAACTTGGTCGTGCAGCGATTCGTTGCCAAATACTCTGGGGTCCAGGAGGTCTTGCGGCAGGCCAGGAAAATTTTGGGCCATTTCAGAAGATCTTACACAGTCATGGCTCACCTTGCTGACATTCAGTGGCAACACAACCTGCCCGTCAGGCGTCTTATTTGTGACTGCCCGACACGATGGAACTCAACGTTGCATATGCTTGATAGGCTGTTCCAGCAGAAACGTGCAGTTAACGACTACCTGTACGAACTCTGCGGCAGGACAGGTTCTGGGGAGTTTGGGTTTTTTTCACCTCGCCAGTGGCTGCTCATGCATGGCACATGCAGACTTCTGAGGCCATTGGATGAGATCCCCAACCTGGTCAGTCATGGCCAGGGCGCCATCAGTGACATCGTACCTTACGCCTTCTTTCTGGAGCGTGCATTGCATCGTGTCATTGATCAAGCCGTCGAGGAGCAGGAGCAGGAAGATGAGGAAGTCGCAATGTTGGATGAATTCCCAGGGGGTGCTACTCCATCTGAGACAATTCAACAACAGGAGTCTGAAGAGGAGTCAGAGGAGGATGGTGTCGGGGCGGATGAGGAGGAGCAAGAAGAGCATACTTTAAACCTTTCTGAGATCCTTAGTGTTATCCGTGGATGGGGGAAGGAGAACGAGGACAACATTATCCTGGATGATGAGCTGGAGCCAGGCCCCTACACCGCAGAAATGTTAACACCATCACAGAGGGCGGACAGAATGCAGCACTTCCAGGCCTTGCTGTGAGAAATGCTGCATTCTGCTTTTGCGTGCGCTGGCCGAGGAATTTCCAGTCACAGAGAGACACTTGCGGGTAGCAATCCAACAGCGCCTGCAAGAAGAGGGCGGTTTGAAGATGTCTTGGATACTTCAGCTATGAGATCCTTCTTTCAGCTGACCCATCAACAGCTGTACTCCGGATCCAGCATCAGGGAATGCCTAGACAGACAGGTGTCTGACTACATTGGGTTAACGGCCGATGTGGACGCTCTGAGGAGTAATGAACCCCTGGACTACTGGGTGGGCAAGCTTGACCTCTGGCCAGAGCTTGCACAATTTGCAATGGAATGGTTAGCTTGCCCCCCGCCCAGTGTCCTGTCTGAAAGGACGTTCAGCACAGCAGGAGGGTTGTGACCAATAAACGCACTCGCCTAGCTCATGACAGTGCAGACTACCTCACATTTATAAAAATGAATGAGGCATGGATCTCTGAGGAATTCAACACATGTGACCAGTAGACCATGTTTCATTTAAATTCCTCATGACAGGCCACAAATATCCGCCAGACCGCCATCCACCCACAACAATTCATGGTCCTTGTCTTTGCTAAATACAGTGGCATAAAAGGCATTTCATGTCCATTGAATGCCTAATTTTTGGGGCCTTTCATGGCCGACAATTATTTTTTCTGTCAATGCCTAATGTACCTCCAGCCACAGAATACTACGTTCTTGGCTGTCAGGTAAACCCATGTGGGCTAATTTTTGGGGCCTATACTGGCCGACACTTACTTCTTTATTCTGTGAATGCCTAATGTACCTTCAGCCACAGAATACAACGTTCTTAGCTGTCAGGTAAACCCATGTGGGCTAATTTTTGGGGCCTATACTGGACGACACTTACTTCTTTATCCTCATGAATGCCTAATGTACCTTCAGCCACAGAATACAACATTCTTAGCTGTCAGATAAACCCATGTGGGCTAATTTTTGGGGCCTTTTATGGCCGACACTTACTTATTTATCCTGTGAATGCCTAATGTAACTTCAGCCACAGAATACAACGTTCTTAGCTGTCAGATAAACCCATGTGGGCTAATTTTTGGGGCCTTTTATGGCCGACACTTACTTCTTTATCCTGTGAATGCCTAATGTACCTTCAGCCACAGAATACTACATTCTTTGCTGTCACGTAAACGCATGTGGGCTAATTTTTGGGGCCTATACTGGACGACACTTACTTCTTTATCCTGTGAATGCCTAATGTACCTTCAGCCACAGAATACAACGTTCTTAGCTGTCAGATAAACCCATGTGGGCTAATTTTTGGGGCCTTTTATGGCCGACACTTACTTCTTTATCCTGTGAATGCCTAATGTACCTTCAGCCACAGAATACTACATTCTTAGCTGTCAGGTAAACCCATGTGGGCTAATTTTTGGGGCCTATACTGGATGACACTTACTTCTTTATCCTGTGAATGCCTAATGTACCTTCAGCCACAGAATACAACATTCTTAGCTGTCAGATAAACCCATGTGGGCTAATTTTTGGGGCCTTTTATGGCCGACACTTACTTATTTATCCTGTGAATGCCTAATGTACCTTCAGCCACAGAATACAACGTTCTTAGCTGTCAGATAAACCCATGTGGGCTAATTTTTGGGGCCTTTTATGGCCGACACTTACTTCTTTATCCGGTGAATGCCTAATGTACCTCCAGCCACAGAATACAACATTCTTAGCTGTCAGGTAAACCCATGTGGGCTAATTTTTGGGGCCTATACTGGCTGACACTTACTTCTTTATCCTGTGAATGCCTAATGTACCTTCAGCCACAGAATACAACGTTCTTAGCTGTCAGATAAACCCATGTGGGCTAATTTTTGGGGCCTTTTATGGCCGACACTTACTTATTTATCCTGTGAATGCCTAATGTACCTTCAGCCACAGAATACAACGTTCTTAGCTGTCAGATAAACCCATGTGGGCTAATTTTTGGGGCCTTTTATGGCCGACACTTACTTCTTTATCCTGTGAATGCCTAATGTACCTTCAGCCACAGAATACTACATTCTTTGCTGTCACGTAAACCCATGTGGGCTAATTTTTGGGGGCTTTTATGGCCGACACTTACTTCTTTATCCTGTGAATGCCTAATTTTTCCAGACTGGATTTGAAAATCAATGGGTCTTTAAACATTCCGCCAAATTGTGGAATGGATGCGGACCCATTTTACAGATGTGTGAATGGACCCTATATATATTTGACATGTATTTACCAGCTGCTCTCAGTTCTGGCTGATTTAGGAAAAAAAAATTTTTTTTTGCTGTAAAAAAAAATAATTTTTAGGGCAACTTTTCCAATTGCAATACTTCTATTATGACATTGTCCATGTGGTGGGACTATTTGTGCACAGCTAGTAAGTCTTTTGTGGCTACAAATATGACCTAAAGGCTTTTAAAGTTCGCCTCCCATTAAAGTCAATGGGGTCCGCCGTAAACTTGCGGTTCGCGGACATTTGAGAAAATTTGCGACTGGCGTTCGCGAAACGCCCCGGCCGATGTTCGTCCATCACTATCCAGTGGCAACCTGTGAAGCTCTGGTGAATTCCATGCCCAAGAGGGTTAAGGGAGTTCTGGAAAATATTGGTGGCCACACAAAATATTGACACTTTGGGCCCAATGTGGACATTTTCACCTAGGGGTGTACTCACTTTTGTTACCAGTGGTTTAGACATTAATGGCAGTGTGTTGAGTTATTTTGAGAGGGCAGCAAATTTACACTGTTATACAAGCTGTACACTCACTACTTTACATTGTAGCAAAGTGTCATTTCTTCAGTGTTGTCACATGAAAAGATATAATAAAATATTTACAAAAATGTGAGGGGTGTACTCACTTTTGTGAGATACTGTATACTGGACAGGAAGTAGTTAATGGATCTTTGCATTTTTTTTTTTTCCAAAAAGCTTTATTGAACAAAGCACACATTAGAAAAGGGTACTGCATTTTTAATGTTGCCCTTTAAGCAACATTAAAGACCTGCTCCCTGCTAAATGGTACTCATGGCCTTAAAGCGGTTGTAAACCCGAAAATGAAAAAAAAAAAAAACCTGCAAGACAAAGCCATAATGAGCTAGTATGCATCGCATACTAGCTCATTATGCATTACTTACCTTAGAACGAAGCCCCGACACGGACCCTCGGACATCGCTGTGGGCGCCGCCATGATCCCTCGGCGTCTCTTCCGGGTTCGGCGGCTCCGGCGCTGTGATTGGCCGGAGCCGCGATGACGTCACTCCCGCGCATGCGCGAGGGAGTGATTTTCCGGCAAGCTGCCGGCTAGGAAAACTGAAGGTCCCCCCGGACCTTCAGAGCGCATGCGCCGCTCGCGTGAGCGGCTGCATGCACTGCAAATATCTCCTGAACCGTGCCGGTTTAGGAGATATTAATTATACCTACAGGTAAGCCTTATTATAGGCTTACCTGTAGGTAAAAGTGTCAAAAAGCGGGATACTACCGCTTTAACTACAAAATCTTGGAAATAAGTTTTGAAAATGACCAGATATATAAGAAGATTCAGCTCCAATGGACTTCAATGGGGTTTGGCATTATATTCAGGTTTTGTGCCAACGAACCCCCTGCTAACCAAACTAAGTCTTCTCTCATCCCTACACAGATACGTAGCTTTATAAATATGCCTATGCTGCTGAGGATAATCTTTATATTTGGTTTTTACAATATTTTGCAATATTTTTTACAAGGAAATGCCTTTTTTTATTTTTTTAGGGACCTGTCAGGGCCTCTTTAAAAAGATGCCTTTTTTTAAAGAAAATATTTAGTCTTTTTAGACGATTATTAAATACTTTTGATCCCCTAAGATCTTACCATTTTATCCATCAGCTTATTACAGGTGGCACTTGGAGCAATTCCAAGTGTACATTTCTGAAGAACGTATTTTGTCATTATTACCAAATAATAATATCTGTGAAATATGTTCTTTGGAAATCCTCCAAACCCTTCTACCCAAAAAAAAAAATCTTCCATCCTCAGTTTCAAAAGTTGATGTTTCTTTAATTGCTCGGGGCTCAGCCTGCAGGATGGAAGTTTGTCTACTTTTAGCTCTTTTCCTTCTACATGGGGTCACCTTGTTCTGTGCAGTGAATGGAGACAATATGGTGGAGGGTGAGTACTAGTGATGTCGAGAACCTAAAATTCGCCGTTCGCGAACGGCGAACGCGAACATCGGCAAATGTTCGCGAACCGGGCGAACCGCCATAGACTTTAATAGGCAGGCAAATTTTAAAACCCACAGGGACTCTTTCTGGCCACAATAGTAATGGAAAAGTTGTTTCAAGGGGACAAACACCTGGACTGTGGCATGCCGGAGAGGGATCACACAAAAAAAAGTTCTTAAAAATTGTAATTTTTTGATAGAGAGCCAATTATTGGAAAAATTAAAAAAATAAAAATAAAAAATGTCTTTGGATTTAGCATCTGGGGGGTCTAAAAAGTGTACCTGTGAAGTTTCAGCTCTGTAGCATGTCCGGAACCAGAAAAAAATACGAATTAGGGTTAGGGCTAGGGCTAGGGTTAGGCTTAGGGTTAGGGCTAGGGTTAGGTTTAGGGTTATTTTTATGGCTAGGCTTAGAGGGTTAGGGTTAAGGTTAGAGGGTTAGGGTTATGGTTAGAGGGTTAGGGTTAGGTTTAGTGTTAGGGGCTAGGGTTAGGGTTACGGTGAGATACTTAGGGTTAGAGTTAGTAGCCCTACCCCTACCCCTCTAACTCTAACCCTCTAACCCTAAGCACTAAAAATAACCCTAACCTTAGCCCTGACCCTAGCCCTAGCCCTAACCCTAACCCTAACCCTAGCCCTAATTTTTTTTTTCTGGTTCTGGACATGCTACAGAGCTGAAACTTCACAGGTACACTTTTTAGACCCCCCAGACAATAAATCCAAAGAATTTTTTTTTTTTAAGTTTTTTTTTTTTTTTTAAGTTTTCCAATAATTGGCTCTCTATCAAAAATAACAATTTTTAAGAACTTTTTTTGTGTGATTTAGTGTATAGGGGGTCTAAAAAGTGTACCTGTGAAGTTTCAGCTCTGTAGCATGTCCAGAACCAGAAAAAAAAGATAATTTTTCAGTAGAGCAGGGATGGTGGGAACCCCTTTTACACCTATATGCATTTTTTTTCTGGTTCTGGACATGCTACATATATATATATATTAAAAAAATACTCAAATACCAGCCCTCAAAGGGGCTTTTGGGGACAATATATATATATATATATATATATATATATATATATCACAGAACAAAAAAAATTACACAAATACCAGCCCTCAAAAGGGCTTTTGGGGACAATAGATATATATATATATATATATATATATATATATATATATATATATATATATCCAAAAAAAAACCTCAAATACCAGCCCTAGGAAGGGCTTTTTGGGGTGCTGTCCTTACAGCAGGAGTGTACCAAGAACACTGGCTAACAAGACCGGGAACTGTCCCTAGCTATAACAACAGCAGCAGCACCAGCACTTTCCCTGCTCTCAGTAACACAGAAATGATCTAAGATGGATGCTGCCCTTGCTTATTTATAGGAGGTGGGAGGGTGTGGGAGGGAGGTATGCTGATTGGCCTGGAATGTGTCTGCTGACTGTGATGTTCAGGGTCAAAGTTTGCCTCAATGATGATGTATAGGAGGCGGACCGAACATCGCATATGTTCGCCCGCAGCGGCGAACGCGAACATGCAAAGTTCGCCGGCGAACAGTTCTATACATCTCTAGTGAGTACCCAATGATCACATATCTATTCTGACTTCCATAAGTTAGCTCATATGGCAGGTTAGCAAAATTAACCAACAACTATGCAAAATAAAGAGCCATATAAAAAATCTATTCCAGACAGATAGACTATCACATTACACAGGTACTGGTTGTCATTGGGCTGCCAAGTCACATATATGACCAAATCTACTTGTGTGTGGACAGTATGATTTAACAAGTCTATGAGAAGACATAAGAAGGTGGTGAGAAGATCAGATCTTCCTTAAAAGACTCCAAGCTGAAAGTTCAATCAAGGGCCACAGCCAATCAGAATTTTTATTTTACTTGTCAAACTTGATGCAAGATTTCTTAAGTAATTAGCTCAGCTTTGGATGAATTCAGTTGGTTGATTTATACTATAGCATTGTAGTATGATATAATGGCAGTGAGGAGCTTCAGGATGGAATTTGTTCATTCATTTGATGTCTCCCAGGCATTACATTTATACTCAAGTATGACATACAAGCATGGTACACAGCTCTTAACTACTTTAAGACCGGAAGGATTTCCCCCCTTAATGACCAGGCCCTATTTTGCAATTCGGCACTGTGTTACTTTAATGGACAATTGCGCGGTCGTGCAATGCTGTACCCCAAATTGATGTCCTTCTTTCCCACAAATAGAGCTTTCTTTTGGTGGTATTTTATCACCCGTGCGATTTTTATTTTTTGCGCAATTAACAAAAAAAGAGCGCCAATTCTGAAAAAAAAACAGTATTTTTACATTCTGCTATATGACATTCTAAAAAAATAAATAAAAATAATTTTTTTTAACATTTTAGACCAATTTGTTTTCTGCTACGTATTTTTGGTAAAAAGAAATCTCAATAAGCGTATTTTGATTGGTTTGCTCAAAAGTTATCGCGTGTACTAACTACGGGAAAGATTTATGTAATTTTTATTGTTTTATTTTTTTTTTACTAGCAATGGCGGCAATCTGCCATTTTTTGTGGGACTGCGACATTGTGGCGGACAGATCGGACCCCTGATTGATAATTTTGACACTTTTGGGGGGACATTTGATACCAAATGTATCAAAATGTATCAAAATTGTCCAAAATGGTAGAGTTCAGCTGGCTTTACTGACCACCCTCCCCCACCCCCCCACCCCCCATATGCTCCATTCATGTCAATGCATTCCAAACTCTACATCAAACAATGCAACAAACTGTATTGTTCAGCATTTTGCGATTGACTGAAAATATTGATCAAAAATATCATCTAACCATATAAACAATAATCAAATATCATTTTGAATTATAGTCAGTTCTCCGACACAGATATTTGTTTAATTGACTAGAAACAGTTCACAAATTCCACCACAGCTGACTGCCTTTGCAGAGATGAAGTCTATTGGGAGTTCACTAAACCAATTTAATAGTCTTTGATTTGTGATTTCTTTTATTTAATTGGATTATTTTAATTGCATTGAAAGATTGATTGTATGATTATATAGATAAGTGTGTGGCCACCAATACTATCATCTAATGACCTTATTTCACAATGTATAAAGCCGGCCACTCGGTGTACTCCTGATAAAGCAATAATTTTATTGGCTACATATAAAATGACACAGCATCAGAGATGCAACGTGCTTCAGTTTATACAGCCTTCCTTAAAGTATACAAAAACATTTTTAAAGTTCTAACATATATACTCTTGCAGCCCACTCAACAAAGGTGGGATTCCATCAATTGAAAGCAATTAAAGCAGGCATGTCCAACCTGCGTCCCGGGCGCCACATGCGGCCCAGAGGCCCAGGCAATGCGGCCCACTGCCCCCTGACAATTTATTTATTTTTTTGATGGGGAAGAAGGAAGTCGGGTCGGTGGCACGGCCACAGCGGCTTCCAACTAACTGTAGGCAGAGGCTGCCTCGGAAGGTATCATCCTCTAGTTTTGTTAAATTAGTGCTGGGGGGGGGCTTTAGCGCTGGAAGGGCGTGGCAGCATTTTATTACTTATATACCTTAATTACAGTTTATATTTTATATGCGGCCCGAGAAAATTTATCTACACTCATTGTGGCCCAGAGAAGCCAAAAGGTTGGACACCCATGAATTAAAGCAAATAATTACAATGAATCCTGGAGCATGAATATGGACAAACTGAAAGAACAAAATTTAACAGTGGATGCAAGAGTATCATCCCAAAACAAAGTATCAATTTAAATTCCATTAACTTAGTTATATAATTTATTTAAAGAACAAATTGGTGTCCATTCTATTATTCAGTCCATGTGGTGCTCTTGTGTTGAGTGCGTATATCCACCAGACCTTTTGTTGGAGCAGAATGTGGTGTGTGTCACCCCCCACCCCCTAATGGTTTTTTAACCTGTTCAATACCAAAAAAAGAAAAATAATCCAGGTTTTCCTTGTAAATTTCTCTAAAATGTTTAGAAACATTAGATACATTTTTTTGCATTTATATTATTGGTATTGTTAAAATGTTCTCATATGCTGACCTTTTGGGGGGTATAGTGCACCTATTGTACTGTATATTACAGCTGCCATACTCAATTTGATAAATAACTGATTTGGTATTGCAGTTTATGTATTGTTTTAAAGGATTTTATATGGGTTTTGCCAGTGACAGAAGAAACCCCTTCTGTGTTTTTCTTATGTCTCCTGCATTGCTTGCGTGTAACTAAATCACAAGGATATGAACCTTTTACCGACAGCCATGTATTTGTCCTGTAAGTGTCCCAGGAACAAAACAAGCTAGGAGACAGCATGCTGCCCAGTGATGGTGCTCTCTTTCATGAAAAAATTACATAAATTTTTAAGAATAGTATACAATGCTTTGTCTGCAAAAAAAATAGGAAAATGTTTATTAATAATAATAATAATAATAACGATTTGATCATACTCTGTGGAAAAAGCTGTCCCTTTGAGGGCTTGGTTACGATGTTCAGGCACCACCTACAGCAAAGGCCCAATTTTTGGCACATGTGTAGTACATGCAAATACAAATTTGCATGGAATTCTTACCAGCAGGACCACAAAGGATCATTGTTGAGATGCTCTAAACACAATTAGACAAATGTTAATAAATCACCTATAAATGGTAACTGTGCTGTCCTCTTTTAGCAATTTCCAATAGTATAACACCCAACTTCCTGAAATTTGTGCAAAATACAAAAAGAAAAACATAAATAGTTCAAATTATAAAGTGTCCTAAAAAAACTGAATAAGCAATGTGAAAATATTACAAATACCATGCAAAAAAAAAAACAAAAAAACATTGCATGAAAAAATGCATAAAGTGTTCAGTGCTATAATGTCATATAATAAAGCAGCGTTTCACAACCTTTTTTTCAGTTAAGGCACCCTTTTAAATAATATATAATCACAAGGCACCTACTGTGTTCTAATAGTTTTACATAACGTAGCAATATCCACATGTAGGACACCCAAAATGAGAGGTAATTTTTTCGTTCAAAGTAAATAAACTTTTGCACACTGGTACTGACTAGTATTCATATGTTTCTCTTTTCCTCAATTTCTCTCTATCTGTCAGCTAATGTGACCCCAGTGCTGAGGGAGAGAGGCAGAGGGGGGTCAAACAAAGATGCTGTGGAGACAACAGACATTCTCCTTATCAACGTATGACATTATTGGTTGTTAGGATGCCAGTGTTTAGAAAGTCATAATGGTGCAAACCCATGGCTTTGTGTAACTAAAAGGCAGGTTTCATCCATCTTCTGGCTGGTATAGAATTTTTTATTAATTTTTAGGTATTTTGCCAAGGCATCCCTGAAGAAACCTCAAGGAATCCCAGGGTGCCTGGGCACCCTATTTGAAAAAGGCTGTATTAAAGCGTACTGTGTAAAAAAATTAATATATTTAATAAAGTTTTCAGCGCATTCCTATGAGCAGGGCTTTTTTCAGATGGAACTTGGTTGAACTCAGGTCAACTACAGGTGCTAGAGCCGATTGGGTGCTTTAGCCTTCTATCCGTGGGTCCACATTCTGATCTCTTCCACCACAAGCACTAGCTACTCACCAAACATTAGTCAGCAGAAAACTTTAGTTTTGTATCATGTATTATAATCTGAATAATCTGGCCAGTAATGGATTCACTCAGTCCACTTTCCTCCTCAGATCCACCTTCTCTTTCCTCTAGACCATGCACAGAGAACAAACAGGCGCTGCTTGGCGTAAAATCCTTTTAAATAATGCACTTTTATTTGGATGTGTCCTGCCCCAATACTAAGGTTTATACCATATGTATTCAGTAGTACTTTCAGCTCCAGCCACACAAAACAACAAGTTGTGAGCAGGACAGGCTATCCATGCAGGATGACTTCACACCAAAACCAACCCCCTACATGTTTCGTCCTTTGGTCAGAAAGTGATGGGACATCCAACATTTTACAGCTGTCATTGAGATAGGGATTGAGGTGAAATCTTCCAATGAGACATTTATTCTGGTAACAACTCTCTAAAAGGGGTTTTATGCATTCCCTACTCTTTTCATATTAAATCATTTATTATCTATGAAAAGCGATCTATTGGTTTATTCACCAAAGATAATTTCATATTGGTCAATAAGTTGTCACTCATCTGTCTTCATCTCATCTTTTTATTGTAGAGTACATAAGAGACACTCAAGCTGTCACATCAAGACCAACTACTATGCAGAATATAGCGACTCCGCAGTTTGATGATTGTCCCAAAAAGACCAAACCACACACCACACATCGTACCACTGTGCTACCCACCAATCATTCCACACAAGGACCTTCTCCTCCACCCTCTCCCACAAAATATGTTGTGACTGGGAGATCAGGAGTCTGTCTAAGAATGAAGGCAATCGTCATAGTATTGCTGAACATCACTGAGTTCAGAAAGGTAAGTTAGTCCCGAGAACAATGTAGAAATTGTAAAGATCTGAGAGCCAACAGCAATAATGAGCATTGAATCCAGTTGTGCAAGTTAGGATTGGTTTAGATTAACCCATCAAATCCTATGATTACCAGATCAATAACCATATGACAACCTATTCTGAGGTCATAGACAGGGCATCTGTCAAAAAAACCTACAACAGTGCTATTTTCATTGGTTGTAATAGTAGAAATTCCAAAACTCCTATTGGCTGATAGCTATAATGCTAAGGGAAGGGTCATATGAAATTTGGAAACATTCCAGTAATTGGGCATCACACCCCACCACATACATAGTTACATAGTTGTTGAGGTTGAATAAAGACAATAGTCCATCCAGTTTAACCTGTGTAGGTGTGTGTGGACGTAATCATTTCTCATACCCCTTAATGTTCTGAACCTTGAGATTGAGAGTCTTTTGAAAGTAGCCATGCTTCCCGCAGAAACTACCTCTTGTGGTAGAGAATTCCCCAATCTTGTAGCCCCTGCATTGCCTGAGGTTAAAACACTTCTCCTCTAATTGCATTGTATGTCCTCACATCCTCATGCAATTCTTGTGACTGAATATTTTTTTTTTCTATGCTGAGATCACCATTGAGGTATTTTTAAATTGCTATCATGTCCCCTCTCAGGCGTCTCTTCTTCAGGGAGAATAAATCAAGCAATTGTAAATGCTCTTCATAATTAAGGTCCTCCAATCCTCTAATTAGTTTAGTTGCCCTTCTCTGGACTTTCTCCAGCTCCAACACATCCCTCCTGAGGACTGGCGACCAGAACTGGAAAGAATACTCCAGATGTGGTCGGACCAGTGATTTATAAAGTGGTAGGATTATAGTTTTATCTCTGGAATACATCCCCTTATTTATGCATGCTAATATTCTGCCGGCTTTGGCAGCTGCAGCTTGACATTTCATGCCATTGCCTAGTCTATCCTCTACTAAGACTTCCAAATCTTTCTCCATTTTTGATTCCCCCAAAGGTTACCCCCTAAAGTGTATTGTGCTTTTATGTTTTTAGTCCCCAAGTGCAAAACCTTACACTTCTCCACATTAAACCTCATTTGCCATGTAGTTGCCCACTCTGTTATTTTGTACAGGTCATTCTGTAAGATATCTGCCTCATGTTGTGAAATTATTGCCCTGCCCAATTCTGTGTCATCTGCAAAAACTGATATTGAGCTAATGATCTTGTCCTCAATGCTGTTCATGAATAAATTGAACAAGGTTGGTCCCAGGACTGAGCCTTGGGGGACCCCACTTACCACCCCAGACCAGTCTGGGTATGCTCTATTTATTACCACCCTTTGGACATGCCCTTTTAACCAGTTCCATATTAAAGAACAAACCTTGTGGTCGATGCCTGGAGACCTTATTTTATAAATTAAGCGCTTGTGGGGAACTTTATCAAATGTCTTAGCAAGGTGAGTTAATTGGTATGTAAGGTTGAATAAAGACAATAGAGATGTGCTGAATAGAGATGGACGAACATCGGCCGGGGCAGTTCGCGAACGTCAGCCGCAAATTTTCTCAAAAGTCCGCGAACCGCAAGTTTGCGGTGGGCCCCATTGACTTTAATGGTAGTCGAACTTTAAAAAACCTTTAGGTCATATTTGCAGCCACAAAAGACGTACTAGCTGTGCACAAATACTCACAGCACATGGACAATGTCAAAACAGAAGTATTGCAATTGGATCCACTCCACAATTTGGCGGAACCTTTACAGACCCATTGTTTTTCATTTCCAGTCTGAAAAATTAGGCATTCACAGGATAAAGAAGTAAGTGTAAGAAGTAAGTAAAATTAGCCCACATGCGTTTACCTCACAGCTAAGAACGTAGTATTCTGTGGCTGAAGGTACATTAGCCATTCACAGGATACAGAAGTAAGTGTCGGCCATAAAAGGCCCCAAAAATTAGCCCACATGGGTTTACCTGACAGCTAAGTACGTAGTATTCTGTGGCTGAAGGTACATTAGGCATTCACAGGATACAGAAGTAAGTGTCGGCCAGTATAGGCCCCAAAACACAGCCCACAGGGGTTTAACTGACAGCTAAGAACGTTGTATTCTGTGGCTGAAGGTACATTTGGCATACACAGGATAAAGAAGTAAGTGTCGGCCAGTATAGGCCCCAAAAATTAGTACACATGGGTTTAACTGACAGCAAAGAACGTAGTATTTGATGGCTGGAGGTACATTAGGCATTAACACAGGATACAGAAGTAAGTGTCGGCCTGTATAGGCCCTAAAAATTAGCTCACATGGGTTTAACTGACAGCAAAGAACGTAGTATTTGATGGCTGAAAGTACATAAGGCATTCACACAGGATACAGAAGTAAGTGTCGACCTGTATAGGCCCCAAAAATTAGCTCACATGGGTTTAACTGACAGCAAAGAACGTAGTGTATTTGATGGCTGGAGGTACATTAGGCATTCACATTATACAGAAGTAAGTGTAGGCCTGTATAGGCCCCAAAAATGAGCTCACATGGGTTTAACTGACACCAAAGAATGTAGTGTATTTGATGGCTGGAGGTACATTAGGCATTCACAGTATACAGAAGTAAGTGTAGGCCTGTATAGGCCCCAAAAATTAGCCCACATGGGTTTAACTGACAGAAAAGAATGTAGTGTATTTGATGGTTGGAGGTACATTAGGCATTCACACAGTATACAGAAGTAAGTGTCGGCCTGTATAGGCCCCAAAAATTAGCCCACATGGGTTTAACTGACAGCAAAGAACGTAGTGTATTTGATGGCTAGAGGTACATTAGGCATTCACAGTATACAGAAGTAAGTGTCGGCCTGTATAGGCCCCAAAAATTAGCTCACTGAGGTTTACCTGACAGCAAAGAATGTAGTGTATTTGATGGCTGGAGGTACATTAGGCATTCACAGGATACAGAAGTAAGTGTCGGCCTGTATAGGCCCCAAAAATTAGCCCACATGGGTTTAACTGACAGCGAAGAACGTAGTGTATTTGATGGCTAGAGGTACATTAGGCATTCACAGTATACAGAAGTAAGTGTCGGCCTGTATAGGCCCCAAAAATTAGCTCACTAAGGTTTAACTGACAGCAAAGAACGTAGTGTATTTGATGGCTGGAGGTACATTAGGCATTCACACAGTATACAGAAGTAAGCGTCGGCCTGTATAGGCCCCAAAAATTAGCCGACATGGGTTTAACTGACAGCAAAGAACGTAGTGTATTTGATGGCTGGAGGTACATTAGGCATTCACATAGTACACAGAAGTAAGTGTCGGCCTTTATAGGCCCCAAAAATTAGCTCATATGGGTTTAACTGACAGCAAAGAACGTAGTGTATTTGATGGCTGAAGGTATATTAGGCATTCACACAGTATACAGAAGTAAGTGTCGGTCGGTATAGGCCCCAAAAATTAGCCCACATGGGTTTAACTGAAAGGTAAGAACGTAGTATGTGGTGGCTGGAGGTATATTAGGCATTCACAGAAAATAATTGTCGGCCCTGAAAGGCCCCAAAAGTTTGCCGTTCAATGGACATAAAGTGCCTTTCATGGCCCTGTATGTAGTGAAGCCAAGGACCAGGAATTGCTGTCGGTGGATGGCGGTCTGGCGGATATTTGTGCCCTGGCATGAGGAATTTCAATGAAACATGGTCTACTGGTCACATGTGTTGAATTCCTTAGAGATCCATGCCTCATTCATTTTTATAAATGTTAGATAGTCTACACTGCCATGAGCTAGGCGAGTGCGCTTATCGGGCACGATCCCCCTGCTGCGCTGAACGTCCTTTCGGACAGGACACTGGACAGGGGGCAAGCCAACATTTCCATTGCAAATTGTGCAAGCTCTGGCCAGAGGTCAAGCCTGCCCACCCAGTAGTCCAGGGGTTCATCACTCCTCAGAGCATCCACATCGGCCGTTAACCTGATTTAGTCGGACACCTGTCGGTCTAGGCGTTCCCTCATGCTGGATCCGGAGTACAGCTGTCGATGGTTCGGCTGAAAGAAGGATCTCATATCTGAAATGACCAAGACATCTTCAAACCGCCCTCTTCTTGCAGGCGCTGTTGGATTGCTACCTGCAACTGTCTCTCTGTGACTGGAAATTCCTGCCAGCGCACGGAAAAGCAGAATGCAGCATTTGCCGCAGCAAGACCTGTAAAGCCCTGCATTCTGACCACCCTCTGTGATTGTGATAACATTTATGCCATTTTGTGTTTGTACCGGGGGTCTAAGTACATTGCCACCCAGTACTGCTCCTTGGCCTTTATGCGACTTATACGGGGGCCCCCCTTAAAACACTGGAGCATGAAGGCCCACATTCGCACCACACTGGAAGCGGTGTAGTGGCCTGCTTCCAGCTCATCATCCAGGATAATGTCATCCTCGTTCTCCTCCCCCCATCCACGGATAACAACAGGGATCCCAGAAAGGTTTAAAGCATGCTCTTCTTGCTCCTCCTCATCCCCCCCAGCACCATCCTCCTCTGACTCCTCTTCAGACTCCTGCTGTTGACTTGTGTCAGATGGAGTAGCACCCACTGGGAATTCATCCAACATTGCGACTTCCTCATCTTCCTGCTCCTGCTCCTCGACGGCTTAATCAATGTCACGACGCAATGCATGCTCCAGAAAGATGGCGTATGGTATGATGTTACTTATGGCGCCCTGGCTGTGACTGACCAGTTGCTGATCTCATCGAATGGCCGCAAAAGTCTGCATGCGTCCCACATGAGCAGCCACTGGTGAGTTGAAAAAAACCCAAGCTCCCCAGAACCTGTCCTGCCGCAGAGTTCGAATAGGTAGTCGTTAATTGCACGTTTCTGCTGGAGCAGCCTATCAAGCATATGCAACGTTGAGTTCCTTTGCGTCGGGTAGTCACAAATAAGACGCCTGATGGGCAGGTTGTGTCGCCGCTGAATCTCAGCAAGGCGAGCCATGGCTGTGTAAGATCTTCAGAAATGGCCCAAGATTTTCCTGGCCTGCCGCAAGACGTCCTTGACCACAGGGTATTTGCCAACGAATCTCTGCACCAACAAGTTAAGGACGTGTGCGCACTCAGCAGATTTGCACCGTTGTCGCACAACACGTTACCAACTGTCAAATTGAGCGGTGTCAGCCACTGATCTGCTTGTGAACGCAAAGCTGAAAGGAGTGCAGGACCAGTGTGGCTCTTGGCTCCCAGGCACAACAGACGCAGCACAGCATGGCAACGACTCACCTGGAATGTGGAATAGGTTCTGGGGATCTTGGGCAGTGCAGTGGAAGAGACGGTAGCAGCGGAAGAGGAGGAGTCGGCCGAGGAGGAGAGGGAGGATGGAGGAGGAGGAGGAGAAGAAGAGACAGGCCTGCTTGCAATCCGTGGCGGTACAACCAAATCTACACGGGTGCCACGGGTTACATGCTTGATGGCCGTCAGAAGGTTCACCCAGTTGGCAGTAAAAGTGATACACTTTCCCTGCCCGTGTTTGCTAGACCATGTGTCTGTGGTCAGATGTATCTTGGCACCAACACTGTGAGCCAGAGATATATTAACTTGCCGCTGAACATGGCCATACAGCTCTGGAATGCCCTTCTGTGAGAAATATTTCCTGCCTGGGGCCTTCCATTGTGGTGTTCCAATAGCCACAAATTTACGAAAGGCCTCCAAGTCCACCAGTTGATATGGCAGTAGTTGGCGGGCTATCAGTTCCGACAAGCCAGCAGTCAAACGTTGGGCAAGAGGGTTATCCGGCGTCATCATTTTTTTACGCTCCAACATTTGGGCCACAGAAGCCTTCCTTTTTCCAGAACAACGTGACGATGGCATCATGGAAGGGGGAGTGGAGGACAAATGTGAGGAGAGAGGAGAAGGAAAAGGAGAAGAAGAGGCTGTACGATGAGAGCCTGAAGTGTGGCTTTGTGGGTTCTGACGGTGTTGCTCCCACTGGGCTCGGTGATGGGAGTTCAGGTGCCTTCTTAAGGTTGTTGTCCCTAGGTGAGTGTTGGGCTTACCGTGACTTTTGCGTTGATTGCAAAGGCTGCAGATGGCAACACTGTTGTCAGCAATGGACACATTAAAAAAAGCCCACACTGCGGAGCCATGTGCCGGCGTCCTGGTAGCGCCAGATGTGACTGTACATGGTTGATGGCTTGCTCCTGATACATTTGCAGTCTACTTTGTACCTCTTGTGCAATGCAAGTTCTGCCTGCCTCTCCTCCCTATCTGCTGGTCCGTCTCTCCCTCTGAACTCCCCTCCTTTTCCTCTCTTGTGGGCACCCACGTGACGTCCATAGACACATCATCATCCACGTCACCTTCCCCACCACTAACAATCGAGATCTCAGAGTAGGAAGCAACAGCGGGGACCAACCTCCTTGGGCTGATCTGGGTACTGTCATCAGACTGCTGAGTGGCGGCTGTTGCTAGCTCCGCTTCCTAATCCAATGCCAACAATGGCTGCGCATTGCAAATGTCTTGTGATGGATCGTCAAATAATTGTGGTGGTGGTGGTGGTAGTGTCTTTGGGGGTGCACACAGCAGAGAGTGAAGAGAGTGCAGATAGAGAGGATGAGGAGGGTGCAGAAGAAGAAGGCTGAGTGAGCCACTCAACCAAGTCTGGTGCGTCCTTTGACGTAATCGAACGTGCCTTCTGAAACTTCACACTTTGGCTCCGGCCTGCTGCTCCTGCCCTACCCCTACCACCCCTGCGTAAGTGTCTGCCTTTTCCTCTGCCTGTCATGTTCTTAAATTACCCTGTGACAAAAGTCTCTAGAGAATCGCAGTATATCTGGAAAAAGGTATATAACACCCCGCTTCAATCTGTGGTATTGGGGGGGCCACAGGTTTATCACACCAGTTCTACAAATAATTGGCCAGTAACTGTTGTCACTGTGTGTAGCACAGTTAACACAGCAAAAGAGTCAAAATTTTTGCACGACTAAAATACAATCTTAGAAAAGTATACTGTTAAATAACACCCACTTCAATATGTGATATTGGGGGGCCACAGTTTTATCACACCAGTTCTACAAATAATTGGCCAGTAACGGTTGTCACTGTGTGTAGCACAGTTAACACAGCAAAAGAAGCCAAATTTTTGGAGGACTAAAATACAATCTTAGAAAAGTATACTGTTAAATAACACCCCACTTCAATATGTGATATTGGAGGGCCACAGTTTTATCACACCAGTTCTACAAATAATTGGCCAGTAACGGTTGTCACTGTGTGTAGCACAGTTAACACAGCAAAAGAGGCTAAATTTTTGCAGGACTAAAATACACTGTTAAAAAAATATAATGTTAAATAACACCCCCTTCAATATGTGGTATTGGGGGGCCACTGGTTTATCACACCAGTTGTTCAAAAAATTGACCAGGGAGTTTGGCACTGTGTGTAGCAGACTTAACACAGCAAAAGAGGCAATATTATTGCAGGACACAAATACTGTACACTTGTAAAAGTATACTCAGATAACACCCCACTTCAATATGTGGTATTGGGGGGGGGGGCACTGTGTGTATCAGAGTAAACACAGCAAAAGAGGCAATATTGTTGTTACGAAATGTCGTAAGGACACAGCGTACTGACGTCATCTGATTGCGACCAGGAAGTGTGATCCTGATACATGTGGACTTTATGGACTTCATCTTCCATTATTCAAGCTAGCGACACTTATTATAGAGATTCTGTTTAGGGTGTGGTCACACTTGAAGTCGCTGCTGTTTTCTTTCCATTAGCGCGGTTAATACCTTTTTATTTATTTTTTATCACAGCAATTGTTCAAAAAATTGGCCAGTGAGTTTGGCACTGTGTGTATCAGAATCAACACAGCAAAATAGGCAATATTGTTGCAGGACACAAATACACTTATGAAAGTGTACTCAGATAACACCCACTTCAATATGTGGTAATGGGGGGCCACTGGTTTATCACACCAGTTGTTCTAAAAATTGGCCAGGGCGTTTGGCACTGTGTGTATCAGAGTTAACACAGCAAAAGAGGCAATATTGCTGCAGGACACAAATACACTTATGAAAGCATACTCAGATAACACCCCACTTCAATATGTGGTATTGGGGGGCCACTGGTTTATCACAGCAATTGTTCAAAAATTTGGCCAGTGAGTTTGGCACTGTGTGTTTCAGAATTAACATAGCAAAAGAGGCAATAATGTTGCAGGACACAAATACACTTATGAAAGCATACTCAGATAACACCCCACTTCGATATGTGGTATTGGGGGCCACTGGTTTATCACACCAGTTTTTCAAAAAATTGGCCAGGGAGTTTGGCACTGTGTGTATCAGAGTTAACGCAGCAAAAGAGGCAATATTGTTGCAGGACACAAATACACTTAGGAAAATATACTCAGATAACACCCCACTTCAATCTGTGGTATTGGGGGGCCACAGGTTTATTACACCAGTTCTACAAAAAATTGGCCAGTAACTGTTGTTACTGTGTGTAGCAGAGTTAACACAGCAAAAGAGGCCACATTTTTGCACGACTAAAATACACTCTTAGAAAATTATACTGTTAAATATCACCCCTCTTCAATATGTGGTATTGGGGGGCCACTGGCCTATCACACCAGTTGTTGAAAAAATTGGCCAGGGAGTTTGGCACTGTGTGTAGCAGACTTAACACAGCAAAAGAGGCAATATTATTGCAGGACACAAATACTGTACACTTGTAAAAGTATACTCAGATAACACCCCACTTCAATATGTGGTATTGGGGGGGGGGGGGCACTGGTCTATCACACCAGTTATAATACATTAAAAGTGCTTTTGTCACTGTTTGTAGTATTGCTGCAGCAATGCTCAGTCACCACACCAGTCACAATTCTGCACAGTGCACAAAACAAATCCACTATAATATGCTTTCTACAAAGTATATTATGCCGTGGATTACACCCCTATATAGTGCACTACACACCAATACCAAAAAAATTGCAGCCCTTTAAATTACTTTTGTGGACATTAACAGAGCGATTTGTGTCACTGCCGATCTCCAACTGCCCCTAAAGCACAGACAGGATACCTGTCCCTAAACTGAAAAGAGACTATAGTAGACCTATACCAAAATACCAGCCCTTTAAATGACTTCTGTGGACATTAACAAAGCTATTTGTGTCACTGCAGTGCCGATCTCTAACTGCCCCTAAAGAACAGACTGGATACCTGTCCCTAAACTGAAAAGAGACTGTAGCAGACCTATACCGAAATACCATCCCTGAAAAGGATTTTTGTGGACATTAATAGAGCGATTTGTGTCACTGCCGATCTCTAACTGCCCCTAAAGCACAGAGTGGATACCTGTCCCTAAACTGAAAAGAGACTGTAGTAGACCTATACCCAAATACCAGCCCTGAAAAGGACTTTTGTGGATCTTAACAGAACTATTTGTGTCTGGCAAACTCTCCCTCATGAACACAGCAGATCTTTCCCTACGCTGACAAAAAGCAGAATGTGAAATGGCTGCCTGCTCTGGTCTATTTATAAGGTAGGGGGCACGTCCATGTGCTGAATTGTTTCAATTGGCTGTCCCGTTCCCCCTGACGGCTGTGTAATGGGTCAAAGTTCTCCCCAATGTAAACTAATATGGCTGCCGCAAACAACGCCATGTGTTCTCAAAATTGGTGGGTAGTGAGCAAGCAAAATTTGCCGTGAGCCCCAAGGCCATCCCTATCCAGGATCTCTCCAACCTGAAAATCAATTATACTAAATGGTATAGAACTCCCGAACTATTACACAAATTTTCAGCGACTTACTCCCCCACCTGTTGGAGATGCGGTCAGCAGAGGGGATCCCTGCTACATATATGGTGGGAATGCCCCATCATCCAGCCATTCTGGCAGGAGGTTCACTACTTAATCCCCCGTATCACCACTTACAGGCCTGATTTCACCCCAGCACAATACCTCCTACACCACACGTCATTGTCTTTTGCCAGCTACAAAAAAATCTCTTACCCTACACCTCATTAATGCGGCTAAAATGTGTGTGCCATGCCACTGGCTGTCTACTTCCCCCCCACAGTTGCTGACTGGTTACGAAGGATACAACGGGTTGCTGAGATGGAGAACATTGTCGCTCAAACCAAGGACTCCAACCGCAAGTATTACACGACTTGGGCACCTTGGATACACTTCAAGTCCCTGCCCGACTTTCAGAGATTGAGCACTTAATCACCGAAGTCCCCCCCGCCCGCATGTACTTCACATTTGGTGACTACTCTATGCCTCTTACGTACTCCTTACATAGTTACATAGTTAGTGAGGTTGAAAAAAGACATCAGTCCATCCAGTTCAACCTATGATGTGTGTGTGTGTTTGCTTTTAACCGTACATTGTATACCCCTGTATGTTGTGATCTCTAAGGTGCCCATCTAATAGTTTTTTGAAACTATCAATGCTCCCTGCTGATACGACTGCTTGTGGAAGAGAATTCCACATCCTTACCGCTCTTACAGTGAAGAACCCCTTACGCATTTTAAGGTTAAACCGCCTTTCCTCTAGTTTTATTGAGTGGCCACGTGTCTTATTGTATTTCCTTACTCTGAATAGTTTGTTCCTTATGCTAGGGTCGCCAGTACAGTATTTGTACATTGATATCATATCCCCCCTCAATCGTCTCTTCTCTAGGGATGATCGAACGGTTCGGGTCCACCATCGGTTGGGCCCGAACATTGGGTGTTCGAGGTTCGGCCAAATTTAGAACTTTTTGCCCAAAAAGTTCAGAATTCAGCAACCAGAACCGACCAAAATGCAATGCTTCAGGAAATGGGCTTTAAAAGCCCGTGATTGGACCAGAACCATTAGCAAAAGCCAATTGAGGGGGCAGGAGAATGCTAGGAATGTGATTGGAGTGACTAGGGGGTCCCTAGACTAATCATTAGTGAATACGCCCCCCAGTATATAAGATCGCACCCGCCATATTCCTAGCATTGTTATACTGGACATGGAAGAGAGTGGAAGCAGTTCTGTTAATTTTACTTTAAAAGTGTCATTTAGCATTTATTAGTGTGAGGAAAGGGATATCTAGTGTAGTTAGAGTGCTCCTTTACACTTAAGTTAGCTTCAAAAATTTAGTTTCTGTAGGGAAAGTGTTAAGTGTAAGGGGACCGTAGTGTAGTGTAGTGTAGGGTTAACTGGCAGTGACTGCTATGGCAGGGTGACAAAACCCTTCCATAGCAGGGTGACCGCTATAGAGAAATGATCATTTCTCTGAATTGCTTCGGGACAGGAATATGGCTTCTCACCAGCCAAGCATTTTCATGCTGCAGGGGCTGCCACTGCCAGTGCTTTTTTGAGGACATGTTTGATGTCAGACATGACATCTGAACATGTGTATATGGGGTATATATACACATATATGTCTGTATATATACCCCTAGACATATATAGGTGTGATAGTAGCAGAAATATATGCTTGCGCTAATGAAATCATTTACAGTAATATATTTCTGCTACTATCACACCTATATATGGCTAGGTGTCTATATACATATAATTATGTGTGTATATACCACTATACACAAGTTCATATGTTTTGCCTGCCTCAAAAGAACCCCAAAAAATGCCAAAAAAAACGCTAGCTTCAAAAAAAAATGCCCAGGTGTGTTTTTGATGGCATTTTTTGAGGGTTTTTGGAGGCAGGCAAAACATCAGAACTTGTGTAGAGTGGTGTATATACACACATACATATATTTATATACACACCTAGACATATATAGGTGTGATAGTAGCAGAAATATATGCTTGCGCTAATGAAATCATTTACAGTAATATATTTCTGCTACTATCACACCTATATATGGCTGGGTGTCTATATACATATAATTATGTGTGTATATATACCACTATACACAAGTTCAGATGTTTTGCCTGCCTCAAAAGAACCCCAAAAAATGCCAAAAAAACGCTAGCGTCAAAAAAAAAAAAATGCCCAGGTGTGTTTTTGCTGGCATTTTTTGGGAGTTTTTGGAGGCAGGCAAAACATCAGAACTTGTGCACAGTACCACTATACACAAGTTCATATGTTTTTCCTGACTGCAAAGAACCCAAAAAAATGCCTGCTTTGAAACCGGCAAGGTGTGAAAACCGAGGAGAGAAGCTAACCCCCTGAGCTGAAAGTTTTCTAATACAAACAATCCTTTTTTTTTCTGGTTCTGGACATGCTACAGAGCTGAAACTTCACAGGTACACCTTTTAGACCCCCAGACACAAAATCACACAAAAAAAAGTTCTTAAAAATTGTCATTTTTGATAAAAAAGCCAATTATTGAAAAAATTAAAAAAAAAAAAAAATAGATTTTTAGATTTTTACTTTGGATTTCAGATCTGGGGGGTCTAAAAAGTGTACATGTGAAGTTTCAGCTCTGTAGCATGTCCAGAACCATAAAAAAAATATTGTTTGTATTAGAAAACTTTCAGCACAAGTATGGCTTCGCTGCTGTAACACCTTGCCGGTTTAATAGAAGGCATTTTTTTGGGTTCTTTGCAGTCAGGAAAAACATCTGAACTTGTGTATAGTGGTACTGTGCACAAGTTCTGATGTTTTGCCTGCCTCCAAAAACTCCCAAAAAATGCCAGCAAAAACACACCTGGGCATTTTTTTTGGACTCTAGCGTTTTTTTGGCATTTTTTGGGGTTCTTTTGAGGCAGGCAAAACATCTGAACTTGTGTATAGTGGTATATATACACACATAATTATATGTATATAGACACCTAGCCATATATAGGTGTGATAGTAGCAGAAATATATTACTGTAAATGATTTCAATAGCGCAAGCATATATTTCTGCTACTATCACACCTATATATGTCTAGGTGTGTATATAAATATATGTATGTGTGTATATACACCACTATACACAAGTTCAGATGTTTTGCCTGCCTCAAAAGAACCCCAAAAAATGCCAAAAAAAACGCTAGCGTCAAAAAAAAAATGCCCAGGTGTGTTTTTGCTGGCATTTTTTGGGGGTTTTTGGAGGCAGGCAAAACATCAGAACTTGTGCACAGTACCACTATACACAAGTTCAGATGTTTTTCCTGACTGCAAAGAACCCAAAAAAATGCCTGCTATTAAACCGGCAAGGTGTTACAGCAGCGAAGCCAACCTCCTGTGCTGAAAGTTTTCTAATACAAACAATCTTTTTTTTATGGTTCTGGACATGCTACAGAGCTGAAACTTTGTACACTTTTTAGACCCCCCAGATACGAAATCCAAAGTAAAAATCAAAAAATCTCTTTTTTTTAAAAATGTTTTCAATAATTGGCTTTTTTATCAAAAATGACAATTTTTAAGAACTTTTTTTGTGTGATTTAGTGTCTGGGGGGGTCTAAAAGGTGTACCTGTGAAGTTTCAGCTCTGTAGCATGTCAGAACCAGAAAAAAAGATCATATAGGTGTAAAAGGAGGGTCCCACATCCCTGTTCTACTAAAAAATTTTCTTATTTTTTTTCATGGTTCTGGACATGCTACAGAGCTGAAACTTCACATGTACACATTTTAAACCCCCCAGATACTAAATCCAAAGTCAAAATCAAAAAATCTCCCTTTTTTTTTAATAATTGGCTATTTTATCAAAAATTACAATTTTTAAGAACTTTTTTTGTGTGATTAATAGTTATTGGGGCATGACCCAGAACCCTAGGCACTTTTTAGGGGCATTTATTGGGTTTTAGGGCTTAAAAATTGTGTTTTTGATTACCGAAGTTCGAGTCCCATTGATTTCAATGGGGTTCTGAAATCCGGGCCGAACTTTCGGGAAGTTCGGATGTTCTGGCTGAACCGAACTTTTCAAAAGTTCGATCATCCCTACTCTTCTCCAGAGAGAATAGGTTCAGTGCTTGTAGTCTTTCCTCATAGCTGATGTCCTCCATTCCCCTAATTATTTTCGTTACCCTTCTCTGGACTCTTTCCAATTCCAGCACATCCTTCCTGAGGACCGGTGCCCAGAACTGGACAGCATACTCCAGATGTGGCCGGACCAGAGTCTTGTAGAGTGGGAGAATAATCTCTTTATTTCTGGAGTATTCTGTTGGCTTTGCTTGCAGCTGCTTGGCATTGCATGCCACTGCCAAGCCTGTTGTCTACCAGTACCCCCAAGTCTTTTTCCATCCTAGACTCCCCCAGAGGTTCCCCCCCTAGTGAGTAGCTTGCTTTCTGGTTTCTGGCCCCCAAGTACATTACTTTACATTTTTCAACATTAAACCTCATCTGCCATGTAGTTGCCCACCCCGTTATTTTGTTCAGGTCCACTTGTAAGGTTTCCACATCCTGCATAGAAGATATTGGCAAGCTTAGTTTAGTATCATCCGCAAATACTGAGATTGTACTAGATATCCCCTCCTCTAGATCATTTATGAATAGATTAAACAGGATTGGTCCCAGGACCGAACCCTGGGGGACCCCACTTTCCACACCCGCCCAATCCGAGTACTCCCCGTTAATCACCACCCTTTGCAACCTCCCCTGGAGCCAGTTCTCTATCCAGGTACTCACCTTATGGTCCATACCTACCTTCCTTAGTTTGTACAGTAAGCGTTTGTGGGGAACGGTGTCAAAGGCCTTTGCAAAGTCCAGATACACCACATCCACAGGCTTACCTTTATCTAGGTGGCAGCTCACTTCATCGTAGAAGGTAAGTAGATTGGTTTGGCAAGAACGATTTTTCATAAATCCATGCTGATTACTACTAATAATACCATTTTTATTACTAAAGTCTTGTATGTGGTCCCTTAACATCCCCTCCAAAATCTTGCAGACTACAGATGTTAGGCTGACAGGTCTATAGTTACCCGGGATACACCTCTGCCCCTTTTTAAATATTGGTACTACGTTGGCCTTTTTCAAATCGGCTGGCACCATACCCGTCTGTAAACTATCCTTAAAGATCAAGAATAATGGTCTGGCAATCACCTGGCTGAGCTCTTTAAGAACCCTCGGGTGCAAGCCATCCGGTCCCGGTGATTTATTTATGTTAAGTTTCTCAAGTTTAGTTCTAAGTCTATCTTCTGTTAGCCATGGCGGCACTTCCTGAGGTGTGTTGTTTAGTTTGGCCTTACAAGCTGGGTTCGTGTAGCCCCCTGATTCTTTTGTGAAGACTGAAGAGAAGAAATTATTTAACACTTCCGCCTTTTCCCTGTCCTCAGTGGCCATATTTCCTTTGTCATCTTTTATGGGGCCAATGTGTTCTTACCTCGCTTTCTTACTGTTTATATACTTGAAGAACTTCTTGGGGTTCTTTTTACTCTCCTCCGCTATATGTCTCTCGTGTTCTATTTTAGCCGCCCTGATTTCATCTTTACATTTCTTATTACACTCTTTGTAATGCTTAAATGCTGCCAATGACCCCTCAGTCCTGTATTTTTTGAAAGCCTTTCCTTTAGCACTAATATGCATTTTTATGTTGGAGTTTAGCCACCCAGGGTTTAGTTTTGCTATTTTAAATTTATTTCCCTTTGGAATGCACTGGCCAACCCCCTTGTTAAGTATGCTCTTGAAGCACTCCCATTTTTCCTCCGTGTTCTTTGTTCCCAGGGTTCTATCCCATTTGATATTTTCTAGCAGCGAGCGCAGTTTTGGGAAATTGGCTCTTTTGAAATTCAGCGTCCTTATATTACCCCTCTGCTTCGTATAACTGTAATTAATACTGAAACTTATTGACCTATGGTCACTGTTTCCTAAGTTGCCCCGTATTTCTATATCCGTGAGCAGGTCTGTATTGTTGGTAATCAGTAGGTCAAGTACCGCATTGTTTCTTGTCGGTGCATTCACCATCTGACCCATGAAATTGTCCTGCAAGGTATTTAGGAACTGCCTAGCCTTGGCTGAGTGTGCAGTTCCTTCTGCCCAGTCTATATCTGGATAATTAAAGTCCCCCATTATAATGACATTTCCCATCCTTGCTGCCAATCCTATCTGTAAAATGAGGTCCGCCTCCCCCTCCTCCCTCAGGTTGGGGGGCCTATAGCATACGCCCAATATTACCTTCCCACCGTGCCTTCCCTTTGAAGCTCTACCGATAGGGATTCTTCCTCGTCCTTAGCTCCATTATTAATATCATCCCTCATATTTACCTGTACACTGTTCTTAATATACAGACATACCCCTCCCCCTTTTTTACCTTCTCTATCTCTGCGATAAAGGGAATACCCCTGAATGGTCGCCGTCCAGTCATGAGAGCTGTCGAACCAAGTCTCAGTTATCCCCACAAAATCTAAGTCCTCCTCAAACATCAGCAGCTCTAGCTCTCCCATCTTGTTGGCCAGGCTTCTGGCATTGGTATACAAACCTCTTAATTTTGACTGGTTACACCTATCCTCATTTGATATTTTTAGGCTGCTCTCATGATTTTTCCCCATACCCATCCTGGGTATAGGAGCTCCGAACACCCTACCGCTAGTGCCCCCATTTCTGCCCTCTGAAACTTGCTTTCCCCTGGCTAATTCTACATCTGTACCCCCCCCCCCCATCACCTAGTTTAAAAGCCCCTCTAACTTTTTGGCCTTCCTCGCACCCAGTACACCCAGTACGGCTGCATCCTCCCCATTTAGGTGCAATCCGTCCCTACCAAAGAGCCGGTGGCCGACTGAGAAGTCGGCCCAGTTCTCCAGGAACCCAAAACCCTCCTTACTACACCAGCTCCTCAGCCACTCGTTAACTTCCCTAATCTCCCACTGCCTCTCTGGTGAAGAAGGCTCCTGAGAAGGCTTTTTGGCCCTACCGCATCACTTCTCCATGCTTCTCTCCCCCTCACCCCCCTTGTACCCCCTCACCCCCTTCCTCCCCCACTTTTTGTTTTTCCCTCCCCCCTCCCCCTTTATTCCCCTTCCTCCCCTCTCCCCCCCTCCACACCCCCCTTTACATGGCCCCTCAGCTACCGTCTGGTGGTCGCTACCCTTCCACTGATAATTTACTCATGTATCCCTAGTATGAGCCGCTCCTGACTGGGTCCCGCTTATGTATGGTGTGTGCCCCCTGTCCCCTGATACAGCAAGTTCCCCATCAGGGGTGTCGGGGCTCGGGGGGCACCGCCGCCACGCAGCTTTTGCCCTTATACCCCGGTTCTCTACATTCGCACGGATACTTTTAATTACTTGACCCTCCAGTGTTACATCGCTCCTTAAAATTTCCGTAAGTCCTCTCAATTACGGGTACAGTTGGATTGGTTTACAACGTTATGTTTACTGCTGAAGTCCTAATTGTACGATATGATTCAAGTCTGTACATTTCACGGTTTTTCTTTGTATACCTGGTATGCTTTCTGTGTATTCTGTTTAATTTCAATAAAATGTTTTGGAAAAAAAAAAACTCACTGTAAAACATACCCAACTCTCAGCACAGCACAGTAATTTACCAGTGTATGGCTGAATGCTTAACCCCCAGCACAGCACATTAATTAACCCCCAGCATTGCACAATACCTAACCCCCATTGTTGCACAATAATTAACACTCAGGATGTCACAACAATTAATTTACTGCACAGTAATAAACCCCCCAGCATAACAGAATAATAGCAGTACAACGCAATAATAAACCCCAAGCAGGGCAGAGTAATTAACTTCCAGCATTGCATAATATTGGACCTCGAACATTGCAGATTAATAAAACCCAAAGCAATTTATAAGTCAATGTATCCCCTTCAATGTGCAACATACAACACAGCATACAGAGCGAAGAGTTCAGCACTATATAATGTATAGAGTATGGGGTTCAGGACTACATACAATCATTTCTAAGTGTGCCCCCTGTATACTGATAGTCAGTGTACCCCCTGTACAATGGTGGTTAGT
The DNA here is from genome assembly GCF_965119305.1 of Pelophylax lessonae. Lineage (NCBI taxonomy): Eukaryota > Metazoa > Chordata > Amphibia > Anura > Ranidae > Pelophylax > Pelophylax lessonae. Next base: position 652,823,632 of record NC_138771.1, read on the forward strand.
GTACACCCTGTATACTGATGGTCAGTTCCCCTGCATACTGGTGGTCAGTCCTCCGCATATTGGTGATCAGTCCTCTGTATACTGGTAGTCAGTCCCCTATATACTGGTGGTCAGTCCCCTATATACTAGTGGTCAGCCCCCTGTATACTGGTGGTCAGCCCCCTGTATACTGGAGGTCAGTCCCCTGTATACTTGTGATCAGTCCCCTGTATACTTGTGATCAGTCACCTGTATACTGGTGATCAGTCCCCTGTATACTGGTGGTTAGTCCCCTGTATACTGGTGGCCAGTCCCCTGTATACTGATGGTCAGTCCCCTTGTAAAACGTTGGTCAGTGAATTGGGTCTCTTTCTCTTTCTGGTCTTTTTCGTCTGTTACGTGACTGCCAGCTTCTTTCCATACCTTCTCATTGGTAACACTGCAAGCAAGCTCCTCTGACTCTTCCATAGATTCCAACAAAATTCCAGCAAGCCATTGTGAGTGGAGAACTACTTTAATCAAAGGCGGAGAATTCATTAACCACTTTACCACCGGAGGATTTTGCTGTCTTACGTCCAGGCCACTTTTTGCGATTCGGCACTGTGCAACTTTAACTGACAATTGCGCGGTCATGCGATGCCGTACCCAAATTTACGTCCTTTTTTCCCCACAAACAGAGCTTTCTTTTGGTGGTATTTGATCACCTGTGCGATTTTTACTTTTTGCGCTATAAACAAAAAAAGAGCGTAAATTTTGAAAAAATAATATTTTTCAAATTTTTTTATATGAAATCCCCCCCCCAAAAAAATGTAAAAATCAAAATTGTTTAAAATTTTTGGCCAATTTGTTTTCTGCTACCTATGTTTGGTAAAAAAAAATCACAATAAGCATATTTTGATTAGTTTGCGCAAAAGTTATTGCATTTACTAACTAAGGGAAAGATTTCTGTCATTTTTGGTGTTTTTTTTTAACGAGTAATGGCGGTGATCTGCGATTTTTTTTTGCGGGACTGCGACATTGCGGCGGACAGATCGGACCCTTGACTGACATTTTTGACACTTTTGGGGGTACCAGTGACATTACTACAGTAATCAGTGCTATAAATATGCACTGTTACTGTAAAAATGACACTGGCAGGGAAGGGGTTAATTTTATTGGAGAGGGAGGGGTTAATGTATGCCTGGTGCTTACTGACGTGTGTGGGGGGAGGTGACTGTGTGACACAGGGACAGATCACATGTTCAGCTATGCTGAACCCTGCAATCTGTCACTGTCTGTCACTTAGGAGATCCGCCCGCTTTGTTTACACAAGCGGGCGGATCTCCAAACTCGATTCCCCGAAGATCGGGGAAGAGCAGCGGCGATCGCCGCTGCTCCTCCCCTGGCCCGACTCCCAATGTGACTGAATACAGCGGGAGCGAGCCTCCGGCCTCCGGCAGTGCGCGAGCGCCGCCCACAAGGGGAGGAGTCCAGCGACGTAGATCTACATTCCACAAAAAAATGACACGTTCAAAAGATGCATTATGCCTCCTAGATTATGTGTTGGGGTGTTTTCTTTCCAAAATGGGGTCATTTTATGGGGGTTTCCATTCTCCTGATGCTCCAGGACCTTCAAAAGTGTGATAGGTTGTCAGGAAATTATATGTGTAATTTTTGCTCCTAGAACGCCTGACGGTGCTCCTTGGATATTGGACCTCTGTATGTGGTCAGGCTGTGGAAAAGTCCCACACATGTGGTATCGCCATACTCGAGAGGAATAGCAGAATGTATTTTGGGGTGTAGTTGCAAGTATGCCAATAAAGTGTGTATGAAATAACTTGGTAATATGACCATTTTGTGAAAAAAAAAAAAATCTTCATTTTGCAAAGAATTGTGGAAAAAAATTAAAACTTCAAAAAACTCACCATGCCTCTTACTAAATACCTTAGAATGTCTACTTTCCAAAAAGGGGTCATTTGGGGGGTATTTCTACTTGTCCTGGCTTATTAAGGTCTCAAGAAATGAGATAGGGTCCTTTCACGTGGCACGGTCCGTTTATTCTTCAGTTCAGTGACTTTTTTTTTTAAACGGACATGGATGTCACTTTTTAGGGTCCGTTTTTCATCCATCCGTTTCAAAAAACGTAACTTAACGGAAGGGACGAAAAAATGGATGTCAGCGGATGGTCATCCGTTAACGTCCGCTAGCCCATAGACATACATTTGTCCATTTTTCATCCGCAAACAGATGGATGAGAAACAGATATACGGAACGCCCGTGTGAAAGGACCCATAGGCCGTCAGCACATGAGGTGTGATCAATTTTCAATGATTGGCACCATAGCTTGTAGACTCTATAACCTTCACAAAGACCAAATCATTTATACTTATTTGGGTTATTTTTACTAAAGATATGTAGCAGTATAAATTTTGGCCAAAATTTATGAAGAAAAATTACTAAATTTGCTAAATTTTAAAACCGAAACTAAGAAAAATGCATTTTTTTTTACAAAATTTTCGGTCTTTTTTCATTTATAGCGCAAAAAATAAAAAAACCCAATTATGATTAAATACCACCAAAAGAAAGCTCTGGTTGTGTGAAAAAAAGGACGAAAATTTCATACAGCGTTGCATGACTGAGTAATTGTCATTCAAAATGTGAGAGCACTGAAAGCTGAAAATTGGTCTGGTTAGGATGGGGGTTTAAGTGCCCAGTGGGTAAGTGGTTAAATGGGGAGTGAGCTATAAGGGAGGTATTTAGTCTCCAAATTTTCCCGATAGGTATAGTGGAGGTAGTAAAAAAGCTCATACTGATCAGGGCGTGATCCGACCAGGTTATCATGCTATCAATTTTGGTGTCTGAATTTGTTTGCAAGGTGGTAGAATCAGTAAAGCCCCGTACACACAAGTAGAAATTCGGCCGGGAAATTTCGTCCGATCTGCCGATTTTCGGCTTGTTAGTATGGTGCTTCCGACAAACGACTCCGACTTTTCGGCCGAAAAAATCCTGGTGTGCAGGCTATATAATTTTTGTTGGGGAAAAATCTTCTGAGCAAGACTAGGCATGCTCAGAGATGAAAGAACACATAGAAAGCAATCCAACACATGACATCACTTCTGAAGTAGAATTCTGTTGTACAGGAAAATTTGTGTGCAGTCTAGAGCACATTCCAACCAACAGACACCACTCTGGACAAAAGACGGACGACCGGTCAGCGGAAATTTGTTGCGTGTGTGCGAGGCTTTAGGAACAGATACATTTTTGAGTAAGATCTCTGAGTGTTGGAGCAAAAGGTATAATCTTCTTCCTCATTGTGGTGGCATCACCATGGCTCATAGAAATTTTCCCTGTCCTTAACCACTTGCCCACCGCTCACATTGAGCGTACTGCGGCAAAGTGGCACGATCCCGTCCAACGACGTAGACCTACGTCACTGGACTCCTCCCCCTGTAGGCGGCGATCGCCGCTGCTCTGCCCCGATCGTCGGGGAATCGAGTGAGGAGACTGACAGATCGGAGTGTTCAGCATAGCTGGACATCCGATCTGTCCCTGTCTCACAAAGTCACCTCCCCCCCCACATGTTAGTAAGCACCAGGCATACATTAACCCCTCCCTCTCCAATAAAGTTAACCCCTTCACTGCCAGTGTCATTTTTACAGTAACAGTGCATATATATAGCACTGATTACTGTAGTAATGTCACTGGTACCCCCAAAAGTGTCAAAAATGTCAGTCAAGGGTCCGACAATGTCGCAGTCCCGCAAAAAAAAAAAAAGCAGATCACGGCCATTACGCGTTAAAAAAAAACACCAAAAATGACAGAAATCTTTCCCTTAGTTAGTAAACGCAATAACTTTTGCGCAAACCAATCAAAATACGCTTATTGCAATTTTTTTTACCAAACATAGCTAGCAGAAAACAAATTGGCTAAAAATGTAAAAAAAATTAGATTTTTACATTTTTTTGGGGGGGAATTTCATATAAAAAAATGTTAAAAATATTGTTATTTTTTCTAAATAAACGCTCTTTTTTTGTTTATAGCGCAAAAAGTAAAAATCGCACAGGTGATCAAAAAGAAAGCTCTGTTTGTGGGAAAAAAAAAGACGTAAATTTCGTTTGGGTACAGCGTCGCACGACCGCGCAATTGTCAGTTAAAGTCGCACAGCGCCGAATCGCAAAAAGTGGCCTGGACGGAAGACAGCAAAATCCTCCGGTGGTAAAGTGGTTAAAGGAAGATAGTCCAGAGAAGTGTCTTCTAGAAATGTTAGTGGTGTCTAAGGAACTGTCTACTATATCATTGAAGTCCCCACAGATAATTAGATGGGATCTTCTGAGTGATTGTATTTTGTGAATGAGATCTTTATAAAAATGATTCAGACTCTTGTTGGGGGCATAAACATTAGCTATCGTTATGTGACAATCGTTAATAGTGGCAGATAGAATCAAATAGTGTCAGTTTGGGTCAATTTCAATGTGTTCAAGCTTGAAGGCAAGGGAAGCTCTAATAGCTATCATCACTCCAGGCTTAATTTTAGGGGCATTAGCAAAGAAATAATGGATGCATTGATTATGGGAGTCTTTTGGGGCGTTTTGGGCTGAGAAATGTGTCTCTTCACAGTAAAATCGCCAGTGTTAAAATCCTGGTGTTAAGGTGTTTAGAGTAAAGTGTTAATATTATGATGTTGAATTACAGGGAATTAACACTATTAGTTTAAACAATCCTCTCTATCCAGTGAAAATACAGAATTGAACAACTTTTATAAATGTTCATTTAACTCTGAACAGTGTGGATTATATAAACACCGGGAACGTGTTAAAAATAACTCCCACGGAGTTAAAGTGTAACTCCACTTTTGTTGAGAAAAAAAATTCCCCTCTGGGTGATCTCTGTACATTACAAGGATTATAACAAACTTTGTTGCAGATTCCTACCTTTTGGTATTCTGAAGAAATCATTGTTTGTTCTGTGCTAAGTGGGTCAAATGGGAGTGGTTTCATGATTATCTATCAGCTGTAGCAGCTGCAGGGCTCTAATGAGGAAAGCTGCTGGGCCTGCATCCCTTTAGACGTGTTACTATTGGGAGTATCTCACCAAAAATGACATTTTGTTTGCAGGGGATGCCAGAAATCTGACTTGTATCTTAGGCAGACGGCTGGAAAAAATTGGTAAGCCAATCACACAAGCAGGAAATGTTTCTGGGGGTGTGGTCAGTATACATTCTGTGTACAGAACACCTCCAGGCGGCGATATTGCATTGCATTTTCAGAAAATTACAGCGGCTGCAGATTAAAAAGGAAAGGTCATTTTTAATAACATTCAATTACAATATGATTTGTGTCACAATTGCATACGCTATATTGTTTTTTCTTTGTTTGCTGATTTTTTTTCCCCACGAAAGTGGAGTTACCCTTTAAATAAACACTGGCGATTTTACTGTGTTGTACACATAGGATGTCTGTTTGCAGGGATAAAGCCTCTTTTCCACAGCATATTGCATTTGAAACGCTAGTTCAGGCCGTTAGCATTAATTGAGGTTATTGGCCAGGACATAGTGGGTGTGTAGAAAGATGTCTGGGGCTGTAGAATAAGGTTATACCTTGCAGTACTCCCTGAATCCAATACAACTAGAAGGGGCAAATAGAAGCAATTTGAGGTACAAAGTTGTCCTGCAAAAAAACGAACAAGGAGAATGCAAAAGATAAAAGAAAGGAGGATTTTTGGGACTTTATATGAAGCATGTGACATACAACTTAGTAACTAGTCAATGCGTAATAATAACATATTTATTGCAAATGACATAGCACATTGCAATATGAACATAGGTGGATATTGATTATATTGTATATATATATATATATATATATATTGTAGCAGGGTGCTGGTAAAACAGCTCCAAATGGCTGGGGAAGTGGTTGATGGGATCTATGTTCCTCCACGGTTTCTTAGATTTTTCAATCTAAGGTAAAATCAGCAAAGACAGTATGGTAAAGAGTGCTAGTCTTTACCCTTTATTAGTAAGGTCTGTTCCGGGGCTGGTTTTACTGGGAATCTGATAGTGCTCTGGGTGGGACAGAATCCCAATTCCGTGGACCACAGTTTGTTGGTCTCTGGCTAGGCCTTGATTAAGGCAGCTGGACCTGGATCTCAGGAAGAGAGTGTGAATGTCTCCATTACAGGAAGCAAATGGGAGCATGGCTGCTTGTCTCTGAAACCTGGGATATTATCGTTTGTGCCAGAAAGGACACTTACCTGAGCAAGGACTTTAAAAGGACTACAAACACAGTAAGGCTCAGTTGAGCGGAAGTTTATTTAGTTTGTTTGGCCAGGAGCCAGTTTCTTTTGTTATGAACTTTTGAGAGTGCATTAAACCTGTCATTTTCTAAAGAAGCTGTGAGCGTGTCCCTGCCTTGAGTCTGATCCCCTACAATATATATATATATATACATAGTGCAATTCATACATATACAAGGTAAGCATAGTAGCACATAACAATATAAGCTGATATAAGCCAATATATACTCCATATCATTAGATCAATACAAATTGCAGAAATTGGATATTGCATAGTAAGGTAAAAATGGAATTGAAACACAATCTCTACGCGTTTCCTGGATCCTCTCCACTTCCTCAGGAACGGATGCATACCATATCTGCAAAAAATATGTATGTATAAATATGTACTAATATGGTCTAGTATTTAACTCGAATGTCAGGGAGAGAATAAAGACCAGAGAAGTAAATGAACAAATCCCTGGAATACTAACATATCTGCTGAAGTTAAAAACGGTGGTGCTGAAAATTGTGACCTGCCAGTAGTGTCTGTCTTGGGAGCTGTGGTAATGGGGACCCGATGGGGTGTGGGGCAGGCACATTAACAAAAAAACCCAAGAGGATAGGAATTTATATGTTGTAATCTGGGGTAGTGTGATATAGTAGATCCAAAATGATATGTTTCATTCAATTTTTACCTTACTATGCAATATTTAATTTCTGCAATTTCTGTATTGATCTCATGATATGGAGTATATAGGGTATTTGCTTATATCACCTTATATTGTTATGTGCTACGATGTTTACCCTGTATATGTATTCTGGTGTGTGTGTGTATGTATGTGTGTATGTATGTATATATATATATACACACACACACAATATATTGCAATTACGCATTGACTATTTACTAAATCGTATGTCACGTGCCTCATATAAAGTTCCAAACACCTTCTTTATTTTAGTTCTAGATACAGGAATGAAGGCATATTACTGTAAGCACCTCATTTAAAGTCCCAAAATCCCCTTTCATTATTATTTTTTTTTTTTAAAAAGGAATGGAGATACATGACTAGTTTATATGGAGTCCTTCACTATTATCCATATACCTTCATGTATTCCTACAATGGATGGCAGTCCCTACTATGTGGTCGTCATTCACTATAGGACTTTCAGGACATGTTGAGTTAGCATTCACCTTAGCACCTTTTTCTATACTCATGGTAAATTCCATTGTTTAATCATGTGTGTTCTGATACTGATGGGCTGGCCGATTGTCTTTGCTCCCCGGAGCTGCGATGCACACCGTGTGCCCTCCCCCGCCCTATTGGCCATGGGGGATCGGGTGGGCATTTATTCGCTGTGCATCAACGCCACACCTCGCGCTGAGTGCATGACGTCAGTTTGGCGTCATGATGCCGGCGCAGCCCTCTTTCCCCACCTGTCCCGGCCATGAGGAAGTTGTGTCAGAACCAATGATGGATGGCATTCTGCCACTTTGACGCAGATTCCTCTCCTCAGCCAGCACGCCAGAGTGATGCTGGGATGGACTCGTTGTTACGCCAGGTGCACATATACCCCCATTTGGAACTGATAGTTCCTACAGCTGTACTCTTTGGGCACATTGCACATCATATCTGATTTATGGTTTCTAATGGGAATTCAAGGTAATCACCTTGGGAGTCTGTTCATTCATTTAGAGGTCCTTTTTTCACACTGTGGTTTCCTCACCTTGTTCCCTTTCCTGTAGAGTTTGCATGGTGGGTTCCATGCATCATCTTCTACACCAGTGTTACCCTTTCTCCATATCTGGGTTGTGATTTATGCTATGCTTCTTACTCACATTTGACTTCTTTCCATAGTCAGATGAAGATTTTTATGCCATTTTAAGGAGAGGTGAACGTGGTAGATTAATTCTGATATGTTAAGATGAGCTTAGCCAGGAACCCCGTTTGTAAGGGATGTTGCGGTCCCAGAGGTGACCGAGGTGAACTCTTTTCTGCAATGAGTGGTAGCTGCAGATAAGTCAACGTAAAGGGTAACACCCGTGTAAAGAGCGGGAAGAGATGGTGAGGTTTTGGCTGCTCTAAGGATCTGATCCTTAATGTGAAAGAATCGGACACGTGCCAATACAACATGGGGAACATCCTTAGGTAGGTAGGATGGCTTAGGGATCCTTTGTGCTCGATCTATAGTAAGATCAGGTATAGTGAGATGTGGGAGCAGTTTCAGAAATAGATGTTGCAGGTATGTAGTTAGGTCAACAGGTTTATTGCTCTCAGGTACACCATAAAAACGTAATGTTATTGGGCGTGACCTGTCTTCAAGGTCCACCACTTTTACTTGCATGTACTGGAGTTTCTAGGATTGCCGTTTGAATGCAGAGACATTATCATTATATGCTCTAGAGTTGTCTGAAATCCGCCTCTCAACTATGTTGGCGCGTTCATCAATGTGATCCACTCTCATAGTAAGATGAGAAAAAGAGGAGCGAAGCTCTCTTTGGATTTATTTGTGTGGGGAGAGCTGCCAGGGATTCCTGAGTGTCTTCCTGAGTGGGGTTGTGGAGGAGGGAGTATACATTTTTCTTGTGGAGAGGAGCTTTATCAGGGGACTGGTTTGGTGTAGGTGGCGGACTCTTACCTCTGTCAGAGGATTGTGAGGGAGAGGAGTCCACTAGATGTGTTTCAGGTTCTGATTCCTCCATTATGTCCGCCACAGTGTGTGGGGAGAGAGAGCCTCATGTCTGTAGCTTTGTGTCCCCGCTGGTGCCATCTTGGGAGGCCTGTGTGCAGAGTTGTATAAAGTACTTGAAACCCATACTTGAGTAGAAGTGGAAGTGCTCGATCAAAAAGTGACTTGAGTAGAAGTACTAAAGTATTCAACATTTTTTGTACTTAAGTATTGCAAGTAGTTTTTTTTTTTACATTTTGCTACTCAAGTACTGAAAGTAAAAGTACAAGTACTGTGCTATGTAGTTATTAAAGAAAGAAGTCAAAAGTTTGATCGTCAAATTGTTTTTTATTATTTCAAATGCAGCTTTTATTTATACATACAGTTGCTTTTATTTTCGTATGCGCTGATAATACACATGTTTTGAGCTTCATGAAACCTGCCATCTACTGTTCTGGCAGTGGTAATTTTTATAATTGTAACGAGTAACTATGCAGCACAAAAAAAAATATTGGAGTAGAAGTATTGAAATCATCGAAAAAATGTAGTGAAGTAAAAGTGGAAGTAGGAGAAAAAAATTCTACTCCAGGAAAGTACAGATACCGCCTTTCGGTACTTATGTACAGTAGTGAAGTAGTTCTACTTAGTTACTATACATCTCTGCCTGTGTGGAGGAGGTGAGGGGAAAGAACTCCATGAGGCAATGAGGAGCGAAATATTTCGCCTGCATGCTGCCAGTGCCCACCAGGTCTGGTATGCTGGTGCCATTGTGTGTGAAGGGAATCTCCGGTCTCTGATGTCGCTATGAGCCATTTTGTCCCTGTGTGGAGTGGAGCTGCACGATCAAGCAGCCATCTCGGCCTGCCGTTGGCCACGCCCAAGTGCAGCAAAAATAAATGGCATGTCAAATTCAGCAGACAGTACTGCTGCTGCATGCTTTCTATTCAAGTGCAATGCATGCCGTTGCAGTGTGGTGGATCAGGATTTTCAGGGTTAAAACAGGTGGAGAAGAGGCAACATATCGTCTCCTAATCACATGTCAAACTCCTCTGAAAAGCAATATAATTCAAACCACTTTTCAGAGGGATAGCAAGGCTGCCACACAAGCCCTTAGGGCCAGTACACACCAGGAATTGCACAGATCGCACCGGACGTTCCTGTGATATTCACATGCAGTGACGTGCGGTGCGATTTGAGCCCATTCGTTTGAATCTCACTTGATCGCACCAAAATGAGTGCATGTACAACTCTTAAAAATTCACTGCATATGGATCAGGTGATCCAGTGAGGGGAAGAGCACTGAGTTTGCAATCTGCATTTGGGGTGTGCAGATCTGAAGTGTGTTTTGAAAGCGGTGTGGGAAACACACATGGAATGCGGATTTTCGATTCTGGTGTGAACCGGTCTTTAGAGATCGAGTTATCGGCCTAAAGTACAGCCCGGAGCAAAACAACAAAAGAATAAGCGCAGGGCGAGCATGACTGGGCCAGCAGTGGAATTGGCCTAGCAGGGGTTAAAAAATAAATGGAACATCGTGTGGGTTTCCCCTATTGGCCCCTGTTAGTTGCTGGGGAGGGGCCGAAGAGGGGGGAGTTAGATGACCTGTAGTTCCCGGGCATCAGAGCAGCGTGGGTGTAGAATCGTTCCCGCCCCTACATGGGATTTCTGTATACTGCGCTTGTTTTTCAGATTTGGCGGTTGGGGTCTTTGGAGGTGTTTTTGGTAAAGCCTGCTGTGCTTATCAGCTGAGGGACCCATCTAAGGTATGGAGTCACCTGGGGAATGCCAGTTAATAGATGGGTTAACTGTTAGTTTAAATTGGGAGGTATCTGCTGTGTGTTGAGGTCGTCCCCGAGCCGGTGTGGTGCGGCTGGGGACAGTTAAGAGTTACACAAACACTCTCCCCTTATAGTGCAATTGGGGGGCTTACCTCCCGCGGGCTCCCGGTTGTGGAGAGTTAGCCCCTTTTGGCTCACCCTCCTCCCTGCTGGTGACCCCGTTTCCCCGGCCTTGCGTGAGTTCCTTCTGCAAAATGTGGGCTCGGCAACGCCTCTGGTGGTTTGGGACACGTTGAAGGCGCATTTGAGGGGAATTCTCATTACTCAAATTTCGGCCATTAAGTCTAAGACTAAGGATTGGGAGAATCTGATCCTCGCTAGAGTCGGGGAGGCTGAGTTGGCGTTTGTGTCTGACCCTACTCCTACTCATGAACGGCATTGGCTGGAGGCCCAGGCCCTTTATAAGCAGATCTCTATCAATGCTGATGAGAATAAACAATTTTTTATCCAGCAACGTTACTTTAATGAAGGGGAAAATACTGGCCATTTGCTAGCTGTTATTGCCAGGGCACAGCAGGGTGTTTCACATATTGCTGTAGTTCAGGCACCTGATGGTGCGATGGTTCAGGACCCAGTCCGAGTTGCTTCGGTCTTCACCGATTTTTTTAGGAGTCTGTACTCCTCTAGGGTCTGCCCATCTGAAGCGGCCCTGAAGGACTTCTTGGTCAATTGTAAGATACCTCAAATTTCGCAGTCTCAGCGGCAGGCACTGGGTAAACCACTGACTGTTAAGGAATTGTCTCTAGCCGCCTCCCAGCTGTCGAATAATAAGTCGCCTGGAGCTGACGGCTTCCCTGCCGAGATCTACAAGTCGTATGGGGACACCCTCCTTCCTGCCTTGCTGACTACCCTGAATGAGGCTCACAGAGTAGGTGAATTATCCCTAAACCTGGTAAAGACCCGGTACATCCGGACTCCTATAGGCTCATATCCTTACTTAACACGGACGTCAAGCTGTTGGCTAGAGTCCTGGCTAACAGACTGGCGAACGTCATCTCTGAGTTGGTGCATGTTGACCAGTCGGGATTCATTCCTGCCAGGTCGACGTCCTTGAATCTCCGTAGACTATTTTTAAACCTTCAAATCCCAGTTTACAGTCCCGGTAGCAGGGCTATTTTCTCCCTCGATGCTGCCAAGGCTTTTTACAGCGTTGAGTGGCAGTACCTTTGGGTGGTGCTGGGTCGGTTTGGCTTGGGCTCTGAGTTTATTTCGTGGGTTTAAGTTGCTCTATACTGGGCCTAGGGCTCGCATCAGAATTAATGGGTCCCTCTCTGATTCCTTTCCTTTATACCGGGGTACTAGACAGGGCTGTCCCCTCTCCCCCTTGCTGTTCGCCCTGGCGATTGAACCTCTTGCGATTATGATTAGAGACTCCCCCTCTATAGTGGGTTTTCGCCGCTGGGACAGGGAAGACAAAATCTCCCTCTATGCGGACGATGCCTTACTGTATCTGGGGGATCTTGGGGATTCCCTGCAGGAAGTTATGTCCCTCATTATGCGATTTGGCACATTTTCTGGCTTCGCCATTAATTGGGAAAAATCGGTTCTGCTCCCTTTAGACCCCCTCCCAACAACTATGCCGCCTGCTGTCTCTCAGCTACAGGTGGTTTCCACCTTCCGGTATCTGGGTGTAGTGGTCTCTGCTAACCCTAGAGACTACGTCTCCCTGAATCTTAAACCTCTCCTCCTCCGTTTTTCATACTAAATGCGCTAGCTGGTGTAAACTTCCCCTCACTGTTACCGGTAGGGTCAATTTAATTAAAATGATTTGGGCTCCTCAACTGCTATATATCCTTCATAACTCCCCAATGTGGATACCTAAATACTGGTTTGATAGAATAGACTCTTAATTTCGGGCACTTATATGGCGGGGCGGGGTGGCTCGGTTGAAACTTACTATCCTGCAATATCCCAAAGATAGGGGTGGGATGGCCCTTCCTCACATGCAGATGTACTTCTTTGCATCACAGCTACAGCACTTCACGGGCTGGGACCTCCCTTCTTGTGTGGACCCCTCCCGGGCCTTGCTCACGCTGTCCACCTCAGAATAAACTTCCTTCTCTTTGATGGAACTGGGATTCCCTGATTTGCCTCCCCACTGCCCTACCTCCCACCTTCTTGTTAGACTGTGGAAGGCGGTGAAGCAGAATCTGGGTCTCTCCGATTTTTTTGCCCGCACCCCTTTGTTGAACAATCGTTTCTATGGAGAGGTTGCTAGGTTGGGTTCCTTCCCTGGATGGATCCGGGCTGGGGTGAAATATTTTTCCCAGGTGCGTGGCCCTGCTATTAAGCCCTTGGCTCGATTGCAGGCCGAGTATCCATAGTTGAGTAATTGTCGTTACCAATACATGTGCTTGTCTCATGCGCTGCGGAGTCAGGGCCGCCATACCCCTCTACAACTGGTTAATTCTCCATTTTTGGAATCCATTTTTAGAGATGGTGTGAAACGGGGTATAATTTCTAGAATATATATTACCTTATTGTCCTCCTTACAGGATCCTTCCCTACTTCCCTGTAGGGCGAAGTGGGAGAGGGATCTTGGCCCCATTGATGGTGACCGCTGGGAGCAAATCCTTGAGGTAGGCCCCTTGGTCTCTGTCTCTGCTAGCCATAAACTGTCCCATTTGTTTGTGCTACACCGTACTTATAGGACCCCGGCGCAACTTCATGCGTGGGGTGGGCGTCCCTCTCCCCTCTGTCCCAAATGTAATTTACATACAGGTGATTTCATTCATATGCTTTGGAAATGCCCCAAATTGGTGCGCTACTGGCAATTCGTAGTGTCCACTATTAATAGTGTATACCAGGTTCAGATTCAGTTGGATCCGCTGGTGTGCTTGTTGGGTGGCTTGGATGAAACGCTGTACCATCCACATGTTCTTGTGGCCCTACTTAGACTTCTATACTTGGCTAAAAAGATACTTGGCTAAAAAGCTGATCGCTAGAGTGTGGATGTCTTCCAGGCCTCCTGCTGGTGCCCAGTGGATCCAATCTGTCAACTCTATTCTGATACGTGAAAAACACACATATTATCACAGAAAAACTCCTCTGAAATTTGAGAAAATCTGGGGCTCCTGGTTGGCTTCCCCAGCGGTGGCTCCTCCTCAACTTGTCCTAAACCGCCTGCTTCTGTAGGTGTCCACATGCTTTTGGCGGCTACACTGTTGGTAGCATTGAATGTTTGGTTGTTTTTCCTGTTCTTGTTTTTTGTCCCCCCCCCCCCCCCCCTTTTTTTTTTTTCTTCTTTTCCTTTTTTAACAATGCGTATGGAATGGCACTGATGTTTTTTTCTCTATTGAGTTCATCTTGCACTAGCTATCATTGTACTCCAGTATCCTATATGGTTGTGTATTATACTCTATGTATTTATTGTACAATGTTTTATTGTCTTATGCCATTTCTAATAAAGTTCTTTTTCTGATTAAAAAAAAAAAAGTTACACAGATACAAAAATGGTACTTGATATTTGGGTTCTCCAAAGATCAGCAACCTTATGTTATCTTTTATTATATTATTTTGGTTCCTGTTCTAAGGAATGTGTTATATATATTTTGTTACTGGCTAATAAATGGCCATTTCGGCCAATTTTACTCCAATAACGGTGTCTGCGTATTTACTGCAGGAAGTTTAGGTAAGGGGTTGGGTCTTTGGGATAACGGTCATGTTAAGTGTGATAATTACATCTGGGGTGCCTTAGTCAAGAAAAAAAAAAGTAAACAAAAACGAAACACTGACAGTAACAGGAAACATGTAAAATACTGAACACGTGTACATGTGTATGTGCTCCTACTATGGAGGCTTTGGAAATTTTACAATTAGGACCGCAGTATATACAGAGGTCCCTTGGCATGGGCACTGTGGCTTTCGCATAAATTTGCAAATGTGTGCAAACAAATCACTCTGTTTTTAATGCAAACTGTTAGACAGGAACAATTTGGTTGTTTTGCCGGCTGGGACATTTTTGTTTGTTTGCAATGTGCTTTACCCTTCCATGGGCACCTTGCTGCAAAGGCAAGTTGTAGTTTGGGGTGGTTCCCATTTTTTGTGCAGAGAGAGACATGCCTTCTCTGCCCTGCCCAAAGCTCTGCCATTCGGAAGAGTTGAATATACACAGCACTGCACACCGTATGTGTAGCCCAGCAAAGCCTCAGGGAATATCAATCCGCTGGTGTGACACCTGAGAGTCTGTGCAACCAGAACTAGAAAAGGAGCACTGGGAGCTGCGGCTCTAAGACACGGTACCCCTGTGCAGCAATTCCTTTCTCCCTCACATTTCTTTGCAAGTTTGCAGGATTCAGGGTGGATTGATGCAATTTTGCACAGCAATCTGTACAGCCCAGGCAGGTGCATTTATGGGGGTGATTTGGGGTGCTGTAGTAATATTTGGGGGTGCTTCAAAGAACACTGAACCACCCACCTAGCCCCACCCTGATTATGTGCTTGTTTAAGGCTGAAGAAAGAACAATGATCACATTGAGATGACATTCCCACAATTAGGATTGTTAATTGTGGGAATGTCATCCATATACATGTCCCCCATCCCTCTAAATCTTTTCCCTCAATAACAAAACCCTGTCAGAGGGTGAAACGCGTCAGTAAGAAGCAGAGTTTTGTTGGTTTACAATAAATCGGCACTACAAATGTCAGGCAGTATGTAATAATAGGATTGTTAGATCTGGTCTTCCTCACACTGATCCTTGTGTTCTTTGTGTTCTTCAGGTCACCATCCCATCCCCTCCAATCACGGACATCCATGGAGGATGTTATGACAGAGAAGCATGGCTTCATCTTTTGTTTCCAGAAGGAAATCTTAGGCTGACGTTCATTAAGGTATAGAAGGCACAGACTGGGGGAGGGGTGTAATGGGTAAATGGGACATAGAGGGAACAGACTGGGGGAGGGGTGTAATGGGTAAATGGGACATAGAGGGAACAGACTGGGGGAGGGGTGTAATGGGTAAATGGGACATAGAGGGAACAGACTGGGGGAGGGGTGTAATGGGTAAATGGGACATAGAGGGAACAGACTGGGGGAGGGGTGTAATGGGTAAATGGGACATAGAGGGAACAGACTGGGGGAGGGGTGTAATGGGTAAATGGGACATAGAGGGAACAGACTGGGGGAGGGGTGTAATGGGTAGGTGGGAAATCAAGGGCACAGACTGGGGAAGGGGTGTAATGGGTAGATGGGACATGGAGGACACAGACTGGGGGAGGGGTGTAATGGGTAGATGGGAAATGGAGGGCAAAGACTGGGGGAGGGGTGTAATGAATAGATGGGACATGGAGGGCACAGACTGCGTGAGGGGTGTAATGGGTAGATGGGACATGGAGGGCACAGACTTGGGGAGGGGTGTAATGGGTAGATGGGACATAGAGGGCACAGACTGGGGGAGGGGGTGTAATGGGTAGATGGGACATGGAGGGCACAGACTTGGGGAGGGGTGTAATGGGTAGATGGGACATAGAGGGCACAGACTGGGGGAGGGGGTGTAATGGGTAGATGGGACATAGAGGGCACAAACTGGGGAGGGGTGTAATGGGTAGAAAGGACATGGAGGGCACAGACTGGAGGAGGGGTATAATGGGTAGATGGGAAATGGAGGGCACAGACTGGGGGAGGGGTGTAATGGGTAGATGGGAAATGAAGAGCACAGACTGGGGGAGGGGTGTAATGGGTAGATGGGAAATGGAGGGCACAGACTGGGGGAGGGTTGTAATAGGTAGATGGGACATGGAGGCTAAAATATGTCTAATAATCCCAGGATGTCCAGCGGGTACAGAGGTGATGACAGGTCAGAGGTAATGGTCTGTATCACATATCGCTTTATACAGTGACCCAGTCTTTACAGACAGTACGGCCACTTGCTGACTTCAAAGACAGGGGACCATCATGTCCTCACTCATTGTATCTCATTGCTCTCCTATCATCCACCTCTCACATCATCAGATTTTTTAATAACATTTTTGGGGAACTCATCCCCTCACTTCCTGGTATCTTGCCTAGGTTATCATGAAGTTATGTTGTCCACTCCCTACTATAATGCCCACATCATGTCTCCTAGGAGGCCGTGGGGTACCCTACTGTGCATGCAGCATGTCATCAGGGGGGTTGGCTGTCTTACTGTTTTTTTCAAATATCCCCATTATGACGCACTGCAGCACATGCGTGTCATCACATGGCAGGTTGAAATAACCTGAAAGAGAAAGACAGCCCCTGATGATGTCAGAAGATGGTGGGGGATCAGGTGTGTAGAGGTGGGGTGGTTGATCCCTACAGAATACCACTGGATTGTTGGGTGTATGGTGATGATTTTTGTGCAGATCCCAGCTATAGAGGTAAGAGGGTAAAATAAAGGGGGGAGTGAAGGTTAAAGGGTAACTCCGCTTTAATGGAAATGTAACTTCCTTCTTGTGTGATTGGCTCAGTGATCTTCCCACAAGTCTGCCCTAAGATAGAAGTCAGATGTTTGGCATTACCTGTAATAAAAATGTAATTTTTGGTGAGATACACCCAGGGGGAAATCAGGTCTAAAGGGATGCAGACCCTGCCACTTTCCTCATTAGAGCCCCACAAGTGCAGCAGCTGATTGATAATTATGAAACCACTCCCATTAGATTCACTTTCCACATGGACACAGAGAAACAAACAGCTATTTCTTCAGAATAACAAAAGCTAGGAATCTGCTACAAAGCTTCTTAATATCCCTGCAGTGTACATAGATCACCCAGAGGGTAGGGTTTTTTTTTCTCAACAAAAGTGGAGTCACTAACTGGTACAGACATGGTCAGTGGAGTGAGGATAGTCTTCTCATATGTCCCCTCTCCTCTCCGGGATGGTCTTCCTATTAGTGAGTGACCTACAGCAGACTTGTCATCACCTGGGGAGCTTACTAAGTAAGCAATGCCAGCAGAGTAATGAGATTGGCTTGCTCTGCGAGTTTTATTACTCACTATCTCTGCAATTTCTACAGTGTACAATAGCTTTATAGTTACAGGAGAGCTGAGAAAACTGTCAGGTTGCTCTTACAGATCTTCTCCAATTCCATCTTTCACCCATCACTACCGCCCAGCTGTCCTAAGATCAGAGGGAATGCCAGGACTTTGCTGCTCCTGAAGGACAAGCTTGGAGAATGGTTCCTCTTCTCGCACCACTATTATCTCCATCCCCTACTTTACCCTCTGTCCTGGGGGGCGGATGGAAGGGGGGGACAATTGGGTTGCCAAGGGGTATGAAAGGGGAAAAGGTTGGGCAGCACTGTACTAAATTATTAACATGACACAATGCATTGCAACAGCAGTAATACATATAATAAGGGTGCGACTAGTAAGAATTTAATTGTTGTAATAATTTGTACTTTTCTTTAATAGGACCAAGCGGAGGGTGTGTTTTACCTGCAGAACGTTCGTATTTCCATATGGGAAGAAGGTAATACAACAAATACAACTTCATACTGAAAGGATATTTTAGCAATCTGATTTTTCAGTGTTTGGTGGATGCTGGAGAATTACACCCCGTGACTGCCTTTCCTTTCTCTCAAGGACTCTTTTGTTGAGATCCCTACGCTGAGTCCCCAAATTTGTACAGCTGTGCATCTGCTGTGCCCATTATGAGGGGGTCCCACCATCCCTGTGCTGAGTTCCTGGGTCTGTACACCTGCTGTGCTCATTATGATGGGGTTTCCCCCATCCCGGTGCTGAGTTACCGTGTCTGTACAGCTGGTGTGCCCATTATGAGGGGTTCCCACCATCCCTGTACTGAGTTCCCAGGTCTGTACACATGGTGTGCCCATTATTAAGGGGGTTTCCACCATCCCTGTGCTGAATCCCCGGGTCTGTATGCCTGCTGTGCCCATTATGAAGGGTTAATTTTGTTTATTGAAAAATCTTACAAACAACAACTTATATACAATAAAACCATAATAAATAAATAAATAACATATTTACAAAATAATTGAATATAACTATACAAAACCAAAAACCAAACAAGAACATACTAAATAAACCAAATTGCGCACAGCATAAATCCTACGAAAGAGCCAGACTAAGGAACATCACCGTCACCATGCATGTAGCCTTTTATCAAAAATATATTTTATCTGAAAATCTAGGGGAGTGAAGCAAGGACAGAAAGAAAAGCCGCACACCCTGAGATCAACAGGCAGAAGCTACAGAGTCCTGATATTCCTCCACGCCTTTATCCAGGCCTCCTGCAGCCACCTGTCTTTCTCAAGACCCTGAATCTTCCCAACCTCACCCAGAATGTCCTGCACCACCACCTCGACAGGGAGGATTTTATTCCGTAAGGATACCTGGCACTGTGCACTCCACATGAAATAACGGACTACTAGACAAACTAAAAAATGTGTTTCCAAATCATAATCCTGGTGAGTCTGGAATGCCCCATACACCCACTCTGCATAGGGGAGGAAGGGTAAACCCAGAGCCCTCCCTACCCTCTTGTACACCTCTATATTAAAAGGGCACTGAAGCAGAAAATGATCCATGGACTCCACCACTCCTCCACACTCTACTCTCGGGCAGCCCCGATCACTCACAGAAAGAAATTTCAGGTTGCTCTTCACATATCGTTTTCCATGGAAAGCGAGCCAAGCCTGATCCCTAAACTTCATTGGGATTCTCTCCAAATTAATCAAGTGCAAACCCTCCCCCAAAACCAGGCTTGGGCAATCCCTTAAGGCCAGTAGTTCGCAAAAAACAGAACTCATGATCCGCTTCTCAAGAAGTTTCCTTGGAAGAGATCTGACCTCCCCTGCTGTTACTTGCCACTGCTGAAGTATTTTCAAACACGGGGCAACATAAGCCGGGAGCTTATTATGCTTGACCCTCAGGCTTTTCACTGGCCCACCATTTTCCTAGTTTCGCAGAAAGGGCCTAAACCAGGACTGGAAAATACCCACCCACCCGGTCTCTCTGTCAACATGTTACCCAGGTTGTACTTTAAAAACATCAGAGAGAAAAAGACTACAGGGTTGATCATTCCTAGACCACCCTCCCGCCTAGGAAGATAAGTCACACTCCTTTTGACAAGGTTTATTCTGTTCCCCATAACAGCTGGAAGAAACAACTATAGATCCTGGTATAGAGACATTGGCAAAATGCAGACAAAACTGACATAAAAAAAATTGAAATCAGGTAACCTTTGATCACATCAACCTTTTCCCTTAAGGAAAACCGCCAACTTTTCCAGCTCGCCACCTTGGCATTGGTATTCTCCAGCCTGTTCACCCAATTTGCATGACCATAGTCATCTGGGCCAAATTCAATACCTAGAACTCTAATTTTTTGTTGGGGCTCCAGGAAGTCATCCGGGAGAACAAAGCTCTCACCTTCCACACCCATCCAGAAAGCTTCACACTTGTCCTGGTTGACCTTTGAACCTGATGCTTCCGCATACTGCCTTACCACTGAGACCACCTCCTGTGCTTCCACAGTCCCAGAGACAAAAACAGAAACGTCATAAGCATAAGCCACAACCTTCAAAGGAGGCTCACCAGGGATGCCTAAAGGTACCCCACACAATGGTCCACTCTCTAGCCTTCTAATGAAGGGGTCGATTGCAAACGCATATAGCAGAGGACTCAAAGGACACCCCTGATGCACACCTGAGCCAACCACAAAGGGCTGCCCAACCCAACCATTAACCAGAGGAAAGCTTTTAGCCCCTTTGTACAAAATCTTGAGCCAATCAATGAAACCTCCCTCCAGGTCATACTTGCCAAAAAGGAGCCATAGGTACTCATGATTAACCCTATCAAAGGCCTTAGCCTGATCCAATGTCAGCAGATATTTACCCTAACCAGCAGCCCAAACAGCCATTAAAAACCTCTGCAAGGTTTGAAGCCAGGATTGTCTTAAAACGTTTATAAAATTTGGCTGTCAAACCATCTGGCCCTAGCGTTTTCCTGATGGCTAGTTATCAATAGCCTGGATCACCTCATCTGCAGTGATTTCATCTGTCAAATTTGTCAAAGGAACAATATTTTCCAGACCTGGTGTAGAGTCCAAAAAACTCAACATCCCTGCCCGATCACGGTTCTTTCCTCCTAGGAGATCAGCATAGTATGACCTGACGACCTCCAGGATCCCTGACCTAGACTCCGTCAGAGAGCCCATACTGTCCTTCAGGACATTGACCATCTTAACTGCTACGCTCTGTTTACAGTTCTGGTAAGGGTCAGATGAATGGTATTTCCCATAGTCCCTTTCCTGAACCAAAGAGGCGTGTCAGTCATATTGATGTCTCCTCAGGAGGAGCTTCACCGCAGAGATCGCCCCAGAATCTCCTCCATTCGAAACAAGGCGGTCAAGTTTCCTCCGCAAACGCTGGTAGGTGATATACTTATCTTGCTGTCTCTTTCTCCCTATGGCCTTGAAAAGCCTAACAGTCCGCTGTTTTATAAGCTCCGACCATTCTGACATACAGTTGCAAAAGTCTAGGATAGTTACCTGTGCCTGAAAAAATTCCTCAAAGGATTGTCTTACTTCCTCGTCATCCAGGAGGGCCAAATTCAATCTCCAGATACCCCTCCCCCTAGGTGGCACACCTGAGGCATTCAGAGTGACAGATAGAATACAGTGATCGGAAAACTCCACTGCCTGACACACAGGTGCAGAAAAAGTAGAGTCCCCCTTTAAAAGAAAAAAACTATCTATCCTACTCTGATTATTACCTCACTGAAAAGTGAACCCCATGCTGTCTGGGCAGCGCTTAATGTGCGCATCTACTAGACCTGCTTCCCTAACCATTGCATTCAGGAAAAGGCTGTCATAGCCCAGCTTATCTCTGAAACCTCTCCTGTCTTTAGACCTAGTAATGGTGTTGAAGTCACCTCCAAAGATAACCTGCTGAGCCATAAAAAGAAAAGGCTTAATCTTTGTAAAGAGGCATTTCCTGTCCCATTTCGTCTGGGGACCATAGATGTTAATCAGGCGCAGGTCCTGCCCCCTCACAGAGACATCCAAAATCATGCATCTCCCAATCTCTACCTCAATTACCCGTCGGCATATTACCATACCGGAAAAAAGGACCGCAACCCCACTGTAAGGCTCGGCCGCAAGAGACCAAAGGGAGGGACCACGCTTCTACTCCTTCTTTGCCAGATGTATATCAGCCAGACTACTCAGATGGGTCTTTTGCAAAAACAAAATGTCAGCATCAAACTCGCTGAGCAAAAATAGTGCATATGACAAGCACTCACTGATTTTAAGCTGGCAACATTAATGGTTGCCACTTTTAATGGAGTGGGAACTGCCATTAGGATAATTGAGGCAACCGTTTCTTAGCCTGACTACTTTCTCTCCCTGGAGAACCAATGCGCTTCAGTGCACCCTGGGACTCATCATCCATAGAAGATGCTGTACTCAACGAGTCCCATTCATCGTCATCATCTGACAGGACTCCAAACTTATTTGTCAAAGGCAAAACCTTAGGACTTGAGGTAACTGAACACCTTTTTTCCCTTCTTTTGCCCTTCTTCCTTTTCTCTTCCAACCATTCCACATCATCCTTGGACAAACTGGAAATAACAGTTTCCCCACTCTTACCCTCCCCTTCAACCCCACTCTCCATTATCTTATCTGCCACCAGGCCAGCCTCTTCACCATTCTCCCCACTCCTCTGCATCCCACGGTCCCTAATAGAAGCCCTGAAATGTCAAGGGGGGGAACTGGCGCTGCAGTTGATGCCCCTGCATCTTGCTGCCTCTGCAATTTTGGAAGACATAGACACAGAAGGATTGGACACATTCTCGGTAACCGATACCTTAGATACAGACTGGGAAGACACAGGCACACTAGGCAAATGCACAGACTGGGGCACCACAGACTTGGAAGACACAGACACACTAGGCATTGGTACAGACTAAGTGGGACCTGCAGGCACCCTAGCTGCTGAGCTCTGAGCATCCTCCATGTCCAGGCGGAAGAACTCTCTCATGAGCTCAGGCTGGTTGTGCATTGCCTCAGGACACTGACTATAAGGATGCCCCACCGCATTGCGCAAGTTGCACCTTATAATATTGCAATCCTTTGCCAAATGCCCTAAATCCTGAAACGGAGAGCATTTCATTACTGGACAGGAGGATGAAAAGTGACCTTTATCCCCACACTTATTACACAGCTTTGGCTGGCCTGGATAGAAGATGGTCAGTCTGTCCCTCCCCAGGAAAGCTGAAGATGGCAGATACTGGATGACATTATCCAGAACACTCAGTTTTAGCTGCACAGACCATCCCCCCCGTCCATATTCCCCGATCATCCATAATTTTCTGTAAGGGCTCAGGATGTCTCCATATCTCTTCAGCCATACAGATAAATCCCCTTGTGATATAGATTCATTGCAAACAAGAATTGTCACCATTTTAATGAGTGGCTGGCGCGACACAACCTTGGGGATGAGCCCTTTCCAGTCCGGCAGGCTCCTACACACATGTTCATATTTTTGCTAAAATATGTCCAAAGACTCAG
This sequence comes from Pelophylax lessonae, assembly GCF_965119305.1. Classification (NCBI taxonomy): domain Eukaryota; kingdom Metazoa; phylum Chordata; class Amphibia; order Anura; family Ranidae; genus Pelophylax; species Pelophylax lessonae. The sequence continues at coordinate 652,846,859 of NC_138771.1, forward strand.
GACGGATAAAGGACAAATCATACTCATAGGAAACTGTCAGACTGATCAGGGCGAAGATATCTGCGGGTCTAAACCTCATCTGCAAAATCCTATCAACCACTGCTCTCCTATATGGAGGAATACCCTCACCCTCCCATCGAAGCTGCACAATATTCCTCCTTTTAAATAGTGAGGAAGTAAAGCATTTCCATGCTCCTTCCCTGCTTGCACCCTTGCAGTCTTTGGAGCAGCAGAGACAAGACCCGCCCCCTCCCCCTGCTCTGAGCACTCAGCTGTTTTCCTGGGTTCAATCACAGTCTTGTCTACTGCAGACTCCAAAAAAGTTGTAGCACTACTGCTCCCAGCATCTCCTCCACCATTCTCAGGAACAACAGCTTTATCTGGGTCAGGAAAAGCCTCTGCAATGTCCATGATGCTCCTCTCTGCAGACTCTTCCCCCAGAAGCTCACAGTTATTTGCAGCTTTCCCGGCAATTGCATTTAAAGTTTTTTCAGTAAGTGCATCAGTTTGCACTGCATGCTGAACATTGTCTATGGGTGTGGGCTGACAGCCCATAGCACTACAACTCTCAACAAGCACATTGTCATTATTAAAGTTTACATCACCACCTTGCACACACACTGTACCTGCTTGCTGTGTTGTTACCTTTCCTGTGTCATGGCTGATGGTGGGATCAAACTTCCTCCTGGTTGTTTTAGACTTTATGGTGAATCTTCCTTTCTCCACAGGTCTCTCTTTCACAGGGTGAGGAACGGTATCCATCTCCTCATCTGAGGAATCCGCAGAGAAATTTAACTTTCTTCCATCCAGAGGGGATTCCAGCTCAGTGATGAACTCCAGCATCCCAGTACCTCCTTCAACCTCCTGCTCAGATGTTCCATATTAATGCTGTAGAGGGAGGGAGACAGAGGCCTCATCCTCCGGGCCCACTTTCTCACTCTCTGCTGACTCTGTCGGTACCTGCATCTCCTCACTGACTGGGTCACTCTCCATGCTGGAAACGGCTCCTCTCCTCATACGGCTGAAACGTTCCTCATTCCTGTATTTCTCCTTAAAAGCTCCACTGCTTTCCTTCAGAGAGCTCACCCGTTCTTTCTGCTTCCTCAAAGCTTGCTCTAAGTCCTTCAATTCAGGCCTCAGAGCCGGTCTCTTCTTGCCGTAGAGTTTAGCACAAAACAACTTTTTCTTTTTAAATTCTGCTTTCAAAGCTGCCAATTTCTCCTCCTCTTTCTCAATCCGTGTAAGCTTTTCAACAATCCTCTAGGTAGACAGGGATTCATCTCTCCTAGGGCCAGAACCAATGTCTTCCATAGACTGAGGCCTAGTCTCAGGCCTATCCAGGGGGCCCCCACTGGGGTCCTCCCCAGCATCCAGCATCCCTCCTGGGGCAGAGAAGCAACTCTAGCCCCTGGCTTCTGGAAGCACACAAGCTAAGGAACCAGCAACCTCACACCTCGCTGTCAGAGAGTAGAATGGCAGTTTCCCACCATCCCTGTGCTGAGTTCCCGGGTCTGTACACCTGGTGTTCCCATAATGAGGGGTTCCCACCAACCCTGCTAGATTTTAGATTATAGAGATGTGACAGGACTCGGAGGAGCTGGGACACATGATAGATCTCACTATTGGAAGAACCAAGAAATACTGCCCCAGATCAGCAGCAAATCTGATCTGCTACTTGTATATCTCTCACTATGTAATCTCTCCCTCCTTACTACAGCCTGCTTTGTTCCCAGACTGGGGGGTATAGACGTGGCTAGAATTTACCTGCTGATTAACCACTTGAGCTCCAGAAGGTTCTACCCCTTTCATGACCAGGGCATTCTTTGCTATTCAGCACTGTGCTACTTTAACTAGTAATTGTGTGGTCATGCAACACTGTACCCAAATTAAATATCTATAATTTTTTTCACACAAGTAGAGCTTTCTTTTGGTGGTATTTGATCACCACTGGGTTTTTTATTTTATATTTTATAAATGAAAAAAGACCAAAAATTTTGAAAAAAAAAAAATATTTTCTAAGTTCTGTTATAAAATATATACAATAAAATCACATTTCTTCACATATTTAGGACAAAATGTATTCTGTTACATGTCTTTGGTAAAAAAAAAAATCCCAATAAGTGTATAATAATTGGTTTGTGTGAAGTCTACAAACTATGGGATAAATATTTGAAAATTGATCATTCTGATGTAATGACAACCGATTTAATTTCTTGAGGCCCTTAAAATGACAAAACAGTAGAAATACCCCCCAAATTACCCTTTTTTGGAAAGTAGACCCTCTGAGGCATGGCAGGTTATGTTATGTTGTAATTTTTATGTCAAGTTTTTGGGGAAAATGGAGAAATTAAATATATTTTATATATTTTTATATATTTTTTTTTCACAATTTTTCTTTTACATTCTGTCATCAGTGCAGTACAGCATCATCGTATGACTGATGTGGCAGTGATCATGAATACTGACTGGTGACAGGATGTAAAAGTAAATAAATTAAACACTTGGTTTTCAATTAAATATATACTGTAAATATATATATATAAATATATATATTATATCTTTTCATGTGACAACACTGAAGAAATGACACTTTGCTACAATATAAAGTAGTGAGTGTGCAGCTTGTATAACAGTGTAAATATGCTGTCCCCTCAAAATAACTCAACACACAGCCATTAATGTCTAAACCGCTGGCAATAAAAGTGAGTACACCCCTAAGTGAAAAATTTCCAAATTGGGCCCAATTAGCCATTTTCCCTCCCTTGTGTCATGTGACTTGTTATTGTTACAAGGTCTCAGGTGTGGATGGGGAGCAGGTGTGTTAAATTTGATGTTATCACTCTCACTCTCTCATATTGCTCACTGGAAGTTCAACATGGCACCTCATGGCAAGGAACTCTCTGAATATCTGAGAAAAAGAATTGTTGCTCCACATAAAGATGTTCTAGACTATAAGAAGATTGCCAAAACCCTGAAACTGAGCTGCAGCATGGTGGCCAAGACCATACAGCGGTTTAATGGGACAGGTTCTACTCAGAACAGGCCTCGCCATGGTCGACCAAAGAAGTTGAGTGCACGTGCTCAGTGTGATATCCAGAGGTTGTCTTTGGGAAATAGACGTATGAGTGCTTCCATCATTGCTGCAGAGGTTGAAGGGTGGGGGGTCAGCCTGTCAGTGCTCAGACCATACGCCGCTCACTGCATCAAATTGGTCTGCCTGACTGTCGTCCCAGAAGTAAGTCTCTTCTAAAGATGATGCACAAGAAAGCCTGCAAACAGTTTGCTGAAGACAAGCAGACTAAGGACATGGATTACTGGAACCATGTCCTGTGGTCTGATGAGACCAAGATAAACTTATTTGGTTCAGATGGTGTTAACTGTGTTTGGCGGCAACCAGGTGAGGAGTACAAAGACAAGTGTGTCTTGCCTACAGTCAAGCATGGTGGTGGGAGTGTCATGGTCTGGGGCTGCATAAAGGCTGCCGACACTGGGGAGCTACAGTTCATTGAGGGAACCATGAATGCCAACATGTACTGTGACATACTGAAGCAGAGCATGATCCCCTCCCTTCAAAGACTGGGCCACAGGGCAGTATTCCAACATGATAACGACCGCAAACACCTCCAAGATGACCACTGCCTTGCTAAAGTAGCTGAGGGTAAAGGTGATGGACTGGCCAAGCATGTCTCCAGACCTAAACCTTATTGAACATCTGTGGGGCATCCTCAAAAGGAAGTTGGAGGAGCGCAAGGTCTCTAACATCCACCAGCTCCGTCATGTCATCAATCATGGAGGAGTGGAAGAGGACACTTTTGTTTCCAGCGGTTTAGACATTAATGGCTGTGTGTTGAGTTATTTTGAGGGGACAGCAAATTTACACTGTTATACAAGCTGTACACTCACTACTTTACATTGTAGCAAAGTGTCATTTCTTCAGTGTTGTCACATGAAATAATAGAATAAAATATTTGCAAAAATGTGAAATCCCAACCACGACACTACCTGCCTGGAGTTTGCATGTTCTCCCTGTGCCTGCGTGGGATTCCTCCGGGTACTCCGGTTTCCTCCCACACTCCAAAGACATGCTGGTAGGGTAATTGGATCCTGTATAAAAATTGGCCCTACTATGTATGTATGAATGTGAGTTAGGGACCTTAGATTGTAAGCTCCTTGAGGGTAGGGACTGATGTGAATGAGCAATGTATATGTAAAGCGCTGCGTAAATTGATAGCGCTATATAAGAACCTGAAATAATAATAATAATATATACTGTATATAGATATATTTATTATTATTATATATTTTTTTTCTATTTTTTTTTACATCCTGTCATCAGAGCAGTTCAATGTCACCATAGTGACACTGTACTACTCTGAAAGGGGATGATCAGGGATTTTTTTTTGTACACCGTAATTGCTTATACAGTGATGATCACTATAAGAAATAATTTTAGCTGTCATAAATGGGTTAACCATTCATGAACAGCTTGCTTATGGTTGTGATCTGTGATTGGCTAAGCCAGTCACATGGTACAGGCAAACAGGCACCATGTGATTTCTTTGGGCCAATCACAGATCACAACAGTAAGTAAGCTGTTTATGAATGGAAAGCCATTCATAACTGGTTGTTTACATTGTTATCATGTGATCGCTATCACCAATCATAGCCATCATATGATACTTGGTCACCAACTACTGGTAAAAGTGTTCTACTGTGTCCAATGGACACAATGGTCACAGGAGGAACCTGCTGTGCACTCCTAACCCAGAACAGGCTCAATCATGTATATATACAGTATGTGCCTGAGCCTGCCAATGCCAAGTGGTAAATGGTTAATATATCTCCTGCATAGCCAGTCCCCATCCAGCCTGTCAGTCATCCTCACTATTTAGCTGTGCTTTCACCAACACCTATTGTCTGAACTAAAAGTTAAAGTGATATAAAACTCAATAGCAAACATTTATTATATTGCAGCCTACCAATTCTTACATGTGATGGCCGCATTCATTTTTTAGGCTTTTTTCCCTGCCAGAGAGCTACTGGAGCGCTTTACCTCTCTGGTAGCAGTGTGTTCCAGACTGCAGTAGGGGGCAATGTGTGGCACAGTTCAGCACATCACACAGCTCTCGGTTTTTGTACAAACTTTATGTAGCGCAACCCCCTCAAGGCCCCCTGGACGTTGCTTGTCCCCATTGATTGCCCAGACCTTGCATGCTCCCCAACACCTCTGACACGCTGGGTTCTGACATATTTAAAAGCAAAGACACTAACAGCTAGTGTTGCTCTGCCTGCTTATCAGGGGAGTAGCAGGTAAAACCTAGCTGCTCTTCTGCTTATCAGAGAGCAGGATTTATAGTCAGGCCTGTTGCATGTGTCCATGTGTGATTCATTTGGTCTGAGGGAGTGTCCCCATTGTGTCCAATAGGGGAGCCTGCTGAACAGTGGAGGAAACCCAGCCAATGACACCCTGAAGACGGCTTTGCCAATGAATATTTCAAACAGGCTTTTGTGGCTGTCCCAGTGGGTTGGCACAGACAGTGGTGCATCCTGGGATAGGCTATAAAAGCCAAGGACACATGTGGCAGGGTGTCTTTGGGCAGGAAGCCAGGTCCCGGAAGGAGGGTGACAGTCGTCTCTCCTTCCATTTACTGTGGATGGTGGTTACAGGCGATTGGCCTTGTGGACCAGGAGTGTGGTGCTGAATCCAGAGGTCCAGGAAAGCTGACTGGTGGAGTAGATGGCAGAGCAACTCTGGAAAAACAGTGTCCGTGAGTACAGGGAAGCTTGCCAAGGGGTCTGCCCAGAAAGGGGATCACTCCAGTGGATAGAGTCAGTGGACCGGTGTCAGCACACACAGGCAGGGAAAGTAAAGAGAATGACTAAAACAGGAACCGATTAAACTATCTTCACTTCAGTGGCAAAGTGAAGCAGCTGCCTTGCCGCACACTACAGCTAGTTGTCCTCAAGTTTGTGCATAGTTCATAGTTGGAGTATTGCACTCATCCCTTCTCCTATCCCAGTTCTAAATAAAAAAACAAAAACCAACATACCCTGGATTGATTATTGACTGAGCCAAGGCCTTTAAATGCTGTTTGCCTGCTATCATTTGCTAAGGGTAACCTCGGGGAATCCAGAAAGTGTAATTCTCAGCAGTCCCCTAGGGGGCAGTGCTACACTAGAAAGGTTTGGAAGTTTTTTTTTTTTTTTTTTTTTACTGAGATATTAAGACAAACAGATTATAATGGACACAGGTGTAACCCAAGTTGCGTGATATTGCAGAACATTGAATTCACAGGAACACACAAAGAAATAACAATAACAGTAAGACAAATTGTTATAATGAATTGGTTGTAGAAGGGATTTATGACCCCAGAACAAGGAGAGGGGGGGGGGGAGGAGACATTTAGTCACTCCACTTCCTTTAGGCCCTGATGCCCCAAGAAACAGGGGCTAGTCAGTATAAAAGGTCTATGTAGCTGTGTAAGAGTTCTCCTTTCATAAACAGTAATGTAATGGTTAGTAAATGATGTTCTGCCACAGGTTGTGTACAGTAAGCAGAGTCTCTTTTGAAGAAGGGAGGTCCTTAACTCCTTTGCGCTGATGGAACGCCAATATGCATCCTCGGCTTCAGGGGGTTGTAGCAGGATGAAACCTGCAGCTAGAGGCATGACCCCCGGTAGCGTTGTTTAGAGCCGGAGGTCGGCTTTCTTGTAATGACAACCAATGCGGCTGAGCAGCTGCTTGGCTGTCATTACAAGGAGTGGGAGTGGACGTCCCCCCCCCCTCCTGCCGCCTTCTGCAGCTCGCCCGCGTCTCCCGTCCCACCAGGAGACCTGAGTGACCAGCCAACACTTTCACCGTCTGGCTTAAGACCTGAACAAAGCTGCAATCGGCTCTAATCGAGTCTCTGATATAGAATCCTGGAAGCAATGTCATGACGTCACTTCGGGATACTGGAGTCTTAAAGGCCCCAGATTAAAAAAAAAATTAAAAGCATTTGTAGGGAAGAATTCTTTTGTACACTAATATAGAGTTCATGTTACAGATTCTTCCTGTTAAGATGTTGTTTCCTGTCCCTACTTAAAGGTCAGGAAACCGTAAGCTTAAAAAACAGAGGACGTGGCAAATTGAAGAGATCCAATCTCAAATTGACCACCTAGAAAAGATTAATAAAAAATCCCCCTATCATGACAAAGCTATGCAACTTCTAGCCTGGAGACAAAAACTCAATTTTGCTCTATAAATTCGAAGCAAACCTTAAAATTGGCAAAGCCCATTTTTACGCCTTAGGCAACAAGGCTATGGCCTTACTCACCCGGAAAGTTGAAGCCCAAAGAACCAAAAGTAAAATTACATCCCTATAGCACCCTACTACTAACCAGTTACTGACCAACCCCAAAACATAGCTGACGCCTTCAGCGATTACTACTCAACCCTCCTCGAATTTAACATCAGATTCAACCACTCCCCAACTAACAGAATCTCTCATTCAACAATTTTTATCTTCAGCCAAGCTATCGTCCATCACTCAAGATCAACTTCAACAAGTATCCCAGCCCTTCACAACTAAAGAAACTCTCAGGGCAATTAAATCTCTCCCCCGCAACAAAACCCTAGGTGAAGATGGCTTTGCCAATGAATATTTCAAACAATATTTCAAACAATTTCAAACCATAAATAGGTGCATTCCAATCCTCAAAGTAATGGCCACCACAGAAGTGATTAATATATGATATTGTGCTTCACTCCACAGCCACCAGAGATCAAAGCCTCTCACCTTAAGATTTGACCCAGAACACTGAGTCAAAAACAGCTTTTTTACCCCTCTGGGGTCACAGGCAGATGTCATCAAATGGTAAGGAGGTTTTAGATGGATGCACAGGGACAAGGTTACAGCAATGGCGCCGGTTTCACACAGGGCACATAGAGATCACCACATAAGCAAAGAAGCAAAAAGAAATCGAATGCTCTCCGTGCAGATAAGCTGGTAACAGCCGTTTATTAAAATCAATATACTCACAAACAGCCACTTGGAGTCATGCTTGTAAAAATTAGATTGTAAAGCTGAGAGGATACACCGAGCAGCAGGGAAGGCTCCGCCCCCTATACGCGTTACGTCTAAGCCTATTGGGCGCTGACTTCAACAGTAGTAGTTACTACCTTTTATGGCCGACACTTACTTCTTTATCCTGTGAATGCCTAATACTACGTTCTTAGCTGTCAGATAAACCCATGTGGGCTAATTTTTGGGGCCAATACTGGCTGCCACTTACTTCTGTATCCTGTGAATGCCTAATGTACCTTCAGCCACAGAATACTACATTCTTAGCTGTCAGGCAAACCCATGTCTGCTAATTGTTGGGGCCTGTACTGGCCTACACTTACTTCTCTTACCTGTGAATGCCTAATATACCTTCAGCCACAAAATACTACGTTCTTAGCTGTCAGGTAAACCCATGTGGGCTAATTTTTGGGGCCTGGAATGGTCGATGCTTACTTCTGTATCATGTGAATGCCTAATGTACATTCAGCCACAGAATACTACGTTCTTAGCTGTCAGGTAAACCCATGTGGTCTAATTTTTGGGGCCAATACTGGCCAACATTTACTTCTGTATCCTGTGAATGCCTAATTTTTCAGACTGGAAATGAAAATCAATGGGTCTGTAAACGTTCCGCCAAATTGTGGAATGGATGCGGACCCATTTTACAGATGTGTGAATGGACCCTATATGTATTAGACATGTATTTATCAGCTGCTTTCAGTTCTGGCTGATTTATGAAAAAAAATATATATATTTTTTGCTGTAAAAAAAAAAAAAAAACATTTAGGACATTTTCAATTGCAATACTTCTGTTATGACATTGTCCATGTGCTGGGACTATTTGTGCACAGCTAGTACGTCTTTTGTGGCTGCAAATATGACCTAAAGGTTTTTAAAGTTCGCCTCCCTTCAAAGTCAATGGGGCCCGCCGTAAACTTGCGGTTCACAGACTTTTGAGAAAATTTGCGGCTGGCGTTCGCGAACCACCCTGGCCGATGTTCGTCCATCTATATGTTTGTGTCCTAGTCCATCACACACACACCATTTTATCCTTGTGTCCTAGTCCATATCCTGCTCAGCATCTTTTCCTTGTTTCCTAGTCTATCTCCAGCTCAGCATTATATCCTTGTATACTAGTCCATCTCCTGCTCAGTATTGTATCTTTGTGCCTTAGTCCATATTCACCTTACCATTGTATCCTTGTGTCCTAGTCAATTTCCTGCTTACCATTTGTATCTTTGTGCCCTAGTCCATCTCCTGTTCACCAATGTATCCTTGTGTCCTAGTCTATCTCCTACTCAGCATTGTATCCTTGCGTCCTATTCCATCCCATGCTCACCATGTTATCTTTGCGTTCTAGTCCATCTCCTGCTCTAAATTGTATCATTGTCTCCAAGTCCATCTCCAGCTTTACCGTGTATCCTCATGTCCTAGTACATCTCCTTCTTACCATTGTATCCTTTTGTCCTAATCTCTTGCACACCATTGTGTCCTTGTGTCCTAGAGTCCATCTCCTGTTCGCAATTGTATTCTTTTACCTAGTCCACCCCCCCCCCCCATTGTATCCCTGTGTCCTAGTCCATCTCCTGATCACCACTGTATCCTTGTGTCTTATTGAATCTCCCTCTCACCATTGTTTTCTTGTTTGCCAGTCCATCTCCAATGCACCATTGTAACATTGTGTCCTAATCCATCTCCTCCTCACCATTGTATCCTTGTGTCCTAGTCCATCTCCTGCTCAGCATTGCAGCTGTGTATCCTAGTCCACCTACTACTCACCATTGTATCCTTGTGTCTTAGTCCATCTTCTGCCCGGCATTGTATTCTTGTGTCCTATTCCAGCTCCTGCTCACCATTGTATCCTTGTTTCCCAGTCCTTCTCCTGCTTAGCATTATATCCTTGTGTCCATGTCCATCTCCTGCTCAGCATTGTATCAGTTTATCCTAGTCCATATACCAGTGGCGTAGCGTGGGGGGTGCAGGGGGGGCCGGCCGCACTGGGTGCAACATCTGGGGGGGGCGCATCCGCAGTGTCACTCTGTCTGTCTGACTCTGACATACACAGTTCACACACTGTCTGCGGCTGCCTCCATCTTTAGGCTGGGAGATGTCCAGCACAGCCGCCCTATGGCTGAAAATGGCGGGGCGGGGCTGGACTGTGCCTCACCTGTCCATTGGTGTAGGGTGGGGTGGCGTTGCAAGCCAAACCCCGCCTATGCCGCCTCTCTTCACTGCTCAGTCAGTTTAGCAGCGAGTGAGTCAGCAGCCTGGCACTGCCAGAGGCTCTAATAGGCTTCAAAAAAGGGTGGACCCGGGGCGCAGAGCAGTGCGCCCTGAGCCCACCCATTGTGTGACAATAGCGAATGAAAATTTGCTATTGTCACACGGATCCTCCGAGACCTGCTTCCTGATTGGCCGAAAGGCGATCGCATGCCATTGGCCGAGGAGGAGGCGGGAGGACTCGGAGACGCGGGGAACTGAGGAAAAGCCGCCGCTGCAGGTAAGTCTCTCTGGTCTGTCTGCATTGAAAGGGGGCACGATGATCTCTCTGCATTGAAGGGGGGCACACTGGTCATTCTGCATTGAAAGGGGGCACGCTGGTCATTCTGCATTTAAAGGGGGCACGCTGGTCTCTCTGCATTGAAAGGGGGCACACTGGTAATTCTGCATTGAAAGAGGCATGCTGGTCATTCTGCATTGAAAGGGGGCGCGCTGGTCTCTCTGCATTGAATGGGGGCACGTTGGCCATTCTGCATTGAAAGGGGGTATGCTGGTCTCTCTGCATTGAAAGGGGGCACGCTGGTCATTCTGCATTGAAATGGGGCACGCTGGTCTCTCTGCATTGAAAGGGGGCACGCTGGTCATTCAAACTTGTATTTAGATGCATTTTACTTTAATTGCATCAGTATTTTCATAACAAACAATACATGTGCTTAGGGGGTAAGGGTTTCTTTACCTAATCTAGTGGAAGAGACTCGAGTGCTAAAATCCCGCGGGTTAGAGGGCTCAAATTACTTGCCTTGCCCCGGGTGCTGACAACCCACGCTACGCCACTGCCATATACTGCTCAGCATTGTATGCCTGTGTTCTAGTCCTTCTCCTGCTTGCCATTGTATCTCTCTGTCCTAGTCAATCCCCTGCTCAGCATTGTATCCTTGTGTCCTAGTCCATCTCCCATTCACCATAGTTTCGTAGTGTCCTAGTCCATCTTCTGCTTTCCATTGTATCCGTGTGTCCTAGTCTATCTCCTGTTTACCATTATATCCTTGTTTCCTAGTCCATCTCCAGCTCAGTATTATATCCTTGTATCCTAGCTAATCTTCTGCTCAGCATTGTATCTTTGCGCCTGTCCTAGTCCCTTTTCTGCTCACCATTGTATCCTTGTGTCCTAGTCAATCTCCTGCTTACCATTGTATGATTTTGTCCTAGTCCATATCCTGCTCACCAATTAATCCTTGTGTCCTCATCCATCTACTGCTCACCATTGTATCTGGGTTTCCTAGTCCATCTCCTACTTTTCATCGCATCATTGTTTCCTAGTCCATCTCCTGCTAACAAATTGTGTCCTAGTCCATTTCCTGCTTTCCATTGTATCCTTGTGTCCTAGTCCATCTCCTGCTCAATATTTTATCATTGTGTCCTAGTCCATATCCTGCTCACCATTGCATCCATGTATACTATTTCATCTCCTTTTCACCGTTGTATCCTTGTGTCGTAGTCCATCTCCTGCTTACCATTGTATCCTAGTGTTCTTGTCCATTTCCTGCTCGCCCTTGTATCCTTGTGTCCTAGTCCATCTCCCTCTCACCATTGTATCCTTGTGTCTTAGCCCATCTCCTACACCGCATTGTATTCTTGTGACCTAGTCTTCTCATGCTCTCCATTTTATCCTAGTGTCCCAGTCCATCTCCTGCTTAGCATTGTATCCTTGTGTCCCAGTCAATGTCCTGCTTACCATTTTATCCGTGTGTCCTAGTCCATCTACTGCTTGCCATTGCATCTTTGTGTCCTAGTCTATCTACTGCTCAACATTGTATTCTTATGTCCTAGGTAATCTCCTGCACTCCATTGTATCCTCTTGTTCAAGTCCATCTCCTGCTCAGCATTGTATCCTTTTTCCTAGTCCATCTTCTGCTCAGCATTATACTGTATCCTTGTGTCCTAGTCCAACTCCTGCTCACCATTGTATCCTTGTGTCCTAGTCCATCTTCTGCTCAGCATTGTATCCTTGTGTTCTAGTCCTTGCCCTGCTCACTATTGTATCCTTTTGTCCTTGTCAATCTCCTGCTCACCACTGTATGCTTCTGTCCTAGTCCATCTTTTTCTCCCCATTGTATCCTTGTGTCCTATTCCATCTTCTGCTCACCATTGTATTCTTGTGTCCTAGTCCATCTCCTCCTCACCATTGTATTCTTGTGTCCTAGTCCATCTCCTCCTCAGGATTATATGCTTGTGTCCTTGTCTATCTCTTGCTTTCCATTGTATCCTTGGGTCCTAATCCATCTCCTGCTGTGTCCAGAACTCACTGTGGACCCCGTATCTCTATTCAGGTTCTATTTTTCCAAAACATTATTAGCTTGAGTACTAGTCATTTTCTTTTTACTTGTTTTCTCTGTTATACGTCCCTACGCTTATCAGTTTTGGTTCCTACTGTAATGGTCCTAGCTGAACTTAGCCTTGCGTCCATTTCACCTGTTTTCCTTCTTCACCTTACTTGTCTCTTTTCATTGCTGGTTTGGGTAATGGCGTTCATGACGCTCAGCTGGCCTGCCTAGTATATTAGTCTAGGCAGGTATAACATTGTTCCCTTTGTAGACCAGCTCTAGCCATGTCCAGCCTTGTTTGCTATGTATACCATCCCCCGACCACACATTATTTGTTTTACTACACTTGCAAGTCATGTTCATATGTAAACTATCTGTCTCTTATTGTTTTACAGTTTGGCTCAGGGTAAGAGATGTAAAAAGCTTGGTGACCCCACTTGGGTATTCATATACCTGTGAAGAAGCATTAGTGAGGATTAATTATGAATTGAGCCTTGTGCTCCTGGATGTCCATGTTCAGGCGTTTACACAGGATAGGGACAATTTTCCAAGAGGTAAGTCACAAAGGGAATAACAATATTATAAATGTATGGCTCTAGTGCTACCTTAGTGCTCTTTAACAACTCTTATATATCAAATAATAAAACATTTGTGTCCCTACTCAGTGTCTGATATAAAATCTACCATAGATCCAACTTTACAGATTTAGTCGACCCTGAATTGAAGTTTTATATAACTTAATATTGTCCAGTTCTCCACACTGTGAGGAAGTTTCTAATATCACTGCAATCCTGTGGCTTGTTCAGCTGAGCTCTTCCATGAATGTCTCCACCCAAATGTGTATGTTTACATACAGTATCTCACAAAAGTGAGTACACCCCTCACATTTTTATAAATATTTTATTCTATCTTTTCATGTGACAACACTTAAAAAATGACTCTTTGCTAAAATGTAAAGTAGTGAGTGTACAGCTTGTATAACAGTGTACATTTGCTGTCCCCTCAAATAACTCAACACAGAGCCATTAATATCTAAACCGCTGGCAATAGAGTACACTCCTAAGTTAAAATGTCCAAATTGGGCCCAATTAGCTGTTTTCAGTGGTGGGATTCAGCCGGTTCGCACCAGTTCCACCGAACCTGTTACTAACATTTTACAAGTTCATGGAACCGGTGCAAGCCGGGAGGGGCGGCAGAGACGGCTCTTTAAATAGGCAGTTGCTTTAAACCTCGTGGCCGCCTAATTAAAGAGCCGTCTCTGGGGGTGGACAGCAAAGCTTCCTGCTCCACTGCACTGGCTGCTCCTTGTCTCGAGTACCCCCCCGTGCGTTCAGCTGTCTCTGGGTGCCTCTCTCCTGCTCCACTGAGCACAATCTCCCAATCTCCTCCCCAGCCACAGTCCCGATCTCACTCCCCCTCTCCCTCCCCCCCCAGTCGGCTCCCGCGCAAATGAACTTTAAGCACACAGGTGCACTCGGAGAGCCGGAGGACACAGCAGGGTTGTCTGCAAGGCCAGCCCCCCTCCTCCCCCCTGTCATACACAGGTCGCCCTCCGAGTGATATGCTGATCGCCATGGCCCATCCGTGCTGCTGCTGGAGGAAGCCCAGGTGACTGTGGATGAGTGTCCTGCAGCTTGGTAAAGGTGAGTGAGATGACCCCATATCCCACACACAATATCCCATCCCCCACACTATCTCCCCTGGGGACAGGGACCCCATCTCACCTGAGGACAGGGACCCCTTCTCCCCTGGGGACAGGGACCCCCATCTCACCTGGGGACAGGGACGCCTTCTCACCTGGGGACAGGGACCCCTTCTCACCTGGGGACAAGGACCCCTTCCCTGGGAACAGGGACTCCTTTCTTGGGGACAGGGACCCGTTCTCCCCTGGGGACAGGGACTCCATCTTTCCTGGGGACAGGAACCTCTTCTCCCCCGGGGACAGGGACTCCATCTCCCCTGGGGACAGGGACCCCTTCTCCCCTGGGGACAGGGACCCCTTCTCCCTTGGAGACAGGGACCCCTTCTCCCCTGGGGACAGGGACTCCTTCTCCCTTGGAGACAGGGACCCATTCTCACCTTAAGGCTTCTACGTGGCTATCTACCACCAGGAGCTCTTTCCCTACAGGGAGTCCCGGGGGACCAACTGCTGCCAGACGAGGAGGATGAGACCCCTGAGGTGAAGCTCACACAAATCAATTTTTTTATCATTTTAGGCCAATTTGTTTTCTGCTAAATCTTTTTGGTTAAAAAAAATCAGAATAAGCGTATTTTGATTTGTTTGCGCAAAATTATCATGTCTACAAACTAGGGGAAAGATCTGTCATTTTTTTTTTTTTTTTACTAGTAATGGCGGCGATCTGCGATTTTTAGCGGGACTGCGACATTTCGGCGGACAAATCGGACACCTTTACTGAAAGTCGGAACTGGTTACTAAAATTTTTTAATCCCACCACGGGCTATTTTCCCTCCCCGGTGTCATGTGACTCCTTAGTGTTACCTGCTCCCCATTTACACCTGAAACCTTGTGTGTTAAATTTGGTGTTATCACTCTCACTTTCACTCTCTCATACTGGTCACTGGAAGTTCAACATGGCACCTCATGGCAAAGACCTATCTGAGGATCTGAATAAAAGAATAGTTGATCTACATAAAGATGGCCTAGGCTATAAGAAGATTGGCAAGACCCTGAAACAGGGCAGGTTCTTCTCAGAACATGCCTCGCTATGGTCGCCCAAAGCAGTTGAGTGCACGTGCTCAGCGTCATATCCAGAGGTTGTCTTTGGAAAATAGACGTATGAGTGCTGCCAGCATTGCTGCAGAGATTGAAGGGGTGGGGGGTCAGCCTGTCAGTGATCAGACCATGTGCCGCACACTGCATTAAAGTGATCTGTATGGTTGTCATCCCAGAAGGAAGATGATGCACAAAAAAGCCTGCAAACAGTTTGCTGAAGACAAGCAGACTAAGGACATGGATTACTGGAACCATGTCCTGTGGTCTGGTGAGACCAAGATAAACTTATTTGGTTCAGATGGTGTCAAGCGTGTGTAGCGGCAACCAGGTGAGGAGTACAAAGACAAGTGTGTCTTGCCTACAGTCAAGCATGGTGGTGGGAGTGTCATGGTCTGGGGCTGCATGAGAGCTGCCGGCACTGAGGAGCTACAGTTCATTGAGGGAACCATGAATGCCAACATGTACTGTGACATACTGAAGCAGAGCATGATCCCCTCCCTTCGGAGACTGGGCTGCAGGGCAGTATTCCAACATAACGACCCCAGACAAACCTCCAAGGCAACCACTGCCTTGCTAAAGAAGATGAGGGTAAAGGTTATGGACTAGCCAAGCTTGTCTCCAGACCTAAACCCTATTGAGCATCTGTGGGGCATCCTCAAACGGAAGGTAGAGGAGCGCAAGGTCTCTAACATCCACCAGCTCCGTGATGTCATCATGGATGAGTGGAAGAGGACTCCAGTGCAACCTGTGAAGCTCTGGTGAACACCATGGTCAAGAGGGTTAAGGCAGTGCTGGAAAATAATGGTGGCCACACAAAATATTGACACTTTGGGCCCAATTTGGACATTGTCACTTAGGGGTGTACTCACTTTTGCTGCCAGTGGTTTAGACATTAATAGCTGTGTGTTGAGTTATTTTGAGGGGACAGCAAATTTACACTGTTATACAAGCTGTACACTCATTACTTTACATTGTAGCAAAGTGTAATTTCTTCAGTGTTGTCACATGAAAATAGATAATAAAATTTACAAAAATGTGAGGGGTGTACTCACTTTTGTGGGATACTGTATAACTCCATCCTGCTTCAAATGCAATCTCCTGGCCTGTGGTTGTCGGGGTCTGCAGGCAGGGGGCTTATCAGAATGTGGAAGCCCCCTTTAACAAGGGGGCACCCAGATCCCAGCCCCCTATGTGAAAGAGTATGGAGTACATAGTACCCCTACCCATTTGCCAACAAAAAGTGAGTAAAGACTGTGACGGTATCACTATATCTCACCGCCTTGTAATTCCTTAATCCCCAATAGTTGAAGAATCCCCAATTCGCCAAATAAGAAATCGCTGGTATCGCTGAGTAATTCCACACATGAGCCAATGCTGAAAGCTGGAACGTTTTACTGGAAGCAACAACAGGCATTTCAAACTACAATTTCTTTTATCCCCTGCCCCCATGCAAGGGAGACACCCACAACAAATACACATTAACCAATAACACAAAGGTTACAATCCACATAAAATCCTCCCTTCTGTCTGGGATGTAATTATGGTAAACAATGGCTAACATAATTATCACAGGCAGGAAAAATGCAGTTTTTATCCACATGCTGTAACTTTAAAACTATACATCCAATCTTTATACAAATACATATTCACAATCAATCCATTCAGGGGAACAACATATTGAAAATGGCACGAATCAGACCAGTGGTTCCAAAGTTAGTACAAGTCTCTTTGGCCTGACTTGTCTGCCCAAAACTGGTTCTACACAGTCTTTTGTCCTGGAGACAATTGAGAAGTGATCCACTTATCTCCCAAGGACAGCAAAATACATGAAACTATATAACTATGCAGCTTATTGCATAAAACAGGTACGTTCAACATATCCCCAGAGAGCTTAGATCTGAGCGCACATCATTACTGGATGGCGCTCAGATCACATACGTACAGATTCAACAGCAGGGGAAGAACAAGTGTTTCAACATAGGACCATAATCACATGGAAGAGGCTGACAAGTAGTCCTCTCCAGGTACTCGTGGCAACTCAAAAGAGGGGAGTTTGTCACAGACATATAAGCGGATACTCAATATAGTCTTTAAAGCAGGGAGAGGAAACATGCGGACAGACATAGAAGGGCATCCTTCACAAAGACACAACAGGAGTTTTTGACAAGTCCTTTGTTAAAAAATAAAAAACAGTGTCCCCAAATATAAATCTATTTTCTAACGCCCGCCACACCGCCGACCCAAAAAAGAAAGGAAAAAAAAGCTCTGCTCATGCCGAAGGCTCCGGTGTCCGACAGTTCTTAAATAGCTAAGTTGCGAGGCCAACCGGCAATGTCACCTGGTGGCACTGTCTCCCTGTGATGTCGTTGACCAGTGCATGCTGGGTCAGTGATGTGACATGGGGGCAAGGTCATCCAGTGATGTTCCCAGATGGCCCAGCCCCATAGCTATTTAGGAACTGTAAGGCGGCTGAGCAGGCCGCCTGAAAGTTTTTTCAGGGAGGCAGTGATGGCGGGCATTGTGATTAACCACTTAAGCCCCGGAAGATTTTACCCCCTTCCTGACCAGGGCCTATTTTGTGATTCAGCACTGCGTGATTTTAAGAGACAATTGCGCGGTTGCGCGACGCTGTACCTAAACAAATTTGACGTCCTTTTTTCGCACAAACAGAGCTTTCTTTTGGTGGTATTTGATCGCCTGTGCGATTTTTTTGATCATGCGCTATAAACAAAAAAAGAGCGTCAATTTTGCAAAAATAAAAATATTTTTCACATTTTTTTTATATGAAATTCCCAAAAAAATGTAAAAATCAAAAATTTTTAACATTTTAGGCCAATTTGTTTTATGCTACATGTGTTTGGTAAAAAAAATCGAAAAAAGCGATTGGTTGATTGGTTTGCGCAAAAGTTATTGCGTTTACTAACTAAGGGAAATATTTTTGTAATTTTTGTTGTTTTTTATTTTTTAACGAGTAATGGCGGCGATCTGCGATTTTTTTTTTTTTTTTTTTTTTTTTTTTTTTGCGGGACTGCGACATTGCGGCGGACAGATCGGACCCTTGACTGACATTTTTGACACTTTTGGGGTTACCAGTGACATTACTACAGTAATCAATGCTATACATATGCACTGTTACTGTAAAAATGACACTGGCAGTGAAGAGGTTAACTTTTTTTGAGAGAGAGGGGTTAAGTGTGTCCCTAGGGGCGTGCTTCTAACTGTGATTGGCTGTGGCTTGAGGTGTAAGAACAGTGATCAACGGTCCTACATAGCAGAACCGTATGATCTCCATTCTTACAAAGAGAAGAATGACAGGTGATTTTGTTAACATTAGCCGCCTGCCTTTCTCCGGCTGTAACGGACAATCACGAGTGCCCCGCGGACATCGGGTCCGCCAGGCACACGTGCGGGGGGGGGGGTGGGGGCGGGGTCCGTGAGCGAGCGGGAGCACGGCTCCGGCGGCGCGCGCTCGCTCCCCAGAGCCTCACAGGCTAGCGACGTAGTACTACGCCGCTTTGCCTGTGAGGGGCTGACTGCCGATGTAAATAGTCTTTAGGCAGTCAGCAAGTGGTTAATGATAGATCAACATCGGGGGTCATTGTTGTTTTGTAATACCCCATACTCCATCACATGGGGGGGGGGCTGGAATCTGGGTGCCCCCTTGTTAAAGGGGGCTTCCAGATTCTGAATAGCCCACTGCCTGAAGAACCCCACAATCAGATTCTGATAAGCCCCCTGCCCACAGACCCCAGCACCCCCCTATGATGAGGGAAGGTGGCCTGGTATGGTTCAGGAAGGGGGGGTGCTCGCTCGTCCCCTCTCTTTCTTGACCTGCTGGGCTGCATGCTTGGATAAAATCCATACCAGCCTGCTCCTTAACAACCAGCTATTTACAGTTTGTTAAAGAGAAAAAAAAAACACAAAATGCATGAAAACTGCATGCGAAATAGCGGGTTTAAAAAGGCAAAATGCACCGCAAAACCTGCTGGAAAAAAATTATCAATCACAACTGCATAGATGTGAACCTAGGGTGTGTGCAGACTTCTGGGAAAATCAGCGAGCCAATTACACAAGTAGGAATCTACATATCTGGGGAGGAGTTCTGTATACTATCTGTGCACAGAACTCCTCCAGGTTGCCATATTGCATTTTACAGAAAATTACTGAGCTGTAAATACAAAGGGAAAGGTATTTTTTAAAAAAAACATTCCATTACAATATGACTTGTGTAGCAATTGTATACCCTAGATTATTATTTTTTTTATTTGATTTTTTTTCCCCCCGCAAAAGTGGAGTAACCCTTTAAACCTGCTCCAAAACATATATAACCACCAAACACTGCGCCACCAACTGTGCGGGTTTTATACCAGTTGGTTTTGCACAATAATATAATGTTATTATGGATAGGATTGGGGTAAGAGGACCTGTAATGTTATTATGGACAGGATTGGGGTAAGAGGACCTGTAATGTTATTATGGACAGGATTGGGGTAAGAGGACCTGTAATGGTATTATGGACAGGATTGGGGTAAGAGGACCTGTAATATTATTATGGACAGGATTGGGGTAAAAGGACCTGTAATGGTATTATGGACAGGATTGGGGTAAGAGGACCTGTAATGTTATTATGGACAGGATTGGGATAAGAGGACCTGTAATGTTATTATGGACAGGATTGGGGTAAGAGGACCTGTAATGTTATTATGGACAGGATTGGGGTAAAAGGACCTGTAATGTTATTATGGACAGGATTGGGGTAAGAGGACCTATAATGTTATTATGGACAGGATTTGGGTAAGAGGTCCTGTAATGTTAGTATGGACAGGATTGGGATAAGAGGACCTGTAATGTTATTATGGACAGAATTGAGGTAAGAGGACCTGTAATTTTATTATGGACAGGATTGGGGTAAGAGGACCTGTAATGTTATTATGGAAAGGATTGGGGTAAGATGACCTGTAATGTTATTATGGACAGGATTGGGGTAAGAGGACCTGTAATGTTATTATGGACAGGATTGGGGTAAAAGGACCTGTAATGTTATTATGGACAGGATTAGGGTAAGAGGATCTGTAATGGTATTATGGACAGGGTTGGGGTAAGAGGACCTGTAATGTTATTTTGAAAATATCCAATATATTTCAAAAAGTGATAAGCTGTCATTGATTTTGCTCGATGATAAGACATATTGATTGTTGATTTATTTACCAAAAATCATTTGATATCTGTCATTGAGATGTCACTCATCTGTCTTCATATCATTTTTTTATTCCAGAGTCCATCGGAGGCACTCAAGCTATCACACCAAAACCGGCTACTATGCAGAATATAATGACTCCGCAGTGTGATAATTGTCCAAAAAAGACCGAACACCACACCACACATCGTACCACTGTGCTACCCACCGATCATACCACACAAGAACCTTCTCCTCCACCCTCTACTACAGAATACATCCTGACTGGTTTATCTGGAGTCTGTCTAAGAATAAAGGCAATCTTCATAGTAATGCTGAACACCACCAAGATCAGAAATGTAAGTTAGACCTAAGTAAAATCTACAAGTTGTAAATATCTGAGAGCCAATGCCGTTGAAGAACATTGAATTCAGTTGTACAAGTCAGGATTGGTTTAGATTATTACATTGAATTCCTTGATTAGCAGATCAATGACTATATGACATCCTCCTGTTCTGAGATCATAGGCAGAGCTGCCAGCAATGGGCACCGGCCATAATTCCTTTGCTATTATCATTGGTTGTATCAGTAGAAATTTCCCAACTCTTATTATTGCTTTGACTAAGGGAAGCCTGATATGAAGTTTGGAAACATTCATCCAGTAATTGGAGTTATTCATTCATCCAGTAACTGGTTATGACACTGTTGCTGTGTCTGGTCTTGGGTAATACAATTTAATTTTTACAATTAATTGAGTGATCATGGGAACCAAGTAATATAACTTATTGACACACAGCAAGCTAAATCCAAGATTCATCAAGAAAAAATAAAAATAAATAAATAATAATAATAATATTAATAAGTCATTCAAAATCATTGTTAGAAAAAAAATGCATTATGCTAAAAAAAATATCTGGAACTATCCTAACCCTTAATTTGTGACGGTAAAACAAATCTTAATTCCTGAACATAGTTTTTCAACTTTAACATATGTTAGTAAATCTGTACATATCTTTACAACTACTTAGTGTATGCGGGTAAATTATACCACATTATCTTCAGGATAAATCAGAACTTATTTTGGTGGTAAATAGTATTGAATACCTCCTGATTTTTTTATTAACCGAAAAGAAAAATTGGCCAAAAATGTTTAAAATAATAATAATAATAAAAAAAAAAAAACTTTAGCTTTATATGTTTAGCTATTATCATGATCCCCACCAAAATAACCCAAAGTAAGTTCTACTATGTTTGACATTCCCATTGATACAACATATGTGTATGTTATTTGCTGTTTGTTCCCGTAGTAGGGCAAAAAACAATAGTGAACATTTTTTTGTGTTTTTTTTAAATAGAAACATTTTTTAATCCTACCTAAAATATACTGACCCCCAACCTTTGACTCTTGAGCTTTAAATGACTCTGATCTTTGACCCTGACACTAACCTAGATCTAGTCTTGATCTAACTATTTTTTCTTTATTATAATTATTTTAAACTTTTTTTTTTTTTAATATTTTTTTTCCCTCTGGCTGAGAGAAAAAGACACAATGCGTATTCTTCTCTATTCAGAGGAGAAAAAGAGTACAGGGGCAGGTTTTACTGGCTGGTGACTGTGATAGCCAATCAGAATAATCCTATGATCAAGAGGCAGTCCTGGCTCAGAGTTGTCAGTAGTGATGGACGAACATCGGCCGGGGCGGTTCGCGAACGTTAGCCGCAAACTTTCTCAAATGTCCGTGAACCGCAAGTTTGTGGCAGTCCCCATTGACTTTAATAGGAGGCGAACTTTAAAAACCTTTAGGTCATATTTGCAGGCTCAGCCACAAAATACTTACTAGCTGTGCACAAATAGTCCCACCACATGGACAATGTCATAACAGAAGTATTGCAATAGGAAAAGTTGCCCTAAATTTTTTTTACAGCAAAAAAAAACAAAAAAAACATTTTTTTTTCTCTAAATCAGCCACAACTGAAAGCAGCCGGTAAATAAATGTCAAATACATATAGAGTCCATTCACACATCTGTAAAATGGATCCGCATCCATTCCACAATTTGGCGGAACGTTTACAGACCCATTGATTTTCAATTCCAGTCTGAAAAATGAGGCATTCATAGGATAAAGAAGTAATTCCAGGCCCCAAAAATTAGCCCACATGGGTTTACCTGACAGCTAAGAACGTTGTATTCTGTGGCTGAAGGTACATTAGGCATTCATAGGATAAATAAGTAAGTGTCGGCCATAAAAGGCCCCAAAAATTAGCCCACATGGGTTTACCTGACAGCTAAGAACATTGTATTCTGTGGCTGAAGGTACATTAGGCATTCACAGGATACAGAAGTAAGTGTCGGCCATTCCAGGCCCCAAAAATTAGCCCACATGGGTTTACCTGACAGCTAAGAATGTTCTATTCTGCGGCTGGAGGTACATTAGGATTGACAGGATACAGAAGTAAGTGTCGGCCATAAAAGGCCCCAAAAATTAGGCGTTCAATGGACATGAAATGCCTTTTATGAAGCTCTAGTTGCCGAAGACAAGGACCATTTGTGGCCTGTCATGAGGAGTTTAAATGAAACATAGTCTACTCGTTACATGCGTTGAATTCCTCAGAGATCCATGCCTCATTCATTTTTATAAATGTGAGGTAGTCTACCCTGTCATGAGCTAGGCGAGTGCGCTTATCTTTCATGATCCCCCCTGCTGCAATGAACTTCCTTTCAGACAGAACACTGGACGGGGGGCAAGCCAACAGTTCCATTGCAAATTGTGCAAGCTCTGGCCAAAGATCAAGCCTCTCAGGTGTGTCAGTCCGACCTGGTGCTGGCAAGACCCGTGGTCCGGAGCAATGCAAGAGAAGTAGTGGAACCGCACTCAGGTGAATGAAAACAATAAGGTCTCTTTATTCTTCAAAATCATAAGTAGACAGACAGTGCAGGGAACAGGTAGTCCAGGTTTACGCGTTTCACGGCACACACGGCCGCTTACTCATAACCATAGTGAAGGATGACGGAAATCGGTTGCTTTTAACAGACAAAAATTCTTGACTGATTGATGCGATTACTCGCAGGTTTATGTTGTTAACTTCATTATCCTCAATGAGGAACCAATTATTCCGTAATCCAACACCTGGGACTATTGGGAGTACATTTAGAAATCGCTTCATAAAGAAGCTCAACACAAAAACATGACAGTGCATAATTAAACAACAATACATTGATGGAGGAACATGGTAAAATAAACATTGTAATAAAATCATGTGAGCGCAAGAAAAATCCAAAACGGCAAAATACATAAAGGGAGTGAAATGCAATACAAGAATGAATAACTTGTGTATACACAATTCTTATGTATTCCCATATACATATACATTAAGCTTCAGAATAAGGTATATATAAAGTCAAATAAAATTATAGACCTTCATTTTTATCCGAATGAATATCCACAAAGGAAAATTATACGTGTGAGTGGAAAGAAAATGTGTATGTGTATGAACCATATGTGTGTGCATATGAGTAGCAGAGGGACACATATGTATATGTGCACTTGCATGAGGTATGTTCTAAAACTACAGGAGAACATGCATATGTAGTGAATTGAAAATGAAAGTTAAATTGAAAAATAATAAATGAAAACACATGCATGTAACTATAGTATATGCACGCATATTTGGAGTATGTTCTAAAACCACAAAAAGAAATATATATATAATGAATTCAAGTTTAGACACATAGGTATGTTGTTATAGTGTGGTGACAAACATACTAAACCAAACATAAGGCTCATAAAGTATATATGATAATGAAAATGCATGATATACGGACACTGGTGACGACAAATGTGAAAATGTGATCAAAAAACATTACGAGTGAAAAAACGGTCCGGTGATACACACTGTTGATGAACAACAGATAAATGTAAATGAAAAGTATTGATTATGTAGCATAGTGTATGAATCAACCAGTAGTAATGGTGATGGTGATGAATATGATGATAAATATAATGAACAAAAGGCTTGAGTGAAAAAAGGCAGATAAACCTTAATGCTGTTGCTGTAAGCAACAGAGTGCAACAACTTATATAGAACACATAACATATATGTAATATAAAATAATAATCATGTGTATATATGTATATGGAAATATTAAATAAATAATGGATAAAAGTGCGTATGTGCAAAAATTATGGATTTTTAGTATATATTGTGGATATATTAATGTGAATGGAAAAGTGGATTGGAAGGTCAACTAAATCTGAAGCAAAAAATTGGTGCCGGGATGGATGTCCTAATCGCAATGTACATGAACCCGTTGAAAAGAAGGTCCCAAGCCCGAACGGACAGAATAGTTAGATATCGTAAAAAGATTTTGTATATACAGCCCATCTCTGTCAATGGCAATTTTCAACGGGTTCATGTACATTGCGATTAGGACATCCATCCCGGCACCAATTTTTTGCTTCAGATTTAGTTGACCTTCCAATCCACTTTTCCATTCACATTAATATATCCACAATATATACTAAAAATCCATAATTTTTGCACATACGCACTTTTATCCATTATTTATTTAATATTTCCATATACATATATACACATGATTATTATTTTATATTACATATATGTTATGTGTTCTATATAAGTTGTTGCACTCTGTTGCTTACAGCAACAGCATTAAGGTTTATCTGCCTTTTTTCACTCAAGCCTTTTGTTCATTATATTTATCATCATATTCATCACCATCACCATTACTACTGGTTGATTCATACACTATGCTACATAATCAATACTTTTCATTTACATTTATCTGTTGTTCATCAACAGTGTGTATCACCGGACCGTTTTTTCACTCGTAATGTTTTTTGATCACATTTTCACATTTGTCGTCACCAGTGTCCGTATATCATGCATTTTCATTATCATATATACTTTATGAGCCTTATGTTTGGTTTAGTATGTTTGTCACCACACTATAACAACATACCTATGTGTCTAAACTTGAATTCATTATATATATATTTATTTTTGTGGTTTTAGAACATACTCCAAATATGCGTGCATATACTATAGTTACATGCATGTGTTT
The DNA here is from genome assembly GCF_965119305.1 of Pelophylax lessonae. Lineage (NCBI taxonomy): Eukaryota > Metazoa > Chordata > Amphibia > Anura > Ranidae > Pelophylax > Pelophylax lessonae. Next base: position 652,872,439 of record NC_138771.1, read on the forward strand.
TCATTTATTATTTTTCAATTTAACTTTCATTTTCAATTCACTACATATGCATGTTCTCCTGTAGTTTTAGAACATACCTCATGCAAGTGCACATATACATATGTGTCCCTCTGCTACTCATATGCACACACATATGGTTCATACACATACACATTTTCTTTCCACTCACACGTATAATTTTCCTTTGTGGATATTCATTCGGATAAAAATGAAGGTCTATAATTTTATTTGACTTTATATATACCTTATTCTGAAGCTTAATGTATATGTATATGGGAATACATAAGAATTGTGTATACACAAGTTATTCATTCTTGTATTGCATTTCACTCCCTTTATGTATTTTGCCGTTTTGGATTTTTCTTGCGCTCACATGATTTTATTACAATGTTTATTTTACCATGTTCCTCCATCAATGTATTGTTGTTTAATTATGCACTGTCATGTTTTTGTGTTGAGCTTCTTTATGAAGCGATTTCTAAATGTACTCCCAATAGTCCCAGGTGTTGGATTACGGAATAATTGGTTCCTCATTGAGGATAATGAAGTTAACAACATAAACCTGCGAGTAATCGCATCAATCAGTCAAGAATTTTTGTCTGTTAAAAGCAACCGATTTCCGTCATCCTTCACTATGGTTATGAGTAAGCGGCCGTGTGTGCCGTGAAACGCGTAAACCTGGACTACCTGTTCCCTGCACTGTCTGTCTACTTATGATTTTGAAGAATAAAGAGACCTTATTGTTTTCATTCACCTGAGTGCGGTTCCACTACTTCTCTTGCATTGCTCCGGACCACGGGTCTTGCCAGCACCAGGTCGGACTGACACACCTGAGCGGCTTTCCTCTTTTTGATTACCAAAGATCAAGCCTGCCCACCCAGTAGTCCAGGGGTTCATCACTTCTCAGAGCCTCCACATCGGCCGTTAACCCGATGTAGTCGGACACCTGTTGGTCTAGGCATTCCCTGGTGCTGGATGAGGAGTATAGCTGTCGATGGGTCGGCTGAAAGAAGGATCCCATATCTGAAGTGACCAGCACATCTTCAAACCGCTCTCTTCTTGCAGGCGCTGTTGGATTGCTACCCGCAACTGTCTCTGGAAATTCCTCTGCCAGCGCACACAAAAGCAGAATGCAGCATTTCTCGAAGCAAGGTCTGGAAGTGCTACATTCTGACCACCCTCTGTGATGGTGGAAACATTTCTGCCATTTTTTGTTTGTACCGGGGTTCTAAGTACGTTGCTACCCAGTACTGGTCCTTGCCCTTTATGCTTTTTATACGGGGGGTCCCCCTTAAAAAAACACTGGAGCATGAAGGCCCCCATTCGCACTAAACTGGACGTGGTGTAGTGGCCTGGCTCCAGCTCATCATCCAGGATAATCTCGTCCTCGTTCTCCTCCCCCCCTCCACGGACAACACCAGGGATCCCAGACAGGTTTAAAGCATGCTCTTCTTGCTCCTGCTCTTCCGTCCCGGCCTCAGATGGAGTATCACCCCCTGGAAATTCATCCAACATTGCGACTTCCTCACCTTCCTGCTCCTTGACAGCTTGATCAATGACCCGACGCAATGCACGCTCCAGAAAGAAGGCCTAAGGTACAATGTCACTGATGGCGCCCTGGCCGTGACTGACCAGTTTGGTGATCTCATCGAATGGCCGCAGAAGTCTGCATGCATCGCGCATGAGCAGCCACTGATGAGGTGAAAAAACCCAAGCTCCCCAGAACCTGTCCTGCCGCAGAGTTCATACAGGTAGTCGTTAATTACACGTTTCTTCTGGAGCAGCCTATCAAGCATATGCAATGTTGAGTTCCATCGCGCCGGGTAGTCACAAATAAGACGCTGATTGGCACCGTTGTCGCACACCACTTTACCAACTGTCAAATTGAGCGGTGTCAGCCACTGATCTGCCTGTGAACGCAAAGCTGAAAGGAGTGCAGGACCAGTGTGGCTCTTGGCTTCCAGGCACAACAGACGCAGCACAGCATGGCACCATCTCACCTGGCATGTGGAATAGGTTCTGGGGATCTTGGGCGGTGCAGCGGAACGACGGTAGCAGCGGAAAAAGAGGAGTCAGCCGAGGAGGAGAGAGAGGATGGATAAGGAGAAGAAGAGGCAGGCCTGCATGCATTTCGTGGCAGTACAACCAAATCTACACGGGTGCCACGGGTTACATGCTTGACGTCCATCAGAAGGTTCATCCAGTGGGCAGTAAAAGTGATATACCTTCCCTGCCCATGTTTGCTAGACCATGTGTCTGTGGTAAGATGTATCTTGGCAGCAACACTGTGTGCCAGAGATATATTCACTTGCCGCTGAACATGCCCATACAGCTCTGGAATGCCCTTCTGTGAGAAATATTTCCTGGCTGGGACCTTCCATCGTGGTGTTCCAATGGCCACAAATTTCCGAAAGGCCTCCGAGTCCACCAGTTGATATGGCAGTAGTTGGCGGGCTATCAGTTCCGACAAGCCAGCAGTCAAACGTTGGGCAAGAAGGTTATCCGGCGTCATCATTTTTTTATGCTCCAACATTTAGGCCACGGAAGCCTGCCTTTTTCCAGAACAACGTGACAACGGCATCATGGAGGGTGTGTAGGAAAATTGTAAGGAGAGAGGAGAAGGAGAAGAGGCTGGACGGTGAGAGCCTGGATTGTGGCTTTATGGGTTCTGATGGTGTTGCTCCCACTGGGCTTGGTGATGGGAGTTCAGGTGCCTTCTTAAGGAGGTCGTCCCTAGGTGAGTGTTGGGCTTAACACTACTTATGCGTTGACTGCAAAGGCTGCAGATGGCAACACAGTTGTCAGCAGCGGACACATTAAAAAAAGCCCACACTGCGGAGCCATGTGCCGGCATCCTAGGAGCGCCAGATGTGACTGTACTTGGTTGAAGGCACACTCCTGATACATTTGCAGTCTGCTTTGAACCTCTTGTGCAATGCAAGTCCTGCCTGCTTCTCATCCCTATCTGCTGGTCCGTCTCTCCCTCTGAACTTCCCTCCTCTTCCTCTCTTGTGGCCACCCACGTGATGTCCATAGACACGTCATCATCCACGTCACCTTCCCCACCACTAACATTCGAGATCTCGGAGTAGGCAGCAACAGCGGGGACCAACCTCCTTTGGCTTATCTGGGTACTGTCATCAGACTGCTGAGTGGCGGCTGTTGCTACCTCCTCTTTCTGATCCAATGCCAACAATGACTGCGCATCGCAAATGTCTTGTAATGGATCGGAAAATAATTCCAGTGACTCAAGCGAAGGGTATGTGGTGGTGGTGGTGTTGGTGGTGTCTTTGGGGGTGCACACAGCAGAGAGTGAAGAGGGTGCAGATAGAGAGGATGAGGAGGGTGCAGAAGAGGAAGGCTGAGTGAGCCACTCAACCAAGTCTGGTGCGTCCTTTGAGGTAATAAAACACACCTTCTGAAACTTCACACTTTGGCTCCGGCCTACTGCTCCTGTCCTACCCCTACCACCCCTGCGTAAGGGCCTGCCTCTTCCTCTGTGTCATTTTTTAAATTACCCTGTGACAAAAGTCTCTAGAGAAGCGCAGTATATGTGGAACAAGGTATATAACACCCTGCCTTTATCTGTGGTAATGGGGGGCCACAGGTTTATCACTCCAGTTCTACAAATAATTGGCCAGTAACTGTTGTCAATGTGTGTAGCACAGTTAACGCAGCAAAAGAGGCCAAATTTTTGCAGGACGAAAATACACTCTTATAAAAGTATTCTGTTAAAAAACACCCCACTTTAATATGTGGTATATGGGGGCCACAGGTTTATCACACCAGTCCTACAAATAATTGACCAGTAACTGTTGTCACTGTGTGTAGCAGAGTTAATGCAGCAATAAAGGCAATATTGTTGCAGGACACAAATACACTTATACAAGTATACTCAGATAACACCCCACTTCAATATGTGGTATTGGGGGGGCCACTGGTCTATCACACCAGTTGTACAAAAAATTGGCCAGTGAGTTTGGCACTGGGTGTAGCAGAGTAAACGCAGCAAAAGAGGCAATATTGTTGCAGGACACAAATACACTTATAAAAGTATACTCAGATAACACCCCACTTCAATATGTGGTATTGGGGGGGGGGGGGGGGCACTGGTCTATCACACCAGTTATAATAATTTAAAAGTGCTTTTGTCACTGTTTGTAGTATTGCTGCAGAAACGCTCAACACACCAGTCACAATGCTGCACAGTGCACAATACAAATCCTCTATAATACGCTTTCTATATTACAAAGTATATTATAAATGTATTACACCCCTATATAGTTCACTGCACACCTATAAGAAATACCAGTCCTTAAAATGACTTTTGTGGACCTTAACAGAGCGATTTGTGTCACTTAAGATCTGTCCCTGGTGCACACAGCAAACCTCTCCCTACACTGACAAAAGAGACTGTAGACCTATACCAAATACCAGCCCTTAAAAGGACTTTATCGGATCTTAACAGAGCGATTTGTGTCACTGACTATCTGTCCCTGGTGCATACAGCGGACCTCTCCCTACACAGACAAAAAGCAGAATGTGAAATGGCCACCAGCTCAGGTCTATTTATAGGGTAGGGGGTATGTTCATGTGCTGCAATGTTTCAATTGGCTGTCCCATTCCACCTGATGGCTGTGTCATGGATCAAAGTTCTCCCCAATGTAAACTAATATGGCTGCGAACAACGCCATGTGTTCGCAAAATCAGCGGGATGCAAACGAGCAAAGTTCGCCGCGAACTGACCGCCGGGCGAACCGCAAGGCCATCCCTAGTCTCCAACAACACACTGCAAAAGGTCCAGCGGTCAGGTGCATTGCTTCTTTAAATTAGGGCCTTAGAATGCACTGTCCTGCAAATTCTGGCGTTCACCGAACGGGCGAACAGGCAATGTTTGGGTCGGACTTATGCTCGGTCGCCCGATGCTAGTGATTGTTATGTGCTTGTTAAAGCCTAAAGAAAGAATAATGTTATCATTAATATGTTGTACCTTTAAGATTATGAATTGTGGGAATGTTTTACGTATAAATGTCCCCATCTTTCTAACTTATTTGAAAAGGTTCTGAAAAAGGATAAAACACATCAGTGAGGAGCAGAGTTTGGGGGGAGATGCAATAGCCAGGTTCAAAAAACTCATCAACAAATTATAAAATTATTGCATGATTGAAAAATACACATACTGTATATGTTCAATATGTTATGAGCATATTTGCTCTCAACTAGGGTTGAGCGGACACCTAGATGTCCGTGTTCGACGGGTTCGGCCGAACTTTAAAAAAAAGTCCGGGTCCGTGTCCCGGACTTTTACCGAACTTTTCCCGGACACCGAACCCCATTGAAGTCAATGGGGACCCGAACTTTAAGGCACTAAAATGGCTCTAAAACACCAAAGGAAAGGGCTAGAGTGCTGCAAATGGCAGCAAAACGTAATTAAGAGCATGGCAAGTGCTCTGCAAACAAATGTGGATAGGGAAATAACTTAAAACAACAAAAAAAAACAGAAAAATAAAACAATGTTCTTCTTCATCTCTGAAGGACGAGGCCCATATGGAGTAGGAGGGAGGTTGAGGTGGTGGTGGATGTGGCGGTGACATAGGCGTGCGCACAGGGTGTGCTGGGTGTGCCTGGGCACACCCTAATCACCTAGGGCACATAGCATTGCCAGTGAGGAGATGGGAAAGATCTCCCTGGGACCTGCTCTGCTCTATTTCTCCTTGCCTACAGGTACATGGCCCCGATACATTACTCTCCCTGCTGGCAAACACATGCATGTGTATTTCAACTTTGGGGTGCACACCTTAATGCAATAGGCTGCGCACACCTATGGGCGGTGTAGGTGGAAGCGGTGGTGGAGGAGGACCAGGGCCGGATTAACAGCATCATGGGCTTGGTGCTGAGGATTTTGAAGGGCCTTAGGGCCGTGCCTTGCCATGCACCCAGAGGAGGAAGGGTGCAGCCATGCATGCCTAATTCAACATGGGATGCTGTCTCTGAAGCCCATAAACACATCCATGCATCGCCAACTGTCCCTCCTTGTCCGGCCTTCACGCTGTGTGGGGAGGTTCTGAGGGTGCTGCCTGGGGAAGCGAGCATAGAAGCCAGACTTCTGTGTTTACAAGTGACAGAAGAGCGGTAACAGTGAATATGGCCAACCCGGGGCCTATATAAAAGGTAGGGGCCTGGAGCTGCAGCTCCAATAGACCCTACATTAATCTGGCCCTGAGGAGGAGGACGAGGTAGCCAACACTGCTTCTTTTCACAAATTTTAAATGAGGGTACACCCCAAAAGAGTGAGAAAGAGCAAAAATGGAACAATGGGTGGGTAAGGTCGGTATCCATTGCTATTCTGCATAAGGTACGGAAAAGTCCCGTGGGATCCATGCCTGGTTCATTTTAATGAACGTGAGCTTGTCCACATTGTCTCTGGACAGGCGGCTGCGCTTGTCTGTTATAACGCCCCCAGCCGTGCTAAATACCCGTTCAGATAATACACTGGCTGCAGGGCACGCCAGCACCTCCAAGGCGTAAAGGGCAAGCTCAGGCCATGTGCCCAATTTGGAGACCCAGAAGTTGAAGGGGGCAGACCCGTCATTCACTACATGTAGGCGTGTGCACACATACTGCTCCACCATGTTGGTAAAATGCTGCCTCCTGCTAAGACGTTCCATCTGAGCTGCTGGTGCTGCTGTTTGTTGTGGCGTGCTGACAAAGCTTTTCCACATTTCGGCCATGCTAACCCTGCCTTCTGAGGTGCTGGCGGTGCCCTGGTTGCGTTGGCGACCTCCTCCTCCTCCTCCTCTGCCTTGTGCTTCCACTGTGGCCCCGCTGTCAGATGGGAATGCCAGCAGCATGGCGTCTACCAGCGTGCGCTTGTACTCGCGCATCTTGCGATCGCGCTCCAGTGAGTGAATTAAGGACGGTACGTTGTCCTTGTAACGGGGATCCAGCAGCGTGGCCACCCAGTAATCAGCACAAGTTAGAATGTGGGCAACTCGGCGGTCGTTGTGGAGACACTGCAGCATGTAATCGCTCATGTGTGCCAGGCTGCCCAGAGGCGACGAAAGGCTGTCCTCTGTGGGAGGTGTATGGTCCGTGTCCTCTGTATCCCCCCAGCCACGCACCAGTGATGGCCATGAGCTGGCCTGGGTGCCACCCTGCTGTGAACATGGTTCCATCTCCTCCTCCAGCTCCTCCTCCTCCTCATCCTCCTCATCCTCCAGAACTGTGCCCCTGCTGGACAATTGCGTCCCTGGCGTTTGCGTGTGCAGGAACCCACCCTCGGAGCCCCTTGCGAATGACTGCCCTGAAAGCCTTGGAAATGTTACCTCTTCATCCTCCTCCTCCTCCTCATCCTGTGCCACATCCTCTTCCATCATCGCCCGAATTGTTTTTTCAAGGAGGCATAGAAGTGGGATAGTTAAGCTGAGAACGGCGTCATTGCCACTGGCCATGTTGGTGGAGTACTCAAAACAGCGCAACAAGGCACACAGGTCTCGCATGGAGGCCCAGTTATTGGTGGTGAAGTGGTGCTGTTCCGCAGAGCGACTCACGCGTGCGTGCTGCAGCTGAAACTCCACTATGGCCTGCTGCTGCTCGCACAGTCTTTCCAGCATGTGCAAGGTGGAGTTCCACCTTGTGGGCACGTCACATATGAGGCGGTGAGCGGGAAGGCCGAAGTTACGCTGCAGCGCTGCCAGGCGAGCAGCAGCAGGGTGAGAACGCCGAAAGTGCGCACAAACGGCCCGCACTTTCTGCAGCAGCTCTGACATATCGGGGTAGTTTTTAAGGAACCTCTGCACCACCAAATTCAGCACATGCGCCAGGCAAGGGATGTGCGTCAAACCGGCTAGGCCCAGAGCTGCTATGAGATTTCGCCCGTTATCGCACACCACCAGGCCGGGCTTGAGGCTCGCTGGCAGCAACCACTCATTTGTCTGCTGTTCCATGCTCCTCCACAACTCCTGCGCGGTGTGTGGTTTGTCCCCCAAACAGGCAAGTTGTAAAACTGCCTGCTGTCGTTTACCCCTGGCCGTGCTGAAGTTGGTGGTGAAGGTGTTACGCTGTCCGGATGAGGAGGCGGTAGAGGATGAGGAAGCGGAGTAGGAGGAGTTAGGAACAGGAGGCAAACTGAAGCGCCCTGCAATCCTCGGTGGTGGAAGGACATGCGCCAAATTGCTATCCGCCTCAGGCCCATCCGCCACTGCATTTACCCAGTGTGCCGTTAGGGAGATATAACGCCCCTGACCGTGCTTACTGGTCCACGTATCCGTAGTTAGGTGGACCTTGGCACAGATGGCGTTGCGCAGTGCACACCTGATTTTTTCCCCCACTTGGTTGTGCAGGGAAGGGATGGCTTGCCTGGAAAAGTAGTGGCGGCTGGGCACGACGTACTGTGGGACAGCCACCGACATAAGGTTTTTAAAACTGTGCGTCTCCACCAGACGGAATGACAGCATTTCAAAGGCCAATAATTTTGAAATGCTGGCATTCAGGGCCAGGGATCGCGGGTGGGTAGGGGGGTACTTCCTCTTCCTCTCAAGTGTTTGGGAGATGGAAAGCTGAACGCTTCCACGGGACATTGTGGAGATGGTTGTTGGTGACCCAGGTGGTGGTGTTGCTGACAGATCGTCTGTTTGCGGGGTGGCAGGTGCCGGTATCACTACAGATGTGGCTGGAGCGGCCGAGACTGCAGCAGAAGAGGAAGCAGGATGAGCCAGAGACGTTTCTTGGTTTTGAAGGTGTGTACTCCACTGCAGCTCGTGCTTTGCACTTAGATGCCTGATCATGCAGGTTGTGCTCAGGTTGAGAAGGTTCATGCCTCGCTTCAAGCTCTGATTGCACAGGGTGCAAACCACTCGTGTCCTGTCATCAGCACATTTTCTAAAGAACTTCCACGCTAGAGAACTCCTTTGAGCTGACTTTGGTGCGCTCGTTCCCTTGCTGCGTTGGGCAGTAGCGGGCGTAGTGTCTAGGGCACGGCCGCTCCGCTTCTGCACCCTGCTCCCTCTTCTGCTGTGCTGGTGGCTCTGTGCGACCACCGCCTCTTCCTCCAAACTACTCAGTTCACCTGCATGACGTTCATTCCATGTGGGGTCGAGGACCTCATCGTCCTCCACATCATCTTCCACCCAGTCTTCACCCCTGCCCTCCTTGTCGGTCTCCACAATGCTGAACGCCGCAGCAGTTGGCACCTGCGTTTCGTCATCATCGGAGACGTGCTGCGATGATCCTTGCATGTACTCATCTTGAGGAATAAGTGGTTGGGCATCGCTGCACTCAATCTCTTCCACTTCTGGGGCAGGGCTAGGTGGATGGCCCTGGGAAACCCTGCTGACAGAGTCCTCAAAAAGAATAAGAGACTGCTGTATGGCTTGGGGCTCAGACTGCTGGCCTGATTTGCAAGGGGGTGAGGTGAAAGACGGTTGGACATTGGCTGCAGGTGCCAACTCTGACCTTTCTGCAGTAGACTGGGTGGGAGACAATGTGAAGGAACTGGAGGCACTGTCAGCAGCAAACCAATCTACTATCGCCTCAACTTGTTCTGGCCTCATCACTTCTAGGGGCGTTTGATGCCCTACCAAATACTGATGCAGGTTCTGTCGCCTACTCACACTTGAGGAAGGTGTTTCACTTGTGCGTGTAGCTGGCACAGATCGACCATGTCCTCTCCTTGCAACAGGAGCTCTACCAGCAGCACCACGACCCAGGCCACGGCCCTTATTTGACGGTCTCCTCATATTTCTGTAATTTAAGATCTTGCCCTAGAAAGGTTTTTATTGAATAGCGGAATAGAAAATATGATCCAAAAAAAGTGTATGTATATCACACGTACACAACCACACTAGGCCCCAATTACTATTGTTTGTACCCCTAAAAGGCTAGATGAGGAGTAGGGGGAGTATGGAACAGGCAGCACCCTCAAACCTTCAGAAGTATGAGATGAACCCCAACAACTTGGAAAGGTGGATCTCTCTCACACGTACCGACACAGACTATCCCGCAATTCAATTGATCCCCAAAGGTTTTTATTGAATAGCGGAATAGGAAATATGATCAAAAAAAGTGTATGTATCTCACACGTACAGAAACACACTAGGCCCCAATTACTATTGTTTGTACACCTAAAAGGATGGATGAGGAGGAGGAGGAGTATGGAACAGGCAGCACCCTCAAAGCTTCAGAAGTATGAGATGAACCCCAAAAACTTGGAAAGGTGGATCTCACACGTACCGACACAGACTATTCCGCAATTTAATTGATCCCCAAAGGTTTTTATTGAATAGCGGAATAGGAAATATGATCAAAAAATGTGTATGTATCTCACACGTACAGAAGCACACTAGGCCCCAATTACTATTGTTTGTACACCTAAAAGGATGGATGAGGAGGAGGAGGAGTATGGAACAGGCAGCACCCTCAAAGCTTCAGAAGTATGAGATGAACCCCAAAAACTTGGAAAGGTGGATCTCACACGTACCGACACAGACTATCCCGCAATTTAATTGATCCCCAAAGGTTTTTATTGAATAGCGGAATAGGAAATATGATCAAAAAATGTGTATGTATCTCACACGTACAGAAGCACACTAGGCCCCAATTACTATTGTTTGTACACCTAAAAGGATGGATGAGGAGGAGGAGGAGTATGGAACAGGCAGCACCCTCAAAGCTTCAGAAGTATGAGATGAACCCCAAAAACTTGGAAAGGTGGATCTCACACGTACCGACACAGACTATCCCGCAATTTAATTGATCCCCAAAGGTTTTTATTGAATAGCGGAATAGGAAATATGATCAAAAAATGTGTATGTATCTCACACGTACAGAAGCACACTAGGCCCCAATTACTATTGTTTGTACACCTAAAAGGATGGATGAGGAGGAGGAGGAGTATGGAACAGGCAGCACCCTCAAAGCTTCAGAAGTATGAGATGAACCCCAAAAACTTGGAAAGGTGGATCTCACACGTACCGACACAGACTATCCCGCAATTTAATTGATCCCCAAAGGTTTTTATTGAATAGCGGAATAGGAAATATGATCAAAAAATGTGTATGTATCTCACACGTACAGAAGCACACTAGGCCCCAATTACTATTGTTTGTACACCTAAAAGGATGGATGAGGAGGAGGAGGAGTATGGAACAGGCAGCACCCTCAAAGCTTCAGAAGTATGAGATGAACCCCAAAAACTTGGAAAGGTGGATCTCACACGTACCGACACAGACTATCCCGCAATTTAATTGATCCCCAAAGGTTTTTATTGAATAGCGGAATAGGAAATATGATCAAAAAAAGTGTATGTATCTCGCACGTACAGAAACACACTAGGCCCCAATTACTATTGTTTGTACACCTAAAAGGATGGATGAGGAGGAGGAGGAGTATGGAACAGGCAGCACCCTCAAAGCTTCAGAAGTATGAGATGAACCCCAAAAACTTGGAAAGGTGGATCTCACACGTACCGACACAGACTATTCCGCAATTTAATTGATCCTCAAAGGTTTTTATTGAATAGCGGAATAGGAAATATGATCAAAAAAAGTGTATGTATCTCGCACGTACACAACCACACTAGGCCCCAATTACTATTGTTTGTACCTCTAAAAGGCTAGATGAGGAGTAGGGGGGGTATGGAACAGGCAGCACCCTCAAACCTTCAGAAGTATGAGATGAACCCCAACAACTTGGAAAGGTGGATCTCTCTCACACGTACCAACACAGACTATCCCCCAATTTAACTGATCCCCAGAGGTTTTTGATTAAATAGCGGAATAGAAAATATGATCCCAAAAAAGTGTATGTATATCACACGTACACAACCACACTAGGCCCCAATTACTATTGTTTGTACCCCTAAAAGGCTAGGAGTAGGGGGAGTATGGAACAGGCAGCACCCTCAAACCTTCAGAAGTATGAGATGAACCCCAACAACTTGGAAAGGTGGATCTCTCTCACACGTACCAACACAGACTATCCCCCAATTTAACTGATCCCCAAAGGTTTTTGATTAAATAGCGGAATAGAAAATATGATCCCAAAAAAGTGTATGTATATCACACGTACACAACCACACTAGGCCCCAATTACTATTGTTTGTACCCCTAAAAGGCTAGGAGTAGGGGGAGTATGGAACAGGCAGCACCCTCAAACCTTCAGAAGTATGAGATGAACCCCAACAACTTGGAAAGGTGGATCTCTCTCACACGTACCAACACAGACTATCCCCCAATTTAACTGATCCCCAGAGGTTTTTGATTAAATAGCGGAATAGAAAATATGATCCCAAAAAAGTGTATGTATATCACACGTACACAACCACACTAGGCCCCAATTACTATTGTTTGTACCCCTAAAAGGCTAGGAGTAGGGGGAGTATGGAACAGGCAGCACCCTCAAACCTTCAGAAGTATGAGATGAACCCCAACAACTTGGAAAGGTGGATCTCTCTCACACGTACCAACACAGACTATCCCCCAATTTAACTGATCCCCAGAGGTTTTTGATTAAATAGCGGAATAGAAAATATGATCCCAAAAAAGTGTATGTATATCACACGTACACAACCACACTAGGCCCCAATTACTATTGTTTGTACCCCTAAAAGGCTAGGAGTAGGGGGAGTATGGAACAGGCAGCACCCTCAAACCTTCAGAAGTATGAGATGAACCCCAACAACTTGGAAAGGTGGATCTCTCTCACACGTACCAACACAGACTATCCCCCAATTTAACTGATCCCCAGAGGTTTTTGATTAAATAGCGGAATAGAAAATATGATCCCAAAAAAGTGTATGTATATCACACGTACACAACCACACTAGGCCCCAATTACTATTGTTTGTACCCCTAAAAGGCTAGGAGTAGGGGGGAGTATGGAACAGGCAGCACCCTCAAACCTTCAGAAGTATGAGATGAACCCCAACAACTTGGAAAGGTGGATCTCTCTCACACGTACCAACACAGACTATCCCCCAATTTAACTGATCCCCAGAGGTTTTTGATTAAATAGCGGAATAGAAAATATGATCCCAAAAAAGTGTATGTATATCACACGTACACAACCACACTAGGCCCCAATTACTATTGTTTGTACCCCTAAAAGGCTAGGAGTAGGGGGAGTATGGAACAGGCAGCACCCTCAAACCTTCAGAAGTATGAGATGAACCCCAACAACTTGGAAAGGTGGATCTCTCTCACACGTACCAACACAGACTATCCCCCAATTTAACTGATCCCCAGAGGTTTTTGATTAAATAGCGGAATAGAAAATATGATCCCAAAAAAGTGTATGTATATCACACGTACACAACCACACTAGGCCCCAATTACTATTGTTTGTACCCCTAAAAGGCTAGGAGTAGGGGGAGTATGGAACAGGCAGCACCCTCAAACCTTCAGAAGTATGAGATGAACCCCAACAACTTGGAAAGGTGGATCTCTCTCACACGTACCAACACAGACTATCCCCCAATTTAACTGATCCCCAAAGGTTTTTGATTAAATAGCGGAATAGAAAATATGATCCCAAAAAAGTGTATGTATATCACACGTACACAACCACACTAGGCCCCAATTACTATTGTTTGTACCCCTAAAAGGCTAGGAGTAGGGGGAGTATGGAACAGGCAGCACCCTCAAACCTTCAGAAGTATGAGATGAACCCCAACAACTTGGAAAGGTGGATCTCTCTCACACGTACCAACACAGACTATCCCCCAATTTAACTGATCCCCAAAGGTTTTTGATTAAATAGCGGAATAGAAAATATGATCCCAAAAAAGTGTATGTATATCACACGTACACAACCACACTAGGCCCCAATTACTATTGTTTGTACCCCTAAAAGGCTAGGAGTAGGGGGAGTATGGAACAGGCAGCACCCTCAAACCTTCAGAAGTATGAGATGAACCCCAACAACTTGGAAAGGTGGATCTCTCTCACACGTACCAACACAGACTATCCCCCAATTTAACTGATCCCCAGAGGTTTTTGATTAAATAGCGGAATAGAAAATATGATCCCAAAAAAGTGTATGTATATCACACGTACACAACCACACTAGGCCCCAATTACTATTGTTTGTACCCCTAAAAGGCTAGGAGTAGGGGGAGTATGGAACAGGCAGCACCCTCAAACCTTCAGAAGTATGAGATGAACCCCAACAACTTGGAAAGGTGGATCTCTCTCACACGTACCAACACAGACTATCCCCCAATTTAACTGATCCCCAGAGGTTTTTGATTAAATAGCGGAATAGAAAATATGATCCCAAAAAAGTGTATGTATATCACACGTACACAACCACACTAGGCCCCAATTACTATTGTTTGTACCCCTAAAAGGCTAGGAGTAGGGGGAGTATGGAACAGGCAGCACCCTCAAACCTTCAGAAGTATGAGATGAACCCCAACAACTTGGAAAGGTGGATCTCTCTCACACGTACCAACACAGACTATCCCCCAATTTAACTGATCCCCAGAGGTTTTTGATTAAATAGCGGAATAGAAAATATGATCCCAAAAAAGTGTATGTATATCACACGTACACAACCACACTAGGCCCCAATTACTATTGTTTGTACCCCTAAAAGGCTAGGAGTAGGGGGGAGTATGGAACAGGCAGCACCCTCAAACCTTCAGAAGTATGAGATGAACCCCAACAACTTGGAAAGGTGGATCTCTCTCACACGTACCAACACAGACTATCCCCCAATTTAACTGATCCCCAGAGGTTTTTGATTAAATAGCGGAATAGAAAATATGATCCCAAAAAAGTGTATGTATATCACACGTACACAACCACACTAGGCCCCAATTACTATTGTTTGTACCCCTAAAAGGCTAGGAGTAGGGGGGAGTATGGAACAGGCAGCACCCTCAAACCTTCAGAAGTATGAGATGAACCCCAACAACTTGGAAAGGTGGATCTCTCTCACACGTACCAACACAGACTATCCCCCAATTTAACTGATCCCCAAAGGTTTTTGATTAAATAGCGGAATAGAAAATATGATCCCAAAAAAGTGTATGTATATCACACGTACACAACCACACTAGGCCCCAATTACTATTGTTTGTACCCCTAAAAGGCTAGGAGTAGGGGGAGTATGGAACAGGCAGCACCCTCAAACCTTCAGAAGTATGAGATGAACCCCAACAACTTGGAAAGGTGGATCTCTCTCACACGTACCAACACAGACTATCCCCCAATTTAACTGATCCCCAGAGGTTTTTGATTAAATAGCGGAATAGAAAATATGATCCCAAAAAAGTGTATGTATATCACACGTACACAACCACACTAGGCCCCAATTACTATTGTTTGTACCCCTAAAAGGCTAGGAGTAGGGGGAGTATGGAACAGGCAGCACCCTCAAACCTTCAGAAGTATGAGATGAACCCCAACAACTTGGAAAGGTGGATCTCTCTCACACGTACCAACACAGACTATCCCCCAATTTAACTGATCCCCAGAGGTTTTTGATTAAATAGCGGAATAGAAAATATGATCCCAAAAAAGTGTTTGTATATCACACGTACACAACCACACTAGGCCCCAATTACTATTGTTTGTACCCCTAAAAGGCTAGGAGTAGGGGGAGTATGGAACAGGCAGCACCCTCAAACCTTCAGAAGTATGAGATGAACCCCAACAACTTGGAAAGGTGGATCTCTCTCACACGTACCAACACAGACTATCCCCCAATTTAACTGATCCCCAGAGGTTTTTGATTAAATAGCGGAATAGAAAATATGATCCCAAAAAAGTGTATGTATATCACACGTACACAACCACACTAGGCCCCAATTACTATTGTTTGTACCCCTAAAAGGCTAGGAGTAGGGGGGAGTATGGAACAGGCAGCACCCTCAAACCTTCAGAAGTATGAGATGAACCCCAACAACTTGGAAAGGTGGATCTCTCTCACACGTACCAACACAGACTATCCCCCAATTTAACTGATCCCCAAAGGTTTTTGATTAAATAGCGGAATAGAAAATATGATCCCAAAAAAGTGTATGTATATCACACGTACACAACCACACTAGGCCCCAATTACTATTGTTTGTACCCCTAAAAGGCTAGGAGTAGGGGGAGTATGGAACAGGCAGCACCCTCAAACCTTCAGAAGTATGAGATGAACCCCAACAACTTGGAAAGGTGGATCTCTCTCACACGTACCAACACAGACTATCCCCCAATTTAACTGATCCCCAGAGGTTTTTGATTAAATAGCGGAATAGAAAATATGATCCCAAAAAAGTGTATGTATATCACACGTACACAACCACACTAGGCCCCAATTACTATTGTTTGTACCCCTAAAAGGCTAGGAGTAGGGGGAGTATGGAACAGGCAGCACCCTCAAACCTTCAGAAGTATGAGATGAACCCCAACAACTTGGAAAGGTGGATCTCTCTCACACGTACCAACACAGACTATCCCCCAATTTAACTGATCCCCAGAGGTTTTTGATTAAATAGCGGAATAGAAAATATGATCCCAAAAAAGTGTATGTATATCACACGTACACAACCACACTAGGCCCCAATTACTATTGTTTGTACCCCTAAAAGGCTAGGAGTAGGGGGAGTATGGAACAGGCAGCACCCTCAAACCTTCAGAAGTATGAGATGAACCCCAACAACTTGGAAAGGTGGATCTCTCTCACACGTACCAACACAGACTATCCCCCAATTTAACTGATCCCCAGAGGTTTTTGATTAAATAGCGGAATAGAAAATATGATCCCAAAAAAGTGTATGTATATCACACGTACACAACCACACTAGGCCCCAATTACTATTGTTTGTACCCCTAAAAGGCTAGGAGTAGGGGGGAGTATGGAACAGGCAGCACCCTCAAACCTTCAGAAGTATGAGATGAACCCCAACAACTTGGAAAGGTGGATCTCTCTCACACGTACCAACACAGACTATCCCCCAATTTAACTGATCCCCAGAGGTTTTTGATTAAATAGCGGAATAGAAAATATGATCCCAAAAAAGTGTATGTATATCACACGTACACAACCACACTAGGCCCCAATTACTATTGTTTGTACCCCTAAAAGGCTAGGAGTAGGGGGGAGTATGGAACAGGCAGCACCCTCAAACCTTCAGAAGTATGAGATGAACCCCAACAACTTGGAAAGGTGGATCTCTCTCACACGTACCAACACAGACTATCCCCCAATTTAACTGATCCCCAGAGGTTTTTGATTAAATAGCGGAATAGAAAATATGATCCCAAAAAAGTGTATGTATATCACACGTACACAACCACACTAGGCCCCAATTACTATTGTTTGTACCCCTAAAAGGCTAGGAGTAGGGGGAGTATGGAACAGGCAGCACCCTCAAACCTTCAGAAGTATGAGATGAACCCCAACAACTTGGAAAGGTGGATCTCTCTCACACGTACCAACACAGACTATCCCCCAATTTAACTGATCCCCAAAGGTTTTTGATTAAATAGCGGAATAGAAAATATGATCCCAAAAAAGTGTATGTATATCACACGTACACAACCACACTAGGCCCCAATTACTATTGTTTGTACCCCTAAAAGGCTAGATGAGGAGTAGGGGGAGTATGGAACAGGCAGCACCCTCAAACCTTCAGTATGAGATTGTGTTCACTGTACCCCACAAAGATTGAGTTCACTGCACCCCACAATGATTGTGTTCACTGCACCCCACAAAGATTGTGTTCACTGCACCTCACAAAGATTGTGTTTACTGTACCCCCCAAAGATTGTGTTCACTGCACCCCACAAAGATTCTGTTCACTGTACCCCACAAAGATTGTGTTCACTGCACCCCAAAAAGATTGTGTTCACTGCACCCCAAAAAGGATGTTGTTCACTGCACCCCAAAAAGGATTTTGTTCACTGCACCCCAAAAAGGATGTTGTTCACTCCACCCCAAAAAGATTGTGTTCACTGCACCCCACAAAGATTGTGTTCACTGCACCCCAAAAAGATTGTGTTCACTGCACCCCAAAAATGATTTTGTTCACTGCACCCCAAAAAGGATTTTGTTCACTGCACCCCAAAAAGGATGTTGTTCACTCCACCCCAAAAAGATTGTGTTCACTGCACCCCAAAAAGATTGTGTTCACTGCACCCCACAAAGGATTTTGTTCACTGCACCCCAAAAAGATTGTGTTCACTGCACCCCAAAAAGGATGTTGTTCACTGCACCCCAAAAAGGATTTTGTTCACTGCACCCCAAAAAGATTGTGTTCACTGCACCCCACAAAGGATTTTGTTCACTGCACCCCACAAAGATTGTGTTCACTGCACACCAAAAAGGATTGTGTTCACTGCACCCCAAAAAGATTTTGTTCACTGCAGCCCAAAAAGATTGTGTTCACTGCAGCCCAAAAAGATTGTGTTCACTGCAGCCCAAAAAGATTGTGTTCACTGCAGCCCAAAAAGATTGTGTTCACTGCAGCTCACACACAGAAAAATGGATGTGGATCACTGACACCTGCCTATCTCCAATCCCACACCACACAGCAATATCGATTGTAGTTTGTAGAACACAGTTTCCCTAAAATTCAGCAGACTCTGTCCCTAACAGGATTGAGAAGAGATCGTAGATCAGGATTGAGTGCAGATTCACCCCACCCCCCACACAGCAATATCGATTGTAGTTTGTAGAACACAGTTTCCCTAAAATTCAGCAGACTCTGTCCCTAACAGGATTGAGAAGAGATCGTAGATCAGGATTGAGTGCAGATTCACCCCACCCCCCACACAGCAATATCGATTGTAGTTTGTAGAACACAGTTTCCCTAAAATTCAGCAGACTCTGTCCCTAACAGGATTGAGAAGAGATCGTAGATCAGGATTGAGTGCAGATTCACCCCACCCCCCACACAGCAATATCGATTGTAGTTTGTAGAAGACACTGACCCTATATAATTCAGCAGACTCTATCCCTAAAATGCCTACAACTCGCCCTGCCTAAACACTCCGACCTGTCCCTCAATTCTATCCGGACACAAATGGTTTTTTCCTGCCTATCTTTCCCTAATCAGCAGCCAGCACGTTGATGTGTGCTCTGTCCCTGAATCTAAGCAGCATAATGACGCCGCTGCGGCTGCCTCGAACTTATAAAGACTTGGTCACATGCTTCAGACGGCCAATCACAGCTACTGAGACATTTGCAGGCATGGCTGGGATGGCTTAAGGCACACCAGTTAAACGATTGTTGATTGGCTGTTGAAAGCCCGCCATGAAAAGAGCGCCAAAGCATGCAAAACCCGGAAATAAAACGACCGAACACGGATTTTTACCCGAACATACAGTAAAGTGTCCGTGTCCGTGTTCGGGTACAAAAAATCCAATTATTCGGTACGAACACGAATAATACAGTCCGTGTTCGCTCAACACTACTCTCAACGTTACCATCTTTTATATTGTATTATATGTTACCATTCCACCTACATGTACATATATGAATTACCTTAGGTAATTAGATGTATGTATACCCACTGAGAGTCACGCATCTCAATCAAAGTCCCAATTCCCTTTCTCTTTCTTCTCTTTCAAATATTAGGGATGGAGGTACCAAGCCTTAGCCTGGAGGTGCCTCATTTAAAGTCCCAAACCTTTCTCCATTGCTCCTGGCAACGTGCGACCATGCTGTAGCCATCTTTTGGCTATAGCGCAGTTGTGAAGAGGTTAAAGTAGCACGGTGCTGCATAGCAAAAATGGCCTTGTCATGAAGGGGATAAAACCTTCTGAAGTCAAGTGGTTAAGTCATCATGCTGGTCTGTGTTACTCTTATTGTGTTTGTTATGTTTGTTGTGTTCTTCAGGTCACCCTCCCATCACCTCCAACCACTGAGGCCAAAGGATCTTGTGATGACCGTGCAGCAGACCTGACATTGACCTTTCCAGGAGGACGTCTTACCCTGACATTCATAAAGGTATGGAGAGCACAGACTGGAGAATGGGGTGAAATGGGTAAATGGGACTTAGAGAGTAAAATATGTCTTAACCGCTTCCATACAGAGCAGTTAGACCCCCTTCCTGCCCAGACCAATTTTCAGCTTTCAGCACTCTCACACTTTGAATGACAATTGCTCAGTCATGCTACACTGTAACCAAACAAAATTTTTATCATTTTTTTACACAAATAGAGCTTTCTTTTGGTGGTATTTGATCACAACTGGGGTTTTTCTTTTTCGTGATATAAGCAAAAAAAGAGCAAAAATCTTGAAAAAAAAAACACTTTTTTTTAGTTTCTATTATAAAATTTTGCAAAAAATTAATTTTTCTTCATACATTTGGGCCAACATTTATACTGCTACATATCTCTAGTAAAATTAACCCAAATTAGTGTATATTATTTAGTCTGTGTGAAAGTTATTGAGTCTAGAAGCTATGGTACCAATTACTGAAAATTGATCACACCAGATGTACTGATGGCCTATCTCCTTTCTTGAGGCCCTGAAATGTCAGGACAGTACAAATACCCCCCAAATGACCCCTTTTTGTAAAGTAGACAGTCCAAGGTATTTAGTAAGAGGCATGGTGAGTTTTTTTAAGTTATAATTTTTTCCTACAATTCTTGGGAAAATGAAGAAAAAAATTTTTTTTTCTTTTTTTTCCCAAAACGTTGTCAATTTATAAGCTATTTCTAACATATAGCATGTACACAGCAAAAATGACACCCCAAAATTCAGTCTGCTACTCCTTCTGAGTATGGTGATACCACATGTGTGAGACTTTTACACAGCCTGGCCACAAAAAGAGACTCCACATCCAAGTAGCACCATAAGGCGTTTTAGGAGCATAAATACACATAAAACTTTCTTACTACCTATCACACTTTTCAAGGCCCTAGAGCACCGATACAATGGAAAAGTCCACAAAATGACCCCATTTTGGAAAGCAAACACTCCAACGTATATTCTATGAGGCATTATGGGTCATTTTTTTCCACAAGTTTTTGGAAAATGTGGGAAAAAAACAAACTTTTTTTTTTTTTTTTACACAAAGTTGTCAATTTATAGGATGTTTCTAACACATAGCATGTACATAGCAAAAATGACACCCCAAAATACATTCTGCCACTCCTCCTGAGTATGGCAATACCACATATGTGAGACTTTTTCACAGCCTAGCCATATAGAGGGGCCCAACATTCAAGGAGCATCATCATGCATCCTAGCCACTTGCCTAGGCCTATTTTTGACGTTTGGTGTTTACAAGCTAAAATCAGTTGTTTTTGCTAGAAAACTACTTAGAACCCCAAAACATTATATATTTTTTTTAGCAGAGACCCTAGAGAATAAAATGGAGATTATTGCAATATTTTTTATCACACCGTATTTGCGCAGCAGTCTTCCAAACGCAATTTTTTTGGAAAAAATTCACTTTTTTGAATTAAAAAATAAGAAACCAGTAAAGTTAGCCCAATTGTTTTCCATAATGTGAAAGATAATGTTACTTAAAAATCCCCATAGGCGACACTTTAAAAATTTCTACAGGTTGCTATCTTAGAGTTACAGAGGAGGTCTAGGGCTCAAATTATTGCTCTTGCTCTAACGATCGTGACGATACCTTACATGTGTATTTTGAACACTGTTTACATATGTGGGCGGGGTTTCCGTATGCGTTCGCTTCTGCGCGCGAGGTCACGGGGACAGGGCGCTTTAATTTTTTTTTTTTTTTACTATTTATTTTATTTATTATTTTTTATTTTTACACTGTTTTTTTAAAAAAAAAAAATTGATCATTTTTATTTCTATTACAAGAAATGTAAACATTACTTGTAATAGAAAAAGGCACGACAGGACCTCTTTTTTGTGAGATCTGGGGTCAAAAAGTCCTCAGATCTCACAAGTACACTAAAAGATAGAAAAAATAAAAAAAGAATTAAATAAAATTTAAAAAAAAAAAGGGACCTTTAAACTGGTTGCTAGGCAACGACATTTGCCGTAGCTCCGGTCCTCCAAGACCATAGAGTCGAGTGAGGGCAAGCTTGCCCTCACTCGACATCCTGTCTGTGAGGATCCGGGACCGGATCGTTTTCCCCGCTGCCGGCGGGTCCGGTAAGTGGGGAAAAGGACCAGAATGCGGCGGGAGGAGGGGGGCACCTCTTCCGCCACCCCTAAAGGGTGATTTTTGCAGCGAATCCACCGCTGGGACCACCCTTATTGGAAAGCCAACCGTCCACCGTTTAAAAAAATACCAGGGTTATGGCAGTTATCTGCTGCCATAACCCCGGTATTTAGGTTTAAACGGAGCGGAGGACGTATATAAACCTTTTTGGACTTAGACATGGTGGCTGTATGAAGGGTGACAGGTACTCGGGTACTTTGCTGGGCAGGTGACAGGTACTCTGGTACTGAAGAGCAAGTGGCAGGTATTCGAGTACTCCGATAGGCAGGTGACAGGTACTCGGGTACTCTTATGGGCAGGTGACAGGCAGGTGATAGGTACTGATGAGTAGTACTGATACTGATAGGTGATACTGTACTGATGGGTACGGATGATCAGTACTGATACTGATAGGTGATAGGTACTGATGAGTACTGATGAGTAGTGATGGGTACTGATGAGCAGGTAGCAGGTACTCGGGTACTTCAGGTGTCAGGTACTCTGATGAGCAGGTGGAATGTACTCGGGTACTCTGATGGGTAGGTGACAGGTACTCGGGTACTCTGATGGGTAGGTGACAGGTACTCCGATGATGGGTACTCGGGTACTCTTATGGGCAGGTGACAGGCAGGTGATAGGTACTGATGAGTAGTACTGATACTGATAGGTGATACTGTACTGATGGGTACGGGTGATCAGTACTGATACTGATAGGTGATAGGTACTGATGAGTACTGATGAGTAGTGATGGGTACTGATGAGCAGGTAGCAGGTACTCGGGTACTTCAGGTGTCAGGTACTCTGATGAGCAGGTGGAATGTACTCGGGTACTCTGATGGGTAGGTGACAGGTACTCGGGTACTCTGATGGGTAGGTGACAGGTACTCCGATGATGGGTACTCGGGTACTCCGGTGATGGGTACTCAAAGTACCCGAGTACCTGTCATCAGAGTACCCGAGTACCTGTCATCAGAGTACCCGAGTACCCGTCATCAGAGTACCCGAGTACCCGTCATCAGAGTACCCGAGTACCCGTCATCAGAGTACCTGAGTACCTGTCACCAGCCCATCAGAGTACCCGAGTACCTGTCATCAGAGTACCTGATGGGCTGGTGACAGGTACTCGGGTACTTTGATGGGCTAGTGACAGGTGCTTTTTATTGGGGGGGGCAATCAGTGTGGTTGGGGTGCACTGTACTTGGTAACTAGCTGTTACCACAATCTCCTCCTCACACAGGATCAGTGTGTGACGAGGAGAACACGGTGAGAGCTAGTTACCGTGTTCTCTGTTGACATTTGTGACCGGCTGTGATTGGACACAGCCGGTCACGTGGTAAAGAGACAATTTCTTTGGCTCATTACCTAGATCGGGATGGGCTCGGTCCGAGGGACGAGCCTCGTCCCCGATCGCCGCACTGCGCGCCCCCTGGGGGCGCGCATTGAGGAAGGAACGAGCGGCTTGCGCTGGAGCCGCTCATGTGATCGGCTGTGATTGACACAGCCGATCACGTGGTAAACAGCCAATTTCATTGGCTGTTTACCTTGATCGGGGTTGGGCTCAGTCCGAGGGCGCGCAGCAGCGGCGAGACCAGGCGGACGTCATATGACAGCTGCCCGGATCGAGAAAGGATTCCTGCCGACGTCATTTTATAATGGCGCGGTATGGAAGGGGTTAAACTGGCCAATAGATTAATCATATTTTTTTCAATCATCCAGTGGGCTGATTAAAAAAATAGATTTCCCTATCCATGCACATGAGGTGGATGGAGGAATTCCCCTTTGCTGTGACATTGTATTCCTACAGCAGGGACTGCAGCCACTGATTGAGAAACATTTTCCAACAGGAATGTCTTACAGAAGTCAATCGCTAGAACAACTTCTGTCAAGCGGGAGTGGCCACATATGGATCAAAATTCAGCCGTCTCTGCTGAACTGGCCGAGTTTGAATTCATCTATGCCCAGCATACAGCAGTAAACGGAGGAAAAAACTTTGAGGCCCCCTGCAAGATAATGTAATAATGTACTAATATGCATTGCATACTATCACATTACGAAAGACTTACCTTAAAAACGAAGCCCTCCAGCGGCATAATGTCACCGCAGACAGGACTTTCTACTTTCACCTGGTTTTCCTTCAAGGTTTGCAGACTCTAGCCATTTTAATGTCACTCCTGCACATGCTCACTAGAGCCACGGCACAGCACTCTGAATGGATGGCATGCTGGGGACATCACTGACCACAGAAGTAGTGAATATCTCCTAAATGGTTCACGTATAGGAGATACTCATTTTACCTATAGGTAGGCTTTATTATAAGCTTACTTGTAGGTAAAAATTCCCATAAAGAGATTACTACCACAATCATACCTCTCAACTTTTTGAGATGGCAATGAGGGACACCTATAAAAGTATGTAGGCATAGGACACTCACCCTGACCCGCCCCCTTAACCACTTAAGCCCCGGAAGATTTTACCCCCTTCCTGACCAGGGGGTATTTTGCGATTCGGCACTGCGTGACTTTAACGGACAATTGCGCGGTCGTGCGACGCTGTACCTAAACAAATTTGGCGTCCTTTTTTTCCCACAAACAGAGCTTTCTTTTGGTGGTATTTGATCACCTGTGCGATTTTTTGATCACGCGCTATAAACAAAAAAAGAGCGTCAATTTTGCAAAAATAGCAATATTTTTCACATTTTTTTATATGAAATTTCCCCCCAAAAAAATGTAAAAATCAAAATTTTTTAACATTTTCGGCCAATTTGTTTTATGCTACCTATGTTTGGTAAAAAAAAATCGCAAAAAGCGTATTTTGATTGGTTTGCGCAAAAGTTATCGCGTTTACTAACAAAGGGAAAGATTTTTGTCATTTTTGTTGTTTTTTTTTTAACGCGTAATGGCGGCGATCTGCGATTTTTTTTTGCGGTACTGCGACATTGGGGCGGACAGATCGGACCCTTGACTGACATTTGTGACACTTTTGGGGTTACCAGTGACATTTCTACAGTAATCAGTGCTATATATATGCACTGTTACTGTAAAAATACACTGGTAGTGAAGGGGTTAACTTTATTTGGGAGGGAGGGGCTGTGTGTGTCCCTAGGGGCGTGCTTTCTACTGTGATTGGCTGTGGCTTGAGCTGTAAGGACACTGATCAACGGATCTACATACTAGATCCGTGTGATCAGTGTCTTTACAGCGAGGAGAATGACAGGTGGCTTGTTTACACAAGCTGCCTGACATTCTCCCTCTCCCCCGCCGATCGCCGAGTGACCGGCGGAAATTGGGTCCGCTGGTCACACGCGCGGGGGGGGTCCGTGACCACGCGGGAGCGGGAGCGCGCCCGCTCCCTAGACCCTCACAAGCTAGTGACGTAGCCCTACGTCACTTTGCCTGTGAGGGGCTGACTGCCGACGTAGATCGGCGTTAGGCAGTCGGCAAGTGGTTAAAGGAGACTTATACAAAAAAATGATTAGTTAAACCCACAAGTGCTTTTTTTTAGCACTACTATTCCTTTTATAGTGTGTAAAAGAGCGTCCCAGAGAGAGCCGGAAAAAGTCCTGTTCGGGGTTTATACATCCCCCGGGCACCTCTCATACACCTTTAGGGATCTCTGATCCATGATTCAGTTCGGATCTTGGTCCTTTCCCCAGGCCAATTTAAACTCACCTGAGACAGACAGTCAGTGCTCTCTCAGCCTGGGGAATCAGACAATGTTTGTCTATGAGAGCAGAAGGTTGGTAAAACTGTCAGATGGTGCCTGTGGAAGCTGACAAGCTGTAGGCTTGCTCAGCCTGTTAGTGAGGGCCTGCATTGTGTATAGTAAGTGCCAGGACATGGCTAGGTTTTTGTTTTGTTATTATTTCTCCTGCTTGTTTTTCCTTAAAGAGGTTGTAAACTCGTTTGAGGTTTTTTTTTTTTTTTTTACACCCTGCAAAAGAAAGACATAATGAGCTAGTATGCATCGCATATTAGCTCATTATGCAATACTTACCTCAGAACGAGCCCCCGCCGTGCCGCTCACTCACCTCTATGACGGGCGACATGTCTAGTCGCCCGTCTTCCGGGATCGCGGCATCTGGCCATCTGATTGGCCGGAGCCGCGGTGACGTCACTCCCGCGCACGCGCGCTAGAGCCGACAGTCACGGCACGGGGCTCTGAAGGAACGGCACGATCGGCCGTTCCTTCAGAGCGCATGCGCCAGTGACGTCACTGGCGACATGTAAGGTAAATATCTCCTAAACGGTACATGTTTAGGAGATATTTACAGTACCTATAGGTAAGCCTTATCATAGGCTTACCTATAGGTACAAGTTGTAGAGGAGGGTTTACTTCCTCTTTAACTACCTTAGCAGTAACCCCGAGCATGACTCGGGGTGGTTTTTTCATGCTAGGATCGGTATCCCCGAGTCACGCTCGAGGTAGATGTGCAGAGCCTGCAGAGGGGTTCCTTACCTTCTCCTGGCGATCCAGCGATGATCTCCCATTGCTGTGATCGCCGCCGAGATCCCCGCCGCTCGTCCGTCGCTCTGATGACTTCCTGGTTCCGTTCCCTGCAGCACCAATGGTGCATGGGAGCGGAACTGGGAGGGAAATTCAAAAGTTGCACAACACACAAACACATAAAAAGGAGGTGATACAGTGTAATCTGAGAGGATTACACTGTATCACCTTAGTATCAGAAAAATATCAAAAATTGTAAATTATAAATTATATTATTAATATATATATTATATATATTATAATATTTATATTTTATAATATATTTTATATTTTATAATATTTATATTTTATAATATATATATATATATATATATATATATATATATATATATATATATATATATATATATGTATTATAAATTATAAATATCAAAAAATTGTACCGCTTTTGGTACATAATTCCTGACATAATCATACCGCCAGGGAGGTTAAAGCACTGTACAGCACCTGTATATAGACTTGTATATAGCACCAATAAACACCTCACTGTTTGTCACTACCACACTGTATTTGGTATCTGTGCCTGAAAGACTGCTTATCCCAGGGAGCTTTGCATCTGCTACCTGTTCCCCAGCTTACAAGTGGCTTTAAAACTGTACAAATGCAGCAATAAAGAAACGGGATAAAAGCTTTAGCACTGGGAAACACTTTTTGAAAGATAAAAAGTAGATTTTTCTATACAACTACTGTATATAGATCAGACCAAAATGAGGGACAAATGAGGAGGAAAGAGGGACAGAGGGACTTTGTTACAAATCAGGGACAGTCCCTCGAAATCAGGGACAGTTGGGAGCTATGACCACAATAATAATCATAGGCTGTCCAGCAGGTACAGAGATGACTAGGGATGACATTCGGGTTTGCTGCTCCTGTGAGTTTGCAGTAAATCCTGCATGTTCAAAGTTCGCAAACCCAGCAAGCTAATTTGTGAATTCGCTAGACTGAATTTTTTTGTAAGTATAATACACTGCCTGGCCTTTGAACTTTGATGAGTTAGCTTATGTAGCACTTGCCCCTAGAGGACTGCTGGTAAATGACACCTTTGTATTCCCTTGGGTTACCTGTAGCAACTGCTTGCAGAAATCTTAACACTTTATGCTCCTGGCTCAGTCAATGATCAGTCTAGGGGTAGTTGTTTTTGTGGCTTTATTGTATTTTGGAATAGGAGAAGGGATGAGTGGGATACTCCAACTGTTGAACCACTCACAATTCAGAGGACTTCCAGCCTGAGAATGCGGCAAGGCCGCTACTTCATCCTGCCACTTGCATGAAGCTGAGGTAAGTGTTTCTATTTGTATTTCTCTTCAGGGTACTCCCCCAGTATCCCCTTTCTATGTACTTGCTGACACCCATCTGAAGAAGACTAGCATCTCATTGACGGATGACGCAACGCGTATAGGGGGGTGGAGTCTTCACAGGCAACCTGGAAGCCGACAGCCAGTTCGTTAGTGTTCATTGAGTTTTTCGGTTTAAATACACTATATGTAGTGCCCACACATGTGAGTTCTTTGCCTAGCTTATCCCGATTAAGGTCCTGTTTATACTGAGAGCATTTGATCCTGTGCCTCTTTTGTTTTTTATGCTACATCCACGATGAGAACTTTGTTCCAATGTTTGGCTATTTCTAGGCAGCAGTGATCTGATTGAGAGTGGAGATAAGGAGCTTGTTAACCCCTGCTTGTTTGTACCTGCATATTTTGACCTTGTGGTGAAACACAGGTCAAAACCTCAGGTGAGAGGCCAATTGTTTATGTGGTGGTGGTGAAAACACACAGACTTACCTGTGAGCACTGGTTGAAGTACTGTTTCCAAGCTTTTTTCTGCACAAGATCACCGGACTGTTTATTTATTCTTATGTATTTATGATTTATATGTATTTATTATATCATTTTGATTGATATATATTACATTACAAGCACTTTATTGGCACTGTAGCACTTTATTAATATTGCACAGATGTATTTATGATTTTTTGTTTACATATAGTCACTGAGTGCACTTTGATTCATGTAGCGCTGTACCATTATTTGGATATTTGATATTGCTTTGTAGTGGTAAACTAAGTTGGTATAGCAGCTTAATTTTGCACCTTATTTGATTTTTATAGCTAATTGTTTGCACCGATATATTCACTTTGACACCCATCCACTGACTATACTCCCGGGGTGGTCCCCTTCCTGGGCAGACCCCTGGGCAAGATCCTCTGTACTCACGATACTGTTTTTCCAGAGTCTCGCAGTGCCCCCAACTCCTCCAGTCAGCTCTCCTG
The DNA here is from genome assembly GCF_965119305.1 of Pelophylax lessonae. Classification (NCBI taxonomy): domain Eukaryota; kingdom Metazoa; phylum Chordata; class Amphibia; order Anura; family Ranidae; genus Pelophylax; species Pelophylax lessonae. The sequence continues at coordinate 652,901,331 of NC_138771.1, forward strand.
GACCTCAGCCAGCTCTCCTGGACCTCTGGGTTCAGTCTCACTCCACTGGCTCACCAGGCCGACTCCCTGTGACCATCACCAACTGCTGCAGAAGAGGAGGCAATCGCCACCCTCCTTCTGGGACTTTGCTTCCCACCAAAAGACCTCTACCTCATGTGCCCGTGGCTTTTTATACCCTTCCCAATATTGCACCGCAACCAACTGTCTGTGCCAATCCCTGGGGCAGTACCAAAAGCCTGTGTCATTGGCAAGGTTTCCTACCCCCTTGGACCAGCTGGGGACACTCCCTTAGACCATATGAATCCCACACTGAGCACACCTAACCCACAGATCCTGCTCCTTGATAAGCAGAGTGCAATATAGACTTTGCCTGCTGCTCCTCTGATAGGCAGACACAGCCAAAACTATACTCCCTACCTAGCACCTGACTAGGAGGGTGCTACTGTTAGAAGGGACAATAATAGGGGCTTTCTTTTGTGACAATCCCTTCACTATAAATAAATGGGTGGGTTCACAGCAGTGAGAAGGGAGAGCTGACAATCTGTGTGGGGGACTTATGTGCTATACTGTGCTATTTTTTGCAAAATGACTGTGGATTGCAGTGTGGTGGGTTACCTATTTGTTGTGCCCCATCCCACCACAGTTCAGCAGCAACTGTAGTTGCCATTAAGCTTCTGCCTCTCATCTATTGTTTTGTTTGGGTTCTTTCTACTTTTTAATTTCACATTTTTATCTTCATTCATTTCCTGTTTATCTATTTTTTACATTTTCTGGTAGAATAAAAATGGGGTTGGGTTTTAGTGTCTCTGGGTTTTCTATTATTGGAAAGAATTTGCTTTACTTTGTCGGGACCTATTTTTTATTTTTGGGTCCTCAACGTATGCTTGGCACTGACACAGACAAAGCCCATTGTTTGCAGAATGTCACTACATGTGTGTTGCGGTAATGTGCACCAAAGAACCACTTTTTTTTTTTTTTTTCTATTCCATCACTTCCAATATGCTATTGCTGCCAGAGCCATTTTTGCAGTATAAGCACACATGGTAAAATAATAATTTTAGGCTCCAAGATTAGGTAAGACTTCCCAAAAGTATAGATTTTCAGAAAAAATCTGTATACGCTCACTGGCTGCACAGGATCAGTGCCCCTCCCTTGAAGTGATGTCACTAGCTTTCAGTAACCACACCTATTTGCTGCTCTTTGACTCATTTTGACACATAAGGCTGAACACCGCTCACATTGATGATTGCAGGGGATAATTTAAGGCATTAGGCTGGACTTCTGCTTTAATTGCACACAAATACAATATATTACTCAATATTTTGTTAAAATGTACATGATGAGGTTATGACGAGTAAATGGATACCAAACATGTCAATCCACTGCCCACCTGTTTTCATTTGTAGGCGCCTCCAATGTATGTGATTACATGTGTATGTTGTGACAGTGCTGGGCTTTGGCAGAAAGGTTAGATGTCACCCTGGATTTACACTTATACAGGCGGAGGAGTTCCGGGATACAAGGAGAAAAAGGATTGCTGGAAAGCCAAACCAGTATTCACAATAATGTTGATTGAAAATACCTACTCACTCTTGTGAAATCCAAATTAAATCAACAGAGTGATACTCATTTGGCAAAAAAGCATATATAGAAAAAGAGAGGACATACAAAGGAGGATGTCCAAAAGCGTCATACAGTGGGTACGGAAAGTATTCAGACCTCCTTAAATTTTTCACTCTTTGTTATATTGCAGCCATTTGCTAAAATCATTTAAGTTCATTCTTCTTCCAGAGGGAAAGATGAATGCGGCCAAGTACAGGGATATCCTGGACAAAAACCTTCTCCAGAGTGTTCTGGACCTCAGACTGGGCCGAAGGTTTACCTTCCATCAAGACAATGACCCTAAGCATAAATAAGGGGGGGAAGCTGCGCTAAGTGACACAAACATATAACAAGAGTCCAAAAAGTCCCAATGTTTGTTAAAAAATTGTTGTTTGATTCAAAAAGTCCAATAAAGTATGTATTCGACCAAATATCCACCCGTGCAAGAAAATGAATAAATTTACTGCTTACCAGAAGTAGCAGTAAAGTATGCCTTGAATAAGGATTGACCGAGCCAGATGAAGGATTCCTCCCCAGCGATGGCCATCCCAGGATCACGATATATTAAGTGAGTGGATAAAAAACAAATAAAACATAGCGTGATACTGTATAATATTCAGGTGAGTCACTCCCGAATGTGCAAATTGGAAAAAGGAAGGTGCTAGTACAACCCACCACCAACACAGGCTGCTTACCAGATGTTGATATAAATAAGCCAATACACAGTAGTTTAAAGGATGATAGAAGCTATGAATGCACCACCACCTTAAGTGTTGTAATTACCAGATAGTTGTTAAATAAAAGCAGATCAATATAAAGCTCAAAGAAGGCCTCATGGATAAGCCACCACCTGGATCTAAATGCAATTACCAGATAATAGAAATAAATGTGCATATAGAGTAACTTCCAATGAGCTAAGGACCCGCTGGGAGGCTCCACCAAAACAATCTGCTTACCAGAGAAAGGACAAATGAATGCCAAATCTTAGTTCCAGATGTCCCCGGGGAATATCGAAATCTCCCATACACTAACGGTCCCTGAAGGTATAGAGGCCGACCCGCAGAGATGGCTCCAACAATCATATAAAAGCAATGATGGAGATATCCATAGTGTAAACCGGTTTATTTAAAAATAGACAATAAAGTATTGCACTTACATAGAATGCTTAAAAACTGCGCTGAATCGGAGCCGCCGGCCGGACAGTTCCAAACACCCGCCTGAGCGTCTCAACGAGGTGACGTCAGCACGCCGCGACCGACGTACGTTTCGTCAAAAGATAACGTTCTCAAGGTACGTCCTGTCCTGTGTGTAATCAAGTCTCCGTATAAATGCACCTGCACTGTGATAGTCTCAGAGGTCCGTTTAAAGCACAGAGAGCATCATGAAGAACAAGGAACACACCAGGCAGGTCCGAGATACTGTTGTGGAGAAGTTTAAAGCTGGATTTGGATACAAAAAGATTTCCCAAGCTTTAAACATCCCAAGGAGCACTGTGCAAGCAATAATATTAAAATATATCCAAAAAATTTTCGTTCCACTTCATGATTGTGTCCCACTTGTTGTTGATTCTTCAAAAAAAATTACAGTTTTATATCTTCATGTTTGAAGCCTGAAATGTGGCAAAAGGTTGAAAAGTTCAAGGGGGCCGAATACTTTCACAATGCACTGTATGTATATACATACATATACATGTGAATTTGTAATTAGGTCGGGTTACTGCAGGTCAGGCTGGATACCTTTACGGTGGGGGGGTCTGGTACCTCCCCACCAGATCTAGAAGCTTAGAGAAGCTTCTGGAAGTTAGTGGGCAGAGGCCAGGAGGGCCTGATCTGCATACTTGAGAGAGTCTGACCAATCCCCAGGCAGAGGGCCTGGCAGAATGGCTGGGTCACCCCTAAATATGCTGGAGCCTGGCCAGTAGGGGAGTTGGGTGGAATATGGAGTTCTGAGGTTGCTGTCATGTGGCCTGGTAGGGACCTCCAGGACTGGGGGGGGGGGGGGGGGGGGCGGGCTCTGCCTCCAGACTGGGACCTGAGAAAAGGAAAGAGAGGAAGCCTTACACATGAATCTCCATTACCTTTGAATATCTGGGCTGGCATGGGAAGATCTGAACAGTTGGAGGCCTAAAGAGGGCAAAGGACAGTGTGAGTACCTCAGCACACGCAGGGGCATACAAGGGTAGAGACTGCCAGATGTAGCCTACTTTCCAGGGGCAACATTGTGCTAAATCCTGATTCCTTGTCCTGGGGAGTTCTTCAGAGCATCCAGGTGGGTTGGTAGTATCTGCAAGCTTCAGAACAAGGTGAAGTTCTACAAAGGTAACAAGATACTTCTGCATACGGTTTGCAGCTTTGTGCTCTTACTTTAAAGGGGACAGAGCTCCTAGTCTATAAAGGATCTTGTCACTGATGAATAGACTGCATTTATTCTGGAGGGAGTACAGTCGTCCAGGATCTTCATTTTTGTACATAGAGGGAAGTTTTTCCTCATCTGTTGTTTTTCAAGTCAAGTTGGGCATCTCATAATCCCTGTACCCTATCCAAGTTGTTTCCTCCAATAAAACAACAAAAACAAGCCCATGGACTGATTTCTTGTGTCTGGATGCAAGTTGAAAATGTGTGTTGCCTGGCTGTGCAGGAATAGAGGGAACCAGTAACTAGTGGCTCCTGCGGGGGTAGTGCTACATAAGGTTTGGCAAGAAGTAGGGGGTGGATATGGTGGGTGATTGTTTGTAGGTGCCATCAAACGGAGAGGGGGAAAGGGCCTGAAAGTGAGACAGAACAGCAACAAGAGATGAGATTGTCCAGGGGCAGGGGGGGCTTGAAGGACTTGGGGGAGCACCTGTATTAATCTGGTGGAGATGCCCCACAGCTACAGGTCACTGCTATCAGCAGAGCCAGTCCACAAAGCTTTTCAATGTAGGTCTTTATCAATGTATCTGCTGCTGTCAGCACTGGTGTTACGTGCAGAATGGAAAAATTTGTTTCACTTCATTTCGGATAGATTACGTTACTAATTTTGTTTTGTTTCAGAATTCATTTAATTTAGTTAAATTTGGTTTAGTTTATTTTGATTCAGATAAGCACCCTGCCAACAGACCCCCACAACTATCACTCAGGGTTGTCGGGAAGAAGTCCTTGTCCCCATCAACACAAGGACAAGGTGCTTTGGGATGGGGCCCCACTGCCCCAAAGCACCCACCTCCCCATGTTTGGGGAGTCTGGGACATGCGGCCTGGTATGGTTCAGAATGAGGGCATATTGTCTGATATCTGATCTCCAGATATCAGACAATATGGGATGGATAGTTTGGAATTTTGTATCCTGAAATAAAATTATATTAATGGAATACTTTTTTTCTCCTTTTTTTTGCAGAACACTATGGACCGGTTATTTTACCTGCGGTATATTCATTTTTACATCCAGGAAAAAGGTAAAACACTAAAAAAAATGGATATTTTAACAACAAATTAAGCTAATTAGCACTGTGTTCACATGTAAATTTCCAATTTTAAAGGATACCAAATCCCAAAACTGATATTTCAGGGTTTGGTTAAAGGCTAAATTCATCTTCTTTTTTTCCAGAATTCCAGCTTCCCCATATACCAATATACCATTAATGTGCCTAAAACGCTATATCTATATTCTAGGGCAGACCTTCCCTCAGCCTCTATTGTCTTTTAAAGAAAACTCCTCCATGACTTCCTACTACCTTCCTACTACCTATCCCTTAGTACATGAAAAATGTTAGAAGTAAGTAGTTCAGCGGCTGTCCTAATTACCGCACCCTGCACCTGTCCAGCCCCTCCTGGAGATTGCTCCCAGCCACCTCTTTTGCTTGATGCTTTCCCAATGCAATCATTATCAGAACACCATTCTCTCTAAATACACAGGCAGTGTATCTTCTAGTGCTCAATTGTTTTGTACCCTACTTTCTACTTCCATAAATAATACATTTAGCAGATTGCACAGGAGCTGAGTGATCACATAACAGCCTATGTGGAGCAGAGGGGTAGTAATGAAAATAGAAGTGTGTCATTGGATGTCTGTAAAGCTCACCACACACTATACAATCTGATCTACAATTCACATTTATAGACCTAAAATGAAATAGTCATGTTTTCTGTGTCTTTAGTTGTTTATGGCACCCCAAATGTGGAAGCAAATAGCAATTTGCTGTATGAAAAAACATGCTACAAATGCGGCAAACTTGAAGTAAAAATTGTGCAAACCACGACATGCCAAAAAGTCCCATTAGTTACTTTGCCTCATATAGGGCAGTCCATTAAAAGCATGAGTGTATTGGGAAAACACACCAAAAAAACTTGCGTTCCTACTACGTGAGGTGACAATGGGACCTGGAAGTGAAATTGTTGTGTTTACACAAGAACAATGACAGTCTCCCTCCATTCCCTCCCAGGTACTTGTATAGAGCTGGCCATACAGTATGCAATCTCTTTACAATTTCTTTGGTATTTACTAAAACTTTGGAGGAGGAGGACCCACTTGAACAATCTATTGACTTTGTATCAAATCAGGCAAGCCCCTGCACTACATAGCTCATGGTAGATAAAGGAGATTGTTCAATCAGATTGTATGGCCACCTTAAAGAAAGAAGTAGGAAATCGGGTGGAAATTTAAAAAAAAAAAGGTGGTATAGTAATAAGGGAGGTGTGGTCCACAAAAGTAAAATATGTTCTATTCTATGATACAGTAAGGCAATACATGATGGGATATGACATTTCCTGGATGGTCACATGATGGGATATGACATTTCCTGGATGGTCACATGATGGGATATGACATTTCCTGGATGGTCACATGATGGGATATGACATTTCCTGGATGGTCACATGATGATACAGGACCTGATTTGCTCAGAATGCATTTTGTAAACATTTGGAACAGAGAGGTGCAGATTCAAAGCTGCCATGGACTAGGTAAAAGATGTCATGGAGAGGTGAGAGATAAGCAGACTGGGTTGACTTGAGCAGAAAAGACATTCGAAGAGCCTTTATTTATTATGAAAACTGAAATTCTGCCTGGAAAGGTGAACTTAGCCTTTAATGCTGGAGAGTTAATTCCCCTGACAGTCTCTTTTATCTCTGTTGGTGAGTTCCCTGCACTGCATTCCTAGCTAGGTTTGCACACTTGCAGTGGCCATTATGAGGATGTAACACTGCATTGTTTCTGGTGTGCAGAACTTGATTAGGCCATAAGATGGCAGGGTTGTGCAGTTTAGTTTATTACTAATTACAGATTAGCCTGGGCCTTTTGTCACCCTCAAGACAAACCTTTGTAGAAGAACAGACAGAGTGAAGGGGGCAGGACCTCTGAAATGCATTGTATACACCCCCCTTACACCCCTGTGGCTTGTCACTCTGCCTGAAGGAGACACTGCTACCACCTCCAACTTCCTCAACGGCTTCGGCAATCAATGCATGACAGCCGGTTCTGCCAGCCAGAGGGCCACGCTGACCACAGAAGCTTTCTCACCTGACACAGCCATCTGCTTACCTAGATGTAAGTTTTTTATTATTGTTTTAAATAAAAGATTTATGTTTCCATCAATGTTTGAATTGTGGCTCCCCTTCTGTTTTTCCTAATGCTGCAGTGGTGCATACATATAACAGCACCGAAAATTACGCCACTGGCTACTCACCCTACTGCCTTATGTTTGGTCAGCAAGCAAAGTTACCCATAGATCTGGCCTTTGGCACTGCTACCGACCACATCCTCCCTTTGTCACATCAGGGATATGTGGAGAGACTAAAGCATCAGTTAGAGACTGCCTATAAAAAGGCCTCCAAGGTTGCGGAGCAAAGAAATAAGAGGAACTACGACTCCAGGGTGAAAATGCAAGATTTACAGGCAGGAGATCAAATGCTATTAGGAAACCTTGGGATCCCTTGGAAAAACAAATTAGCAGCTTGCTGGAAGTCTCAACCCTTACATAATCTGTCGGATGTTGCCAGACATCCCAGTTTTTGAATCTATTTGGAAGGGAGAAGGGGACAGGTGAAGTCATGGCACTGGAATCACTTGTTACCCATCTCTGACACTTTGCGAGCACCAACTATAGCAGAAGAACCCCTCAGAAGGGATAACTACAGACCTCAACCTTCTCCACAACTCCCCCACTCCACCCAAGCTCCAGAGAAGGAGGGAACAGGGGAGGAAGAGGGAGAGGAAGTAGATTTCAACTGGAGATGGCTTTTATCCGCCACTAGGGAAAGTGTCTTATCACCTCCATCCAGCTCAAGCCTGTCAGTATCATGCTTAAACTTAGATTTTATTGATACTGGATCTTCTAAATGTGAGTCAGACCTTCAGGACTTTGTAGAAGCAAAGGGTCTTGGTTGAGCTTTTAGTTGATGAGGTCATAGAGAATGTTTCAGGGCAGGAGGAAAGGACCTCTGAGGCTGAAGATGAAGCCGATTTCTGTTTCAAGCCCAGAGAAAAGCGTGCTATAAAGTCACCCAAGAGACTTACCTATGACAATCTTGGTGAGAGTTCCCAGGAAATGTTTCATTCTTGTTTAAGGACTCTTGAAGCTTCTGTACTTAGTGTAGCTGATTGCACCTCAGAGCCCGGAAGCCCCATCGCTGACACAATCAATGAGGTAGATTTTAAACAGTAACTTTTTCTCAGAGTCAACCAGCATCTCCTAACACTTGGTGGGAGACCTTTTTGGTAAACTTGCTTCACAATGAAAACTTACCAATTATTGTCCCTCCTATTAATGTTATAATAGTTTATCTGTTATTATTCTGTTTCTGCTTTCAAACACTTTTGGCTTGATTTTTTGAGTTTCTTTGGGGACCAAAGAGTTTAAGTGGAGGACTATGTAACACTGCATTGTTACTGGTGTGCAGAACTTTATTTGGCCACAAGATGGCAGTGGTCTGCAGTTTAGTTTATTACAAGACCCATTTCAGGAATGCTAGGATGTGGGGACTTGTATGATAAGCTGGAACTGAGCTACACAGTGCAAAAGAGCTAGCAAATGGGTGGGAGCATTTAAAAGGAAAAATCCCAGGAACTTGTGAGTAACTTGGAGCATTGGGAATAACGGTGCATAACTTGGTGCTTGGGAGTAACTGTCAGTAACTGGGAGTATTTGTGAGTAACTGGGGGTAATTGTGAGTATTGTGGTGCATTGGAGTAACTGTGAGTAACAGGTATAACTGGAGGTAACTAGGAGTATTCAGAATAACTGGTAGTGACTGAGAGTATTTGGGAGTAACTGTAAGTAACTCGGGATATCGGGAGTAACTGTGAGTAGCTTATTGGTATTGGGAGTAACTCGGGGTATTGGGAGTAACTGTGAGTAACTCTGGGTATCGGGAGTAACTTGGGGTAGTGGGGGTAACTGTGAGTAGCTTGAAGTGCCCAGAGTAATTGGGGTACTAGGAGTTGTTTCGAGTGACTTGGAGTAATTTGGAATAACCTGTAGTAATTCAAAGTTACTTGGTGTAGTCTGGGGTAACTTGAAGTACTGGGTAATTTGGAGTAACTTGAAGTACTTAGGACATTTGGAGTAGCTTGGGCTTAGTGATCAGTGAGACAGTAGCAAAGATGAAGAAAAGGAATATCTCCATTAGAATAAAGGGTAAGCGACCCATTGCACATCTTGCTCCATGTATGCATTCCTTGAAGATCCGTTTGAGGGCAAATACTGGTTTTGCGAGATGTCAGCTAGTTTCTCTGGAAGCCCAGATCTTGGATCTAGAGAATCAGGTGGCAACACTAAGAAACATCAACAACCTGGAAAGGAGCTTGGACATTACCCAGCAGGTACTGGCGGGGGCCAGTATAGAGGGGGGGTAGAGACATAAAGGTACAGGAGCCAGAGGTAGGTAGCTGGGTGACAGTTACCAGGAGGAGTAGAGGGAAGAACCTTAGGATGACTAGTCCTGAGTTGGTATATCCCAACAAATATGCCAAGTCACGTGATGTTGGGGATATAAGCTCAAGGGTGGCACTGCTGGAGCAGGCACCCTCTCCTAGCTGCAAGGGAAAGACTGCTCCGGTAAGGAGGGGGGCAAGGATACAGGCAAGGTTAGGCAAAATCTGGTGGTAGGGGACTCAATTAGAAGGACAGATAGGGCAATCTGTCACAAAGACCGTGATCGCCGAACAGTATGTTGTTTACCGGGTGCTCAGATTCGGCAAATCGCAGATCGGATGGACAGATTATTGGGGGTGACTGGGGAGGACCCAGCTTTTATGGTACACATTGGTACCAATGACAAAGTTCTATGAAGGTAGAGCATCCTAAAAAATGATTTCAGGGACTTAGGTGCTACATTGAAGAGAAGGACCTCCAAGGAGGTATTCTCAGAAATACAACCTGTGCCTCGAACCACACCAGAGAGGCAGCAGGAGCTTAAGAAACTTAACAAGTGGCTGAGGAACTGGTGCAAGAAAGAGGGTTTTGGGTTCCTGGAGAACTGGGCTGACTTCTCAGTCAGTTATTTGCCCTTTAGTGGGAATGGGCTGCATCTTAATGGGGAGGGTGCAGCTCTGTTGGGGGTGAGAATGGCCAAAAAGTTGTAGGGGCTTTTAAACTAGGTAGCGGGGGGAGGGTTCAGAGGAAGTGATAGCCAACAGGGAGCGGAGGTCAGAGGGTACTAATAGAGGCATTTGTGGTAATATAATACCTAAACCCCGGGGTAGTAGGTTGGAAAAATATAATCACACCCTCAAAAAAATGAATAAAGAAATAATTTGCACCCATGATCACAAATGCCAGGAGCCTAGCTAACAAAATGGAAGAATTGGAGCTGTGACTTTGTGGGTATATCAGAATCTTGGTTTGACAGCTCACAGGATTGGTCAGCTTCTATCCATGGGGTATTCATTGTATCGGAGGGACAGGGAGGGTAGAAGAGGAGGAGGGGTTTGCCTGTATATAAAAAATGAATTGTTAGTGAACATGAGGGATCACATTGCAAATAAGGAAAGGGAAGGTGGAGTCCTTGTGGGTGGAGCATCAAAAGGAAGAGACCAGCGAGAAATTAATACTGGGGTGTGCTACAGGCCCCCTAATCTGAAGGATGTGGAAGAGTTGGACCTGCTATCACAGTTGGAAATGGCAGCAAGGCAGGGCAACGTTATCATAATGACGAACTTCGACCATCCAGATATTGACTGGGTGGAGGGGACGGCTAACTCTTTAAAGGCCCATCATTTCTTAAATATCTTACAGTACAACTTCATATCCCACTTAGTGGATGCCCTAACTATAAAGAATGCTTTGCTAAATCTAATAATTACAAATACCAAAAGATCTGGTCGCCTATGTGGAGATACCGGACAACTTGGGAACCAGTGATCACAGGATAATTACATTCAGCATAAATCAGGAAAAGAAGGAACAAGGGTAACTCAATACTGCAAGATAATAAATGGAACAAAATTCTGGAAACATTGAACACTGAGGAAAATGGGAGTGCTTTAGGAACATTCCAACACTACAAGGAATGCAATAAGAAATGTAAGAATACGACCAGGGCAGCTAAGATAGACCACAAAAGCCACATAGTGGAGAGGAATAAAAAAAAAAAAGTTCTAATAATTTTTTTAAGTTGGTTACAAATGATAAGGAGAAGGCAACTGTACTAAATGCTTTTTTCTCCCCAGTTTTTAACCTGGAAAAGGAGGGGTAAAACAACCACAACTATATAGTTAGTAACATCTCACAGTTTGTAACCTTGTGGCTAACAGAAGCTGGGGTCCAGAAAAGACTAGAAAAGCTTAACACAAATAAATCACCAGGACAGGATGGCTTACACCTGAGAGTCCTCAAATAACTCAGTCAGGTTATAGCCAGACCGCTATTCCTAATTTTTATGGACAGCATACTGACAGGAATTGTACCAGCTGATTGTCGAAGGGACAGTGTGGTAGATACCAATATTAAAAAAAGGGCGAAAATATATACCTCGGAACTACAGACAGTCTAACATCGATATTATGTAAATTATTGGAGGGGAGGATAAGGGACTATATCCAAGAGTTTGCTGATGAAAACCGTATCACAAGTAGTAATCAGCATGGGTTTCTGAAGGGTCGTTCTTTCCAAACCAATCTGGTAACATTCTACAAGGAAGTGAGCCACCCTCTAGATAAGGGAAGGCCTGTGGATGTGGTTTATCTGGATTTTGCAAAAGCATTCAAAATAGTCTCTCTTAGACGCTTAATTCACGAACTGAGGTCTGTAGACATAAACCATAGGATTTGGATATGGATAGAAAACTGGCTACAGGGGCAAACTGGCTACAGGGGCTACAAAGGGTGGTAAAAATAGTGAATACTCTGATTGGTCTGGAGTGGTAAGCAGGGTACCCCAAGGCTCTGCCCTGAGACCAATTCAGTTACATTTTTTCATAAACAATATAGAGGTCAGGTCAGTATAATTAGCTCAATCTCAGTGTTTGCTGATGACACAAAAATAAGCAGGGCAATAACCTCACGACAGGATGTAGAACCCTTGCAAGTGGACCTAAATAAAATAATGGGGGGGTGGGCAAATGAGGTTTAATGTTAAAAAATGTGAAGTATTGCACTTGGGGGATAAAAAATGGTAATGCTAGTTACTCACTAGGGGGAGAACCTCTGGGGGAATCCAGAGTGGAAAAAGATCTGGGGGTCCTAGTAGATGACAGACTCAGCAATGGCATGCAATGCCAAGCTGCAACAAACAAAGCAAGCTGAATATTAGCATGCATAAAAAAGGGAATTTACTCAAGAGATAAAACTTTAATCCTGCCATTTTATAAAACTTTGGTTCGGCCACATTTGGAGTATTCCGTCCAGTTCTGGTGGCCAATCCTCAGGATGGAGGCGCGGGAACTGAAGAGAGCCCAGAGAAGGGCAACAAAGTTGATAAGGAGGCTGGAGGACCTCAGTTATGAGGAACAACTACAAGCACTAAACGTATTCTCTCTGGTGAAGAGACTCTTGAGAGTAGATATGATAGCGATATACATGCACCTCAATGGCGATTCTGGCATAGAGAATAAACTATTCAGTCTCAGGGAGTGTAAGAAGACACTGGGCCACTCATTGAAACTGGAGGAGAGAAGATTTAACCTTAAACTATGTAGGGGGTTTTTCACTGTCAGGGCAGTAAGGAAGTGGAATTCACTTCCACAATTGGTGGTGTCAGCAGGAAGTATTGATCATTTTAAAAAACTCCTGGACATGTAACTTACTGAGCACAGTATACAGGGATATGGAAAACGTTTATGAACATGCACACCTACACAGGTTGAACTGGATGGACTGGTGTCCTAATTCAACTTTACCACATATGTAACGGGGTAACACTCGGGGGAGAAAGGAGAAAACCGTGTTAGAGTCCGGACATGTGAGGGAGAATAAGAGCGAATCCAGTTGGGTACATGCCAGATCGGGTCAAGCCGGAGAGTCGAAAAAGTCACCAGAAAGCTGAGCATACTGAGAGGCAGGATAGTGGATCCTTCAGGCAGACGGACCGGGTCATTGCCATCGGCACAGCTTTATCCATGGGAGTAGAGAGAAAGAGGGCCCCCCCCAACAGGAAGGTCATCGATTTGCTGTGCTGTAGGACTGGGTGAGAGGGTTCTTAACCATAGACGTGTGCTGGATGTGTCTAGGAACACCCTAGTCACCCCATGCACATTAGCATTATCACTATAAGAGAAGTGTTTTTTTTTCCATGATAACTTTTATTGGAAGTTAAGGGAGGTAAGTACATTACAGTATAAACAAGCAAAAAATTGGGGGAGCAAACCCTGAACATGTATTTCTAAAGCTGGTGCAGCTATGAACCAAGCGACATGCATATTAAAAAAGAATAGCGCACACATGCAAAATAAATGACTATCAAATATAAGGACAATCCATAAATAAAAATGGGGATTTGGTCCCACCATATGGCCATATCGTGCTCAAGCCCACCACTACGTCAAAGTACCCCATTATCAGTGGGTCCTACACTATCCATAAAAAAGGATGAATCCAGCCTCTCTAACCCTTGGAGACAACACTCCTTGCTGGGAGAGATGTGCTAATGCACTACAAGGGACTCCTCCTATATCTACTTGATAGTGGACACTGATAGAGTACAGGTGTGTGTGGGGGTGGGGTGTGCTCAACCCCAGAAGTCTGGTCAGACCGAATACATAATAAACAAGCAAAAAGTATGGGGAGCAAACCCTGAACATGTATTTCTAAAGGGTACTTTGACGTAGTGGTGGGCTTGAGCCCGATATGGCCATATGGTGGGACCAAATCCCCATTTTTATTTATGGATTTTCCTTATATTTGATAGTCATTTCTTTTGCAAGTGTGCGCTATTCTTTTTTAATATTAAAGTACATTACAGTGGTTAAACAGAAACTTATAACATTGAGTATTTAATCCTAAAACATAGAGGTTAAAGAAACCATAAATCCAATAACAGTGGGAACATATAATTAAATTTTATGGAATTGTACATCGGGTAGATATAGTGCGGTAACGGGGGTTAGATGTTTCTTACATTGTTAATTTCACGTTTCAGAATGTTTTAATTTTTTAAATGGTTGGTGAACAAATTCTTATGGTGAAGAATGTTAGTTGGTATGTAGGTTCAGACTTTGCTGCCATTCATTTTAAATTTGTATATTTGTTTGTTAATCTCTTTTTATGAAGATGTTTTTTCCCCGAACATAGAGCTTCTTGCATGGAACATATGGTGGTGGTGTATGGTTAGTGTTTGTAGAGTATGGGTCTGTAAACCATGTTACGTGGTTTAGGGTTGGTTAAGGCCATGTGTGTGGAGGTGGGTATGGAATAAGCAAAGTGTTTATGCACTCTCTTTCAGTGTGCCGGCAGGGAGATCAATTTGCTGGGGTCATATATATGTAAACACACACACACGTGTTTCAGCTTTAGGATGCACACCCTAATGTAATAGGCTGCGCACACCTGTTTTTAAACCCATACAAAGCAACCACTGTTACAAGTATATTAGCCCATTACAGTTATTTGAGTTCAGAACATTTAACAGCACAGACCGCCACCTTGAGAAAGAGACTCTATAGCCCATCCAGTGCTGTGGCATATCACCCTTAAAGTAGAAGTTCACCCTAAAGCCTCGTACACACGTACCGGCCGTCTTTTGTCCAGGGCTGTCGTGTCTGTTGAAAACTGCAAAAGACTGCACACGAATTTTGTCGGCCAACAACAGCCGACTGCAGAAGTGATGTCATGTGCTGGTTTACTTTCCTTGTCTTTTTTCTTTTCTGAGCATGCCCAGTCTTGCAAATCTGCTGTCTGTCGGCCGAAATCTGTACTGACTGGCGAACAATCGGCCGTTCTGGTGTTGGCCAACAAAAATTTTACTGCCTGCACGACAGATTCTGTTCGGCCGAAAATGCGCTGTCGGCTGTCGGAAGCATCATACTAACAAGCCTACAATCGGCCGATCGGTCGTCGGCCGAATATTTACGGCCGACAATCAGTACGTGTGTACGGGGCTTTAAACTAAAATCTATAAATCTACTTGCATCTTCAATCGAAGACTAATCTATCTAGCACCTGTAAAGAAAAATGAACTATACATACCTTTTCTGAAGCCGCTCCGGTCCGGTCCCACACTGAGCTCAGTGGTGGAAATCAATGGGGCTTGGGGCATAGAAATTCGCTACTAATAAAACTGCGCTGCACGTAGAACTTCACTGTGTTTAAAGCGCACTTGAGGATATTAATACATGGCAAACGCCATTAATCCTTTGTACTGAAAGTGCGATATACAGCTCTTTGTATAAAGCAATTCTGGCGCGCTCAGCGTCAAAGAGTAAAACAGGCACAAGCTGTGTCACGGTCTTTGCCAACAGAAAAAAAAGTCCTGCTTCAACACAGGGCACTCATTTATTTATGGCCAGAAAACAGGGGTTTACAGTGGTATGTGATGGCTATACAACACAACCAATCAGCCTCTGGTGTACAATCACATAACATGAGCTCTATACAAAGTAACAACCAATCACACACATGTATACATTCAAAAGTTCAATAAAAGGGGGATAGTACGTATGTTCATGAATGAGCTGAGCAGCGTGCATGAGTTCTCTCTGTTGGGTGCACGAGGAACCGTGCACTATAGCGAACAATGAGACCCACGTGTAGTAAAATGCCCACCAAACACTATACAATGGAACTAGCGTGTATCTCATGAACGCTTTATAAAAAGAGGGGAGTGTTGCGCTCAAACATGTGTTTAAAGTTCTTGTGCAGATATTAAATTTCACATAAATTCATATAAATATATGATCAATAATCCAATAGAATTGATCATTAAAAATAAAAAATGTGGAAAATCATCAATCTAAGCTAGGCATCACAAAGTGCAAGAGTCCATATGCAGCAACAAAGAACAAAAAGTCCATATAGCATTGGTGACACTAAGTATAGCAGAGACTTGATAATGGTGCAGAATAAGCCTTCACCTCCACACTTCACCCAGTGATCAAGTAAGGTACTCCTTACCGGAAATATATGACCCTTTAATTATAGGGGGTCACATAGGCATGTAATCCACTCAGTATACGATCCTCAGCTCCTCAGCTCCACAGTGCATATTTCTATGTCAAGCCTTTTAGAGTGCAGCTCGGATCACGTAGCGGACATAAATAGAGCAGAAAGAGACTCTCATGGTGCAGTAAGTCTAAACATATCGCTTTTATTTAAAAAGGTTTGCACTTACTAGAATCTCCATACATCAATCGCTTTATCACAAGTAAGCAGCGGGATGATGAGCACTGCCGAACGCCAGCGCTCCTCCAACCCGGAAGTGGCTACGGTCTCACGTTCCCCGCACCACTGCTTTTTTGTTTGCTGCTCACAATAAGGAAGAAATTCCTTATAAAGTCACAGAAAGATTTATTTATCTATACGCTTATTAATTAATTTTTCACAATATCACGGTATTAACCATTTGCGCAGTTTTTTTTGGTTTTCACCAAAAACCTTTTTTTGTACTTATCTCATGAACGCTGCCCGCTAATACATGTGCATGTACTCCTGTCATAACCTGTTAGAGTGAAACCTGCCTAATATAGTTCACAAAAACCTTATTTGTTAGTGATTATGCTACTGTTCCAGTAAATGAGACTATATCTGCAAAGGAAATAGCAGCAGTGTTTCAATTATGCGGATCGAGCATAACAGAAAGCTACCAGCCATTATTCCAGCTAAAGGGCAGATACTTATCAAAAGGATAACAATTCCACATCACAAACATATCTCCGCCAGTGAATAATGGGGCCCCGGCTGACCTCCCAATGCACTTCCATAGATCCGGACTGGCGTTCCCTCCAGCGGTAGCCAATCAGAGTGCCAGCTGGCTCCGATGGTCAGGCGAGTGGTATGCGGTCTCCATTTAATGGAAGGTTTATTCCACAACTAACGGTCTTTCCTCATTGCCGGTTAAAGCCATACTCGCAGTACACAGTGAATACTGGTAAACCGACACTGGCAATATATAATGGCAATTTAACTAGCACACATACTATCAGATAGTGTCCACATCAGTCCACATAAGTCTTAATAAAATTTCAACAACAGTCCCTCCTCTTTGTCATATGCTCCCAGGGTGTCCCTTGACTAATGTTGGTCTTCTTACTTTCAGTTCACGTTAGAATAGGAAAAACAAAATCAGTCACAAAACGTAGACTCCAGCAAGGGCAAATCTTGGAAGCAAATTTAAAAACCAAAACGAGTTTCCATATCAAATTCCGCAAAACTAAAGATGAATTTCCAAGGCTAATTTCAATCCGTAGACCTCGTTCTTCGGGGGATGATTCAGAGGGAGGACAGGAGATGATGGGACATGTTGATTTTCGGCCGGGCTTGGATCCTTGGTATCTGATGCAGGGGTAGGGTTTTGGGGCGTCTTGTCTCAGGGATAAGGATGTGGTCATTTGCTTGGGCTTGGGTGACTCGGTCGACCAGACAACGGGATAATTTCACCATGGCATATAGGAGGAATAGGAACAAGAACAACATAAGTACATATACTCCTATTTCCTTTATCCAGGATCCAATGGAAAGCAAAAAGTCCCCGAAACCCCCTAGAGCATTAAAAGGATTCCAACCCTCGCTAGCTATAGCTCTGGCTTTGCCTTTCAGTTTAGTTACCTTATCAATATGGGCTTAGACCTTATCACTGGTGTCCGCTATCCAGGTACACGAGTCCTCTCCTATGAATTCACAAAAACCCCCCTTGGAAGCTAAAAGTTAATCCATTGCTATTTTCTCCTGCAGTACTAAAGTCTTCATTTGTCTCTGTTCTTGAGTAATTTCCCTACAGCTTCAACAGTTTCATTGAACATCTCATCCACCCAGTCCAAGCCAGGAACCATGCCCATGCTTGATCATGAGTATAAAACAATTCTCTGCGAGTCCTGCCTTGCACCCTTGCAATTCTTCGTAATAGCAGATCATCAAGATCAGTGGCAATGTATGCTGTGGGTACAAACATCACTAAAGGACACAAACCTTTCACATTAGGGGGCACTACCTTATAAGCCGCAGAACCACATAAAAAGTAATAGGGACCTATCAACATTGCACATGAAGAATTTTCCTGACAGTCACTGGCACTAAGCAGTCCCTTAGTCTGTACGTCACAACCATCCTTCCAGCAGATATAATCTGGTCGGTTGGTGTCATTAAAAAGACCTGGAGTTTCATTGGTGAGATTGACTGTTATACCTGTCCCACAGGTTGTAGACCCTATAAATCAATTTCCGGTTAAAGCACATCTGTGGACTACCTAATTGTCCCGATACCCAAATTGAATTGGCCAGCAAGGAACAAGAGTCAGAACTAACATTAGAACTATAACTGATGTTACCCTCTAGGAATGTGTCATTAAATTCTATAGACAAATGTCTCCTGATTGTCTTTGCAAGTTTCTCATATTTCTTCATGCCAATATGAACGTCGTATACAGCATGCACTGCTACCATTGCCGAGGTATAATGGCTAGGTGGGGATTTAGAGTACACCCGGCAATTAGTCCTGTTTGCCATCTTAGCTAGCTGAAGATGCATTTTAAACAATAGGTTGGTTCTAGAAGGACCTTTTGCTAAGCTGGGTTTTCACGGAATTGCATCTTGATGTCCTGGTCTGCCCCTTGGCTGCTGCCCTTGGGTGGCTCTTCCCGCCGCAGCCCGGGATAGACATTTGTCCTGGCGCCCCTTTTCCCTCCCAGATGCTGGGTCAATCCTTTGATCTGATATATATCATTCTGCATCAGACTCCTGATGGGTGGACATATTTGGATCCACGAAGCACGTGGAGTGCCAGAGATGCCAAGGTGTTTTATTTGCCGCAATATAGATCAATCATGTACCTTTTATATGTCCCAATAACATTATTATATGAATTTAGTTTATTACTATATGAATTTTTCCTATGTCAGCTCTTTTTTAACATACTGTATGTCTGTATTATATTTGAAGATTGATGGAATGTACTCAGGGCTTTTTTTTCAGCAGGAACGCGGGGGAACGCAGTTCCGGCACCTCCAGTCTGAATGTATGCAATGGCAAAGGGGTGCTGGGGTCAGTGGGGTGAGCTGAATTGCCTATTGATGCTGGCTGCCGGGGGATCTATTGTTGCTGGGGTGATCCTATTGTTGCTGGAGGGCATTTTGTTGTGGGGGGGCTATTGTTGCAGTGGAGGATTTATTGTTGCTCATGGGAACTATTGTTGCTGGGGGGCTATTGTTGTTGGGGGGGGGGTGGGTCTATTTTTGCAGGGGAGGATTTATTGGGGGGTGGGGTGACTATTGCAGGGAAGGATTTATTGTTGCTGGGGGGGCTATTTTTGTTGGGGGGCTATTATTGCTGATTGCAGGAGATCTTTTTTACTGTTTTTTCTATTGTGTCAGGGGAAGATGTAATGTCGCTGGGGGATCAGTTGTTGGGGGGAGGTCTATTGTTGCAGGGGATGATTTATTGGGGGGGGGCGATTGTTGCAGGGGAGGATTTATTGTCGCTGGGGGGCGTATTGTTGTTGGGGGTCTATTCTTCCTAAATGCAGGGGATCTATTTTACTGTTTTTTCTAGTGTTGCAGGGGAAGATTTATTGTTGCTGGGGGGATCTATTGTTGGGGGGGGTCTATTGTTGCTGAATCCATGGGATCTATTTTACTGCTTTTTTAGTTATCATTAACAAATTCTATACAAATTACCTAGAACCCCAACATGATACTTGTTTCTGTATTCTCTGAAAGGGGGTTACTGGGAGGTGGGTAGAGGGTGGAACCAAAGGACAGCGTTCGGAGGTGAGTAGGGGCTGGAGACAAGGGGTGATTCAGAAGAGGAGAGTACCTGCACCTATACTCAGAGAAAAAAAGCCCTGAATGTACTTATGTAAATCATTGACTGTGTTATTACTACTTTTAATAAATGTGTACTTTATTAAGTGACCTGCCTTGTTTAAAGTCCCATGACCATTGCGATGTGTTCGTGTGTATGTTTGGGCATGGAAGCATGTCTCTTTGTATGCTTCAAATCATATCTTTCTTTTTTTATGAATACAAACTGGATACTAATCTCATCAGTGTGGGTGTGCTTATCCTTTGTTTGATAGCCAGGGAGTCATCTGGCCAAGGTATTTCGGTTGTGTCAGCAGGGGTTGTACTCCACTTAGGGCTCAAAAGTGAATAGGGAACCCAAAATGCTCCTGAGGGGGTAGCACTACAAGGAGTTCTCAGGATACCTGCTTGAGGAGTTCCATCATCCCTCCACATAATTCCTGGCTTCTCACACCTATTGTGCCCATATGAGAGGATTCCACCATCCATGTTCTGCATTCTTGAGTCTGCACACCTGCTGTGCCAATTATGGAGGGTCCCCACCATCCTTGTGCTGATTCCCTCAGTCTGTACATCTAATGTGCATATTATCGTGGTCCCCAACATCCCTGCACTGAGAACTTCAGTCTGTACCCCTGCTGTGCTCACTATGAGGGTTTCTCATCATCCCTTTGCTATGTCCCCGAATCTGTTCACCTGCTGTGCCCATTGTGAGGGGTTCTTGCCATCCCTGCATTGCGTTTCTGAATTTGCACACATTTTGTTCCCATTATGAGGGGTTCCTACTCTCCCTGAGTTCAATTCCCAGGTCTCACACCTGCTGTGCCAACTATGAGGGATTTCCACCATTGCTGTGTTGAGTCCCTGGGTCTGTACTCTGTCTTTGCCCATTATGAGTTCCCACCAATGGTATGCTGAATTCACAGGTCTGCACACCTCATGTGCCTGTTATTAGGGGTTCTGACCATCCCTACACTGAGTTTTAAGGTCTGCATACCTGCTGAGTCCATTATGAGGGTGGCACTTTTGAAGCAATTTTATCAATTAATAAGAGCACATAGGCAGCGCCATACACCTTTTTTAAGTTTTCCATTATGAGGGGTGTCTACCATGTCTGAGCTGAGTTGCTGAGTCTATACACCTGATGGTTCCATTATAAAAGGTTCTGGCAATCCCTGCACTGCATTCGAAGGCCTGCATACCTCATCTGCCCATTACAATGGGGTCCTACCATCCCTTTGCTGAGTTACTTTGTCTGAACACCTGCTGTGTCCATTATGAGGGGATCTCACCATCTCTTCCGGATGTAATATTTATTCAATAATGTGAAGATGTAACTGGAGGAGCTGGAACACACAGGTGAGTGGGAACACATCAAACTCAAACAAAAAGAGAAAATATGGCAAAGAGATCTCATGATTGGAAGAACAAAGACATATTAGAAACCGGGAATTACCAGGCTCCACCTATATTATTTTGGGTGTAACTGACCTTTTAAGCCCAGCACTGAATACTTCTGTATTTGTTTTAGTTGTGGTCAGTGTAGGATTTTCTTCCAACCCCCATGGTCATGTTCACCACTGTTCTCACCATAGTTAAACCCAATAATTCCTGTACAAGTATCATTATTACTCATGTCAAGCACTGGTCCTTGTGTACTGTATCCTTGCATTCTAGCCCATCTCCTGCTCGGCAGTGTGTACTAGCAGCCTAGTTTTTACCTAAGATCATCTACACCCAGTGCTCACCCTGAACAACGTAACCCCATACAGGTTGTATATTTGCCTGATATTATACTCCTGACTGCCAGTCCTAGGCTTGTTTCTTTCATCCACTTTCATTAGTCAAGGCTATAATCAGTTGGTTCGTGGTGTCATGGGTTGCACTGAGCTCAGCATTCTATCCATACATCAATCTAGGCAGGACTATAACCATTTTCCTTCCTAACTCTACTTGTATTTTTTTTGCCCCTTTTTGTTTTTTGTTTTTTTTTGGGGGGGGGGGGTATTGCTTTTTACAATGCCCAGCTGGGCTGCAATGCAAACTATCTGTCTCTTTTTGCTTTTCAGAGCTCGCAGGTATAAATGAGTTTCAAGAAACTTTGGTTACCCCACTTGGGCATTCATTTACCCATGAAGAAGTTATATTAAGGCTTTGTCCTGAGGTGAGCTTTGTCCTTGTGAATGTCAAGGTTCAGGCCTTTGAACTGGAAAGGGGCAATTTTGGAAGAGGTAAGTCACACCAGCATCAAAACTCATGTAGCTATTTTTTTTCAACATTAAAACTTTATTAAAAGTTTTTCCAGTTACAAAATAATCATGTACAAGAAACAGTACCACATCTCAGGTATAGCACAGGAAGGTAGCAAAAAGGAAGAAATGCAGCATACAGAGTCCTCAAAAGAATGTATCACATAACAGTAGTTACAGCAAACCAAGTATGACAAATATCACCATTCCATTCATAGATTACTTTAGCATAGTAGATAAAAATGGAGGAGAGGGGGGCATGGTCTGGCTTCGGTCCAAGCTCCAGCTATCAGGAGTCTAAAACTCAAATTATCTACATTGATCCATCAAGGTGGGGAATATAGGCAGGAGAGCCTCTGCAATGCATCCCGCTTGGGACATGGGGACCCAACTGAGCCGCAATATCCATGAACTGTTTCAGACACAACATGGGAAATCCCACACCTCTTTTCAAACATGCAGCAAACACAGTGTTCCCCTCGCAGTGGCTTCAAGCACCATCCCTAGACCTCAAAGAAAGAGACACTCCATAGAGCTCTGAGTCAGAGGGGCCATGACTTGGACCCACCTAGGAATATCGTTTTCTACTTAGTGAGCTTTCCCTTCAAGGAAGAGGTCCTACTGAAGGTATGAGATAGGGAGTATATCCCCTACAATGGCGTAAAAGTAAAGATTTTCTAAGATCTGCCCACCTCTTTGCTGGACTTACTGAGATCAGGGTGTATCCAATACTGTTGGAGGTTTCCCCTTCTGCCTGACTGCCTCATCCATGGGCCCATCTCTGAGTGCCAGAGGATCTGCAGCACTTTTGTGAGAGCCTAGGGCTGCCTTTAGTAGAACTCCCAGACTGCTGTACCTCTCTACATGGCTGAATGTATGCAGCACTGAGTCACCAAGGCTGCAGCCACACAGGTCCCACTGTCATAGATCAGTACCCACATCCTCTCCCTCAGCTTCTTCATGCAGAACCTCAGCAGCTGTTTCACCTGCTCACTGGCGGAAGCACCTGGATTCCTGAATTCTAACCCCTGCTGTCTACCACTGATAAGTAACCTGACTGCTTCGATATGCTTCCCGGCTTCTATACTCCATTTATGCTTTCTACCTGCCTTCTCCTTCTTAACTTTTTCTTTTCCCGCTTTGATGGCATATGGTTCTACAAATGGACACATCATCATTGCATGATGTTCCAGATTATTGTTCTTTTTTATCATCAGCGCTATCACAGTTGCTCACCAGTGGACTACCAATACATTGGCTTCTACATGTTCTTCAAATATCAGATATTCTGTTGGTCGCTTTATTCCCAACTTCTCCCCCCTTGCTGGATCATTAATCCTGGAGGAATGTCCTTCAGGGACTGACCATTTTGTTTGTATGTCTCTATACAGCTCCTAGGTAGTGATGTCGCGAACATAAAATTCGCCGTTCGCGAACGGCGAACGCGAACATCGGCGAATGTTCGCGAACCGGCGAACATTGCGAACCGCCATAGACTTTAATAGGCAGGCGAATTTTAAAACCCACAGGGACTCTTTCTGGCCACAATAGTAATGGAAAAGTTGTTTCAAGGGGACTAACATCTGGACTGTGGCATGCCGGAGGGGGATCCATGGCAAAACTCCCATGGAAAATTACGTAGTTGACGCAGAGTCGGGTTTTATTCCATAAAGGGCATAAATCACCTAACATTCCTAAATTGTTTGGAATAACGTGCTTTAAAACATCCAGTGTGTGTATACGATCAGGTATGATGTTGTATCGATCAGGTAGTGTAAGGGTTACGCCCGCTTCACAGTGACAGACCAAACTCCCCGTTTAACGCACCGCAAACAACCGCAAACAGACCAGAACCGACCAAAATGGGACAGGAACTGGGCTTTAAGGGTTAGGGTTAGGGTTAGGTTTAGTGTTAGGGGCTAGGGTTAGGGTTACGGTGAGATACTTAGGGTTAGAGTTAGTAACCCTACCCCTACGCCTCTAACCCTAACTGTCTAACCCTAAGCACTAAAAATAACCCTAGCCCTAACCCTAACCCTAGCCCTAACCCTAATTCTAATTTTTTTTCTGGTTCTGGACATGCTACAGAGCTGAAACTTCACAGGTACACTTTTTAGACCCCCAGACACTGAATCACACAAAAAAAAAGTTCTTAAAAATTGTAATTTTTTGATTGAGAGACAATTATTGGAAAAATTAAAAAAAAAATAAAAATAAAAAAAATAAAAAATTTATTTGGATTTAGTGTCTGGGGGGTCTAAAAAGTGTACCTGTGAAGTTTCAGCTCTGTAGCATGTCCAGAACCAGAAAAAAATTACGAATTAGGGTTAGGGTTAGGGTTAGGGCTAGGGTTAGGGTTAGGGCTAGGGTTAGGTTTAGGGTTAGGGTTATTTTTAT
Organism: Pelophylax lessonae; assembly: GCF_965119305.1. Taxonomy (NCBI): domain Eukaryota; kingdom Metazoa; phylum Chordata; class Amphibia; order Anura; family Ranidae; genus Pelophylax; species Pelophylax lessonae. Next base: position 652,925,936 of record NC_138771.1, read on the forward strand.
GGCTAGGCTTAGAGGGTTAGGTTTAAGGTTAGAGGGTTAGGGTTATGGTTAGATGGTTAGGGTTAGGTTTAGTGTTAGGGGCTAGGGTTAGGGTTACGGTGAGATACTTAGGGTTAGAGTGAGTAGCCCTACCCCTACCCCTCTAACTCTAACCCTCTAACCCTAAGCACTAAAAATAACCCTAACCTTAGCCCTGACCCTAACCCTAGCCCTAACCCTAACCCTAGCCCTAACCCTAATTCTATTTTTTTTCTGGTTCTGGACATGCTACAGAGCTGAAACTTCACAGGTACACTTTTTAGACACCCCAGACAATAAATCCAAAGAATTTATTTTTTTTTTTTTAAGTTTTTTTTTTTTTTAATTGTTCCAATAATTGGCTCTCTATCAAAAATGAAAATTTTTAAGAACTTTTTTTGTGTGATTTAGTGTCTAGGGGGTCTAAAAAGTGTACCTGTGAAGTTTCAGCTCTGTAGCATGTCCAGAACCAGAAAAAAAGATCATTTTTCAGTAGAGCAGGGATGGTGGGAACCTCTTTTACACCTATATGATCGTTTTTTTCTGGTTCTGGACGTGCTACAGAGCTGAAACTTCACAGGTACGCTTTTTAGACCCCCCCCCCCCCCCCAGACACTAATCCAAAAAAAGTCATGCCTGCCACCGTATATATCAGTGGTGGGTGGGCAGTGGCACTGCAGTGGTCACAGTACACTCTGTGGACCTGACAGTCACTGGCAGCCCAGGCAACTGCAATAATAAAAAATATATATTTTTTTTTCAATTTGCAACAAGATGCTGTGCCACCGTATATATATCAGTGGTGGGCAGTGCACTGCAGTGGGTACAGTGCACTCTGTGGACCTGACACAGCACTCACTGCAATTATGACAGAGGAAAAGAAAAAATATTTTTTAAAATGCAAGGTACTGTGCCTGTGCCACCCGAAATGAGTGTGGTGTGCACACAGTACAGTCTGTGGTGGGTCTGTGGCCTCTCACACAGCGGGCAGGTAACTGCAGTGCACAATAGATATAGATATATATATATATATATATATATATATATATATATATATATATATATATATATATATATAATACTCAAATACCAGCCCTCAAAAGGGCTTTTGGGGACAATATATATATATATATATATATATATATATATATATATATATATATATATATATATATATCACAGAACAAAAAAAATTACACAAATACCAGCCCTCAAAAGGGCTTTTTGGAGACAATATATATATATATATATATATATATATATATATATATATATCCAAAAAAAACCTCAAATACCAGCCCTAGGAAGGGCTTTTTGGGGTGCTGTCCTTACAGCAGGAGTGTACCAAGAACACTGGCTAACAAAACCGGGAACACTGATTAACTGTCCCTAGCTATATGTAATGTTCTGGTACCTTTGGGTACCCTAATTACTCTTTCATAAGTGTATGCGCCCCACCATTCTCTTTTGGTAAGGTGCGCATACACCTTTAAGACTGATGCTGTCATCACTGAGCGCCGGACTGGATGGCTATTTAGATCGCCGGCTCTCACTCACATGTGTTCATTCAAACTGCTTTGTGCCTTGATGCTAACCTGTCTTGAAGCTCTCATGCTTGCAAGCATACCTCGCTGTCGGAACCCCGCTGCGCTGATCCCTGTATCCCGCTACCGGTTCATCCGCTCTTGCCGAACCTCTCCTCTACTACATTGCTATTAGTGATAAGTACCCCACAGGGGAAACCTCTATCACTTTCATACTAAAGCTTACACTATCTAGCTCTGCATACTAAGGACTATTACTACATCTGCATTATCTAAGATTGCTAGCTCTTGAGCCTACTACCACCTGTTCTTGCACTGGGTTGATCTCTCTTGTATGTCCACCTGCTACTCTGTCATCTGCTACCATACATGATTGCTAAACCTATCTGCATCCCATTTACTACTATCTTACTTTCAAGAACATTTCCTTTCAAGTGACTGTCATCTACCATCTCTACCCAACCTGTCTCTTCAGCCTATCATCACTGTGTTACTATATACATAAGTCACTCTAGGAAACATCTTATTGAGTGTGTGTATTTACTTGCTGAATTGAGATCATCCACACATGATGAGTCATTGAGAGTTGGGATTGGTGTCTCAGCGTTTCTCTACATGACTACTGAAGTGGAATATTTCTGCAGCTGAAAATCCACATCATACATAAAACGCAGGAGCGTTACAGATTGAACGAACCACAAATGGATTCAGCAGAAATAACCACTCAGATGACACAATTAAAACAGCAAGTAACTGCGTTAATACACGCACTTGCTGAATTAAAAGAAGACAATCAGGCTATGTCGCAGCAGGTAATTAGACTGACACAACTTACCACTGCTCAGTCCCCTGAACCCAAAATAAATCCTCCTTTGGTATTTACAGGCGATCGCAAAAAATTTTGCGAATTTAAAAACGCATGTGAGTTACTTTTCTTGCTAAAACCCCGTACCTACCTTACTGATCACATTAAGGTTTGTACTATTATTTCTTACCTAACAGGCGATCCTCGGGCCTGGGCAGACTCTCTTTTTGAGAAAAGCGATCAGCTTCTCAACTCCTATGCCTTGTTCCTAGCAGAACTCACTAGCCTATATGATGATCCCAATAGGCAGAGTACTGCCGATCTTCAATTAAGATCCTTGAAACAAGGTGGGAGAACTGTAGAAGACTTTGTCGCAGAATTCAAGAGATGGACCCTTGATTCAGAATGGAATGATGCATCTCTGAAAACCCAATTTAGGCTTGGCCTATCAGAGGCCGTTAAAGACGAGCTCGCCCGAGCGGATCTGCCAAAAACCCTGGATGCATTGATATAACTCAGTATCACCATAGATAGAAGACTACGAGAAAGAAAGAAAGGCTGAGAAAATGGGAATGCCATTATCCAGTTCTTCTCGGATTTCGGCCGTTGACCCCGTTCCTATGAAGGTAGGAACCATACGCCCACCTCTATCAACTATGGAAAGAGCCAGAAGACGATCTGGTAATCTCTGCTTGTACTGTGCATCCCCGGATCACAAGATAAACGTCTGTCCCCTAGTCTACAAAAAGAAGGGTGAGTGTTCACATGTCCTCCTAGGGGGATTGACAACTTCAATCACTAACCCTTATCTTTCTGTTTGCTTAACATTACAGTGGGACCAGAACAGGATTACTACTAAGGCCATGATTGACACAGGATCTTGTGGAAATTATATTGACATACGTTTTGCTGCTTTAAATAAAGTTCCTATTATTTCTAAACTTAAACCTGTCTCAGTGAGTCTTATTAACGGTGTTCCTTTATCCTCTGGTCCGATCACTGATCAGACACAGGCACTCCTAGTCACTACTAACGGGTCTCATATGGAGACCACTACCTTCGATCTAATACCTTCACCCCACTTTCCTATTGTTTTGGGACTTCCCTGGTTGCACACACATCAACCAACCATAGATTGGAAGGAACGGACCCTGACCTTCCTCTCTTGCTATTGCGAGGGTACGTGTAAACTCCCGTCTTTTGGGAAGATCCTGTCTGTGGTGACAGATGAGATTGCACCACTATGTTATCAGGATCTCTCTGAGGTTTTTCTTGAGAAAAATGCTCAAGCACTACCTCCCCATCGAGACTATGATTGTAGCATTGATCTACTCCCAAATAGCAAATTGCCGTTCGGTCATGTTTATCCTCTTTCACAGGATGAACTTTCCCATCTCAAAGACTATTTGGATGAGAATTTGGAAAAAGGTTTTATTAGACCTTCCACTTCTTCCACAGCAGCAGGACTCTTTTTTGTCCATAATAAGGACTCAAGTCTCAGGCCTATCATCGACTATAGGCAATTGAATGCTATTACAATAAAAGATCGCTATCCTCTACCGCTTATCCCTGAGCTCATTGAGCAGGTGCGTGGAGCTACCTATTTTTCAAAATTGGACCTGAAAGGAGCATACAATCTCATTCGAATCCGTGATGGACACGAGTGGAAGACTGCATTCAGAACCAGATATGGATTGTTCGAATATCTTGTAATGCCATTCGGGCTATGCAACGCCCCTGCAGTTTTTCAACGATATATAAACGATATTTTCAGAGACTTACTAGATGTCTGTGTTGTGGTATATCTGGACGATATACTTATATATTCACAATCCCTGTCTGAACACATAAGACATGTAAGACTAGTATTATCGAGATTGCTCGCACACAACCTTTATGTGAAACTGAAAAAATGCTTGTTTCATAAAGAAGAGGTACTCTTTCTAGGCTACATCATATCCAAAACAGGAATCGAGATGGACATGAGTAAGATATCCTGCATTCAGGATTGGCCTACACCAACCACACGCAAGGCGCTACAGCGATTCCTTGGATTTTCGAATTTCTACAGGAAGTTCATTAGAAACTTCTCTGCCATTGTGAGACACCTCACACAGCTCACTAGCATTAAAAAACCATTCAAATGGTCAGATGAAGCAAATAAAGCTTTTCACCTGTTAAAGACAAGGTTTACTTCTGCTCCCATACTACGCCATCCAGACCCATCCCTCCAATACATTCTGGAAGTAGATGCGTCAAACATGGCAGTAGGAGCAATACTCTCCCAACGACCAACTCACACTTCACCACTTCATCCAGTCGCCTTTTTTTCTAAATCCCTAAGCAGTCCCGAGATAAATTACCCCGTGGGTGAAAAGGAACTGCTTGCTATAAAATTGGCTCTGGAGAATTGGCGACATCTACTCGAAGGCACCCAATTACCAATACTTATATACACGGACCATAAAAATCTCCAATATCTTCAGACTAACAAAACTCTCTCGCACCGACAGGTACGATGGTCACTATTCTTTTTAGGCCCCATGCACACGGGGCGTTAGAAAAAACGTACGTCAAAGTTAGTTCTGACGCCGGAAAAAGCAGCTGTAAAAACGTGCTTTCAGTAGCTTTTTCCATTGGCGTTATTGCACGTTTTGCCACGTTGCTTTTAGCAGCGTTTTTTTTTCTTCCATTCAAAATCAATGGTTCCCTATGGGAGCCTATTGATTTGAATGGAGGTCGCACCGCAACACCGCAAGTCGGATCCGACTTGCGGGGTGACTTGCGCTGTGAGAATCTTGAGGGGGAACTCCACACCAAAATGGGAAAAAAACGGCGTGGGGTTCCCCCCCAAGGTTCCAAACCAGGCCCTTCGGGTCTGTTATGGAATTTGAGGGTAGCCCCATGCCGAAAAGACGGCGTGGGGTCCCCCCCAAAATCCATACCAGACCCTTATCCGAGCATGCAGCCCGGCAGGCCAGGAAAGGGGAGGGGACGAGCGAGCGGCCCCACCCCCCCCTGGACCACACCAGGCCACATGCCCTCAACATGGGGGGGGGGGTGTTGGTGCTTTGGGGCAGGGGGAGTTCTGCACCCCCCACCTCAAAGCACCTTGCCCCCATGTTGATGAGGACAAGGGCCTCATCCCCACAACCCTGGCCGGTGGTTGTGGGGGTCTGCGGGCAGGGGGCTCATCGGAATCTGGAAGCCCCCTTTAACAAGGGGGCCCCCCAGATCCCGGACCCCCTCCCTATGTGAATGGGTATGGGGTACACTGTACCCCTACCCATTCACCCCATAAAAGGCAGTGTATGGAAATAACGACAAGAGACGTTTTGGAAAGTTTATTAAAAAATCTTCATCCGACTCTTCTTGTCTTCTCCTCTCCGGGGTCTTCTCCGGGGTCTTCTCCGGGGTCTTCTGCTCTTTTGCTGTCCGCCCTTCTTGTCTTCTCCTCTCCGGGGTCGTCTGCTCTTTTGCTGCCCCCCTCTTCTTGTGTTCTTCTCTCCGGGGTCTTCTGCTGTCCCCTCTTCTGCTGTCCTCTCTTCTTTTCTTCTCCTCTCCGGTCTTCTGCTCTTTTGCTGTCGGCTGTCTTCTTCCTCCGGTCCTCCGACGACGACGTCTCCGCTGATTATGCCTATCTCCGGTCTCTTCAGCTTATTATATAGCCATTAGGGGCGTGGCCCCGATGACGTCATCGAGAGGCCCCGCCCCCTTATGTCACATATGACGTCATCTGTGACATGAGGGGGCGGGGCCTCCCGATGACGTCATCGGGCCACGCCCCTAATGGCTATATAATAAGCTGAAGAGACCGGAGATAGGCATAATCAGCGGAGACGTCGTCGGAGGAGGACCGGAGGAAGAAGACAGCCGACAGCAAAAGAGCAGAAGACCGGAGAGGAGAAGAAAAGAAGAGAGGACAGCAGAAGAGGGGACAGCAGAAGACCCCGGAGAGAAGAACACAAGAAGAGGGGGACAGCAAAAGAGCAGAAGACCCCGGAGAGGAGAAGACCAGAAGGGCAGACAGCAAAAGAGCAGAAGACCCCGGAGAAGACCCCGGAGAGGAGAAGACAAGAAGAGTCGGATGAAGATTTTTTAATAAACTTTCCAAAACGTCTCTTGTCGTTATTTCCATACACTGCCTTTTATGGGGTGAATGGGTAGGGGTACAGTGTACCCCATACCCATTCACATAGGGAGGGGGTCCGGGATCTGGGGGGCCCCCTTGTTAAAGGGGGCTTCCAGATTCCGATGAGCCCCCTGCCCGCAGACCCCCACAACCACCGGCCAGGGTTGTGGGGATGAGGCCCTTGTCCTCATCAACATGGGGGCAAGGTGCTTTGAGGTGGGGGGTGCAGAGCTCCCCCTGCCCCAAAGCACCAACACCCCCCCCATGTTGAGGGTATGTGGCCTGGTGTGGTCCAGGGGGGGTGGGGCCGCTCGCTCGTCCCCTCCCCTTTCCTGGCCTGCCGGGCTGCATGCTCGGATAAGGGTCTGGTATGGATTTTGGGGGGGACCCCACGCCGTTTTTTCGGCATGGGGCTACCCTCAAATTCCATAACAGACCCGAAGGGCCTGGTTTGGAACCTTGGGGGGGACCCCACGCCGTTTTTTTCCCATTTTGGCGTGGAGTTCCCCCTCAAGATTCCCACAGCACAAGTCACCCCGCAAGTCGGATCCGACTTGCGGTGTTGCGGTGCGACCTCCATTCAAATCAATAGGCTCCCATAGGGAACCATTGATTTTGAATGGAAGAAAAAAAAACGTATAACGTGGCTTAACGCACGTTAAGCAACGTTATAGCAAAGTTATTCAGCTTTTAGCAGCGTCAGGCATTTTTAACGCTGTAACGCTGGTCCTCAGAACGCGCAGGTGGTGGGTTCTTGTTGCAGCCTAAAAACGCCTAAGCCACTTACAGCTCAAAAACGTCTGAGTGTGCATGAGGCCATAGAATAACATGGAGGGGCGTTTTTAGGCTGCAAAAAGAAAACGCCTGACGCTGCTTACAGCAGCGTTAAAAACATCCGTGTGCATGGGGCCTAAAGGTTTAACTTCCTAGTGACCTACACACCTGCAGATAAGAACAAAAAGGCGGATGCACTATCACGACTAACTGAAGAAAACTACTTCGAAATCCCTTCCGTTCCTATAATACCTCACAAACGCATTATTGGAGTTGTCCGTTCTTTGAAGGAAGAGGTTTTGCATGGTATAAGTTTGGATTCACCCCCACCACAACTAAATACTGATGCAGAAGGCTTCCTCTACTACAACGACAAACTTTACATACCACCTACCATACGCACCAAGATCTTGGAATTATCGCATGATGTGCCTATGGCAGGACATATGGGTATGACAAAGACTCTTAATCTGATTACCAGGCAATTCTGGTGGCCTGACATGAAAACATCTATACAAAAATTCGTCTGTTCATGCAATGTCTGTGCCAGGTCCAAAATTGACACTACGAGACCATCCGGTCTACTATGCAGTCTACCAATACCCCAAACTCCATGGGAAGTTGTGTCCTTGGACTTTATAGTGGAATTGCCTCCTTCCAAAGGATTTAATACCATCTTAGTGTCAGTGGACCATCTGACAAAAATGGCACATTTCATTGCTATTCGCAGACTACCTTCGTCCAAACAAACGGCAGAACTCCTGATGAAACATGTCTTTAAGTTACATGGTATCCCAAATACTCTTCTGTCTGACCGTGGATCACAATTTATTTCCAAGTTCTGGCAAGAACTATGTCACATACTACGGATTGAGCGGAAGCTCACTTCTCCTTACCATCCGCAGACCAACGGACAGACTGAAAGAGTCAACCAATGCATCGAGCAATATTTACGTTGTTACACTTCTTACCAACAGGATGATTGGGTGGATCTTCTCCCTCTGGCAGAATTTGCCTACAACAACGCAACCCACAGTACGACCAAGCAGAGTCCGTTCTACTTGAACTATGGGTTTCATCCCTCTATTCTTCCACCACGCATCCTTCCTTCAAATAACCCAGTAGCTTCAGACTATCTTACCCAAATAAAGGACTCTCTGGGTTTGCTTAATACTACCATTGCACACGCTCATAGTCAACAAAAGAAGTACTATGATCTTCGCAGAAGACCTTCTCCTCAGTACGCTATCGGGGACCTCGTTTGGCTCTCAACAAAAAATTTAAGACTGAAAATCCCTAGCAAAAAGCTTGGACCTCTGTTCTTGGGACCTTTCCCAATCAAGAAACTTATTGGAAAAGCTGCAGTACAGCTTACATTGCCAATAGACCTCAAAATACATCCCATTTTCCATGTGTCGCTACTGAAGCCCCATGTTCCTGACCAAGGAATAAGGCCTACTATCCCACCTCCTCCTCCTGTACAAGTTGAAGGTGGAGAAGAATACGAGATAAAAGAGATTCTGGATTCTCGTATCCACAGAGGAAGACTTCAGTACTTGGTTTTCATGCGAAGTACCCAGAAAAACCAGCTCCAGAGTCCTTCAGGAGCCGGCCTTAAGGGGGGGGGGGTACTGTAATGTTCTGGTACCTTTGGGTACCCTAATTACTCTTTCATAAGTGTATGCGCCCCACCATTCTCTTTTGGTAAGGTGCGCATACACCTTTAAGACTGATGCTGTCACTGAGCGCCGGACTGGATGGCTATTTAGATCACCGGCTCTCACTCACATGTGTTCATTCAAACTGCTTTGTGCCTTGATGCTAACCTGTCTTGAAGCTCTCATGCTTGCAAGCATACCTCGCTGTCGGAACCACGCTGTGCTGATCCCTGTATCCCGCTACCGGATCATCCGCTCTTGCCGAACCTCTCCTCTACTACATTGCTATTAGTGATAAGTACCCCACAGGGGAAACCTCTATCACTTTCATACTAAAGCTTACACTATCTAGCTCTGCATACTAAGGACTATTACTACATCTGCATTATCTAAGATTGCTAGCTCTTGAGCCTACTACCACCTGTTCTTGCACTGGGTTGATCTCTCTTGTATGTCCACCTGCTACTCTGTCATCTGCTACCATACATGATTGCTAAACCTATCTGCATCCCATCTGCTACTATCTTACTTTCAAGAACATTTCCTTTCAAGTGTCTGTCATCTACCATCTCTACCCAACCTGTCTCTTCAGCCTATCATCACTGTGTTACTATATACATAAGTCACTCTAGGAAACATCTTATTGAGTGTGTGTATTTACTTGCTGAATTGAGATTATCTACACATGATGAGTCATTGAGAGTTGGGATTGGTGTCTCAGCGTTTCTCTACATGACTACTGAAGTGGAATATTTCTGCAGCTGAAAATCCACATCATACATAAAACGCAGGAGCGTTACACTTTAACAGCAGCAGCAGCAGCACTTTCCCTGCTCTCAGTAACACAGAAATGATCTAAGATGGATGCTGCCCTTATTTATAGGCGGTGGGAGGGTGTGGGAGAGAGGTATGCTGATTGGCCTGGAATGTGTCTGCTGACTGTGAGATTCAGGGTCAAAGTTTGCCTCAATGATGATGTATAGGAGGCGGACCGAACATCGCATATGTTCGCCCACAGCGGCGAACGCGAACATGCGAAGTTCGCCGAGAAACTGTTCGCCGGCGAATAGTTCGGGACATCTGTAGTCCTAGGCAGCACTAGTGTTTGTGTGCCTAAACTGCTACTGCTTATCTAATGCAGCAGTACCTTCTGTATTTCTGTTCTGATCTCATTGGGGATCCCTGCACTATGCTTTATGTATGCTGTTGTTTTGTTATGTAACATTGGTTTATGTGTATTGTGCATATTACATTGTGAAAAAGGAGTTCTGCCTTTTTTTTAATCGATCCTTTCTGTGTCTCTAAACCTACAGAGTAGTTTGATTACCACCCTGTGCCTATAAGAGGGTTGTACCCTGGCACCATTCTGTTGACAGGGCGGCAATTCTCATCATGGTCACCCACACTCCTCTTTGATTTAGACGCCGTCTGTTGAAGACCTCTCACCTGTCTTATCAGATGCCGTTGGCTTTATACAGCCCATTACCTCTTGTACTCTGAAAACCTCATCTATTGCTATTTTTTTGTTCTGGGTATCGCCTGTAGCTGGTTATCAACTTCTTTCAGTATAGTTGTGTGTACATGGGCGCACAGGCTTTCTGCTGGCTCTCCAGGGTTAGGTTCGGGGAGGGTCCTGCATCACACTCTACAACTCGCCAGCACTGTTCTGCACTATCCTGGCTGACTATGCTTTGGATATGGTCTGCCTGACCCTCCCAGAAAACTACCTTCCATCCTGTACTCTCTCCTACAGCAGGAACTAGCTTGAGATGTTGACTAATATAAATTTTTCTTTGTAAATAAAGCACTTATAAGTGCAGATTGTACATTGCCTTCTATTTACAGGTATAGATACTTGATGCGTTACATAAACAAAGAGCCTAAATAACATTTCTATAGGAAACCTATTTCAAAATTAACTCCATTCCGAAATTACCAACTGTGCATTCCCAACGTTCTATCATGATTCCAACAAAACTTCTAAATCAAAGGCATATCCATATTACTATCCAAAGGTACACCATTGCAAGTGTTGGACACCTTGGTGGACAAGGATGGCCACTATCTCTTCTTAAAGGGAAGCTAGATGACAAACCTATTTCGTGGCGAATATCTATCACCCGAATGTCAAGCAAGCCATGATTTTTTGTAAAAACGGAAGCTGAATTTCAATCAGTCCATCAACTGTGATACTAAAGTGATAAATCAATTTCTGAGCCGTGATTATAAAATCAATAATATTAATAGGCCCAATCCTCAGTGAAAATAGTGACTGAAAGAAAATCAAAAAATCTTCATCCAGAAACGTGATCAAAAGTGCTGCATGCTTCACTCCAGGTGCTCCTAGTGACTAGTGACAGATTAGCAGCTCACCTTAGTAACAGACTCCTGAGAGTCAATACACACTCTGGGATAATCACTGCAGTCTGGTTTGCCTTCCCATCACTGCCTCCTGATAGTTTCTCCAGGTTTATATGGCGTCAGAGACAAAACTGATTATAAAACCAAAAATACATTTTATTGATATATAAAGAATAAAAAACACGCATGGGCTACCATGCATGTATGATTGCAACAAACTAACATACAAATAAAATCAAAACATATAATGTCACTGTTGGTATAGAAACATATCCGTAAAGGGATTTAAGCCAAAAAACAAAGCCTGTATAAGGTGAAAGATGGGTCTCAAGCTGGATTCGGTCACGGTAGGTCCCCAGCAAGCCGACGCGTTTCGCTCAAGGCTTCCTCAGGGCCTGAGAGACCATAACAGACCGATGTTTCTATGAATAACATAAAAGTATATCAAATCAATATAAGTGAGTTGCAAATTTCATAATACAACATATATCATGCTATTGAATATTTTTATGCTTGATTCTAGTTTTGTACTGACCCTTCTTAGCAGTGACCCGTGTTAAGCGACAGGGCTGCAGCGATACATATGCCGTTCGGAAGGTATTGCTTCCATATTCACCATACAAAATCTAAAATAGACCTCAAATAGACCTTAAAGATATATTTTTCTTGCACCGAGTCCGATATACTGGGTCCCGACTGAGTCATCAAAGTCAAGGCTGTGAATCAAAGTACCAATAGATGTATATCTGTGTTTACAATATAACCACTAGTAATTTTAATGTAGTCTATATTTTTCCACCAACCTTCTGGGGATAGTTCCACTGTAGCCTCTTGGGGTAGAGTCACCCCTCAGCAGGTGGATGTCCTCTTCCTGATTTATTCGTCCTTATATGCACCTTCACTCCCAGATACAATAAATCTAGGGATATGGGTACGTGTATTATTCATTTTCGGTAGAGGACATTTATGATTATAATATCTCCATTACATATAACTAATTATTAGATAGTGATGAGTATTCAGGAGGTGAAATATAGCTGAATAAAGGGAGGGAAAGGAAAAAGGGGATGGCTGTTGATTATATAACGATTGGAATAAATAATATAAATAATACAAACACCCACCTAGTATTTATATTACAATAATTATAATCCGGGAGCCAAGCACCTTTCTCTGTGCGCTTGGTAAGAAGTATATCCTCAGGATACGGGTCAAGTATGACGACCGCGTTGACCTAAAAAGAGGACCAATATCTTATATGGATATATACGTAGGGATTACTAGTCATAGCCCTGGCAGGGAGCCAAGGTCTGTAGGGGCAGATGTGGTATCAGGGAGGGGGCCGTCTGACATATATACATACCTCTCCTCAGACTGAAAAAGTATTCCAGGCAGGAAACAAGGACTTATACAAACATATATTCCAGTTATATGGACCCAAGGTCCTGGGCTATCCAAGCCCTGAAAAACATAGGTAGAAGGGTTAATTTCAATATCTTAGGTCTTATAGCCTGTATACCCCCAGTTCAGCCAGTGATCCCTTCTATTATTCTGGGGCCAACATCACTTACCTCTGTATCGTGTGCACTGCATCACCTGCCTACCTGCCTTTGCCTTGCCTGGGTAATATATAGGGAAGTCGGGGTACGCCCTCCTCGCTATGTTTGGCGCTCAAACTTGGTCCCCTCCGGTGAGACTGATCATCTGTAATTGCGGTCAGCGGGTGACGCCGCTTAACCGCATCACTTCCGGTTGCTCCGGAAGTGAGGGCAGTCTTTTCCCCTGCTAGTGTCTCAATGGATGATAGCGTAGCCTCATTACATCACTTCCGGTCGCGCCGGAAGTGAAGACATTGCTTACCAGAATGAACTTGTTCCCTTTCTGTAAACCCTATGTCTCCCGGACTGCATCCTCCAATCGGGTGCTGTCCGCTTTCTAACTGGATATTTATGCGTTGGGCTCCTTCTAGTGGACCGATATCTTATCATCACAGCCACACTGCCTGTTACAATTACATAGGGGATCACCCATCGGTATCAGAGTGCAAGATGGTATTATAAACAAATAAATAGTCAGCATTATAAAATCCATTTTTAAGTTACTACCGTTTCTGGCAATACAATACCAGTCAATTATTTTGTATCGCTGAACAACAATATCCGCTACAGCCGTGTCGCCTCACTGGTCACCTATTGTATACAAAAAGAAGTAAACATATACATATTAATCTCTGCATATATGCAGAATTACAATTTTCCATAACATTCATATGAGATATATATTTCCTTATTCTTATACTTTATTTTTATTTTTAATATCAGTCCCTATTTTTAACTAAAACATCTTCATTTGTCCTTTGTATTAATGTAAGAGAAGACACTTCGTGGGGAAGGAGGAGAGACGAGAGAAAAAAAGAGACAAAGATATAGTCCTTATACTTTAGAGGAGGATCATTTTGGTACGACTAATTATAAAAATGGTTTGTAGCTAATTACATCATTCAACCCTGGGTATACGGTAGCTCTTAAATCGTATATCCATCTGGCCTCTCGTGCCAGAACTTTTTTGTCAATATCACCTCCTCTTGTGTCCTCGGGGACAACATCTAACACAGTGAATTTGACAATGCTGCGGTCATACTTGTGTTTTAATCCAATATGGCCACCTATTGGGGTATTGATTTGGCCATTATTAATGTACGAAATATGATCCGAGATTCTCTTCCAAAGGGGCCTTATGGTTTTACCCACATAGAATGCCCCGCATGGGCACAACATGATGTATACTACTGCCTTTGTTTGACATGTAACCATCTGGTTAATGTATCTTCTATGGCCATTAGGCATTGTGAAGGACTCACCTTCAAGAATGTACGGGCAGAAATCACATGTCCCGCATTTGTAAAGGCCTTTACTTTGTGATGTTTCATTTGGTCTACGATAATGGCTCGTAACTAGACCGTCCCTTATGGATTTAGCTCTTTTATACGTGATGTTGGGATAATCATCTAAGTATTTTCTCAAGATTGGGTCACTTGTCAGAATTTCCCAGTTTTTTTGTAAAATACTACGGACTTCATTGTGCTGTCTAGAGTATGTAGAAATAAATCTGACCTTATCATCTGTTTTTTTATTTTTCTCTTTGAAGAGTAGGTCATGCCTGGTATTGGCTTTTGCTTTATTGTATGCTTTCCTAAGCATTGTTAAACTATACCCTCTCTGTAGCAGTCGTGTTTTTAATTTGTCCGCCTCCCTTTTGAAGTTTGTATCCTTAGAACAATTTTGTCTTAATCTAAGGTATTGGGAGTAAGGGATACTTCTGTTCAAGGCTTTAGGGTGGGAACTATCAGAGTGTAATATTATGTTCCCTGCTGTCGGTTTGCGAAATAAAGTTGATCCAACACTTCCATCTTCTTCAAAATAAAGAGTGGTATCAAGTATATTTTTGCCTGAGGGCCCCGTTCGTCTAAGAACTTTTTGATTGTCTGAAGACTGAGTGCGTGTGGAATCGAGGAATATAGGGCCTTGATATCCAACGCAATCATGATACATCCAGGGGACATTACTTGATCATATAACACCCTCAGTAAATCTGGTGTGTCCTGAATAAAGGAGGGCAGGCTAGTTACGTGAGGTCTTAGATACTGATCAATTACTTTGCTTAATGGTTCCATATAGGATCCAATTCCCGATATAATTGGGCGTCCTGGAGGATTTTGTGGGTTTTTATGCGTTTTTGGCAATGTGTAAAATGTGGGTAAACGGGGTGAATCAATCTTTATGGCTTCATATGTGTCCTTGCTGATTATGCCATTATTGTATGCTTCACAGATTAGTACTTTATATTTATTTTGAGCAGACAACATCCTCTCCTCATTGATAGGCTTGTACCACTCTCTATTCTTTAGGATGTCCCAGCACATGTTGCGATATTGTAAATGATCCATGATTACAATATTGCCCCCCTTATCGGAGGGCTTTATTATAATCTGGGAATTTTTTCTAAGTGACTCAAGGGCTTGTTTAAGGTGATCGCTTAGATTTTCTTTCATGGAGTTGCGAATTTTCAAGCGATTAATATCTGCTGTGGTCTTATTAACAAAGGCTAATACATTGGGGTTGGTCTGTAAAGGAGGGAACCTATTAGATTTTTTCTTGGCCAAAGGGGTCTGGATCATGTCCATCTGTTGCTGTGTTGTCACCTGTGTCCCCTCTACGTCTATATCGTCATCCTCTAGTTCAACTGTTACTTCCTCTGTGTCTGAAATTGTGGGGGGATCGTTTTCATCCAAAAGTTGGATGAGATCCTTTAATGCTCTGAAATCTTTCACTGAGAAATCTTTCCATAGATCTGATAGCTCTTTATCTTTTTTAGTTTGCTGTCTTTCTTTATCAAAAATATAACGGTAAGTTAGCTTTCTAGCAAATAGCTGTACATCCTTGACAATGTCAAAGTGTGTTGTATTGCTGTCGGGGCAGAAACTGAGGCAGCGACGCAAAACCTCAAGTTCATCCTCAGTTGGACTATATGAGAACAAGTTAATAATAGAGAAGGCCGACTCCACAGTGGATTCTATGTTATGTGTGTGTGGATGTGTTCCTTTATCAAGTCATTGTCTTTTCATACTTTTGGGTGTAACGCCTAAGTTTGCATTACTTAATGCCCCTGCATATGATGTGATTAGTGCTTGTTGTGTACCTATAGTGCCATCGTTTATTCCTTGTGTCTTTGCACGAGTTTTCATATTACCTGTATCCATAGGTGTAGGTTGAAGAAGTAAAGGTGAAGTGATAGAAGAAGAGTGAACAGAACCATCACCAAGATTATTAAGTGAGTGAGAGACTGTGGTGTCCTCCACCAGTCGTCTCTTTTCAGTACCCCCGTGCTCATCAGGTGCCTTGGATCTCTTCCTATAAGTACGATTCCTTGGTCGTGCGTGTTCCATAGTGCGTGAGAAGAGAGAGAATTGTGATACATTAGAGTCAGATTCGCTGTCATTGTAATTTCTCCTTCTATTATTATTTCTCTGTCCTCGCCAATTTCTACCTATAAAGTTATTTCTAGGTTGTGGCCATGCATATGCTGACCCTGGAAAACTTCTGTTCTTTTTTCTGGATTAATTCCTTCGTGAAAGTATCTAATTGTTCCTTAGTTTCTTTTTCTTTTTCCTTAAAGGTGGCTTTTACAAAAATATCCTTATATTCTAATTGCATGGCTTTTATTTCCTCATTAATGGCTTTTTGTTCTTCTTGATAATATCCTATTAACAATTCCATCATTTTACGTGAACATGCTTTCAAATTACTTTCCCATGAGTTTTTGAATTCTGGGCTGATCTGCCAGATGTTAGGAAACACCTGGATACGCAGCCCTTTAGGATTCAAATCCTCCAATATATATTTCTGAAAGTATTTTATGTGCCAAAACAAACTAGCCCTACGTTCCAATGAGCGCTGTAACTTTTGTATAACCACCTCTATTTCTACATCGTTGTTAGTTGTATCTGAGCCTTCCTGTTGTATTTTGATCATATATCCTTCCCAATCCTCCCCCAGAAATTCAGCCATGTCCCCACACCAAGGGTCCCACCCACATACACGAAGGGCAATTATTGATGTGCAGTGGTGTAGGTGATTTGCCTAAACGTCTGAACTACCGGGACTGCTATATATTCTATGTTATTATAGTGGATATATCTAATACTCTACATAACAAAACTTAACTTTTAGATATAATATACTACATATTATATATGATCATACTACTCCCACATGAACACGGACAGAAAAAGGGGGGAGAGAGAGAAGGGTGTGTTATCCACCCAAATTGCAATTTATACACAAAATTGCCGTGCAATATAGGCCCTTACCCCTGTTAAGGACTAATGAAAAAACATCAGTTTTGTCTCTGATCCTTCTACTCCCACTGGCCCGCAAAGCCCCGCCTTTTCTATCCCAATGTTTTTTCATTAGTCCTTAACAGGGGTTAGGGCCTATATTGCACGGCAATTTTGTGTACAGGTTTATATGGCATCGGTGTGGAAAAATAAAAGCAAGATCTAGTGCTCTCTGATTTTAAGGCTATTTATTAAATCATAAATGGTGAAATCACACTTACATTTCAAAGCACTTCAGCAGTGCAGACTTATCATAGCATCAAACGCTGCCTGTGGTCTCCGGGAATCGACGTGATGACGTGCAGGGGACCCCGCTGACGAAGTCTATGACGCAACGCGTACGGGGGAGGAGCCTGCACATCATCACGTCGATTCCCGGAGACCACAGGCAGCGTTTGATGCTATGATAAGTCTGCACTGCTGAAGTGCTTTGAAATGTAAGTGCGATTTCACCATTTATGATTTAATAAATAGCCTTAAAATCAGAGAGCACTAGATCTTGCTTTTATTTTTCCACACCGATGCCATATAAACCTGGAGAAACTATCAGGAGGCAGTGATGGGAAGGCAAACCAGACTGCAGTGATTATCCCAGAGTGTGTATTGCCTCTCAGGAGTCTGTTCCTAAGGTGAGCTGCTAATCTGTCACTAGTCACTAGGAGCACCTGGAGTGAAGTATGCAGCACTTTTGATCACGTTTCTGGATGAAGATTTTTTGATTTTCTTTCAGTCACTATTTTCACTGAGGATTGGGACTATTAATATTATTGATTTTATAATCACGGCTCAGAAATTGATTTATCACTTTAGTATCACAGTTGATGGACTGATTTAGAGTTATTGTGATAACATTTTGTGCACCAAACATATTTATTTATTTATCTTCAATGAAAGACTTGGCGCAGCAATATTATTTTCTTTAAGTTTTCACAGGTGTTTTTGTGTTTGGCACTTATTGTTTGCAGCCTTGTGCACAAGAACTTTGATTCTTTTTTTCTGTTTTATGTGGGCTTGCGCTGATTATTTTTGATTTACATATTGAATTTCAATCAGGCCTCCTGATCTTGGGAGGTGATTTTAATTTGCCTCCTAACTTTCTCCTGGACCCTTCTTCGAGACAATCATCCCTGCCATATAACTTACTTCACCAGATTAAGCTTCAGCTGCACAACTTCGAAACCCCACCAAATGTATTTGAAAAGTATTTTAATCACAAACATTCCTTCCTCCAAAATGCTATCATTGAAACAATGTCCTTGTCCAATCACCATCTGATCATGATCACACTGATCTTCGTAGATAAAATCTCAGGAACAAGGGGGCGCATGCGCGGTGCAAAGCTGGATGGATGCTAGAAGCCGGAGCTCAGAGGGAAGCGGAGACTTGATCAATCTCCCCGGGGCTATACAGCACAAGATTCTATTCTTAACAGTACGAGCACCCCTGTGGGACCAGACGGTGCATGCAACCTCCCAAAAACCGCAAGAGGAAGCCTGTTAAGCAATCCTTAACCAACTACCTGCTCCGAGTGAGGGAAAAGACATAGATGTCACAAGATGGCACTCAGCCGTTACAGGCCTCAACCAGCTTTCCAGACGCAGCAGCATCACTTTCTGCCTTATCAGAGCTGAGTACTCTCTACGTCTTATAAAGTCAGATCTGGAAGATAGCCTTTCTATAATGTATGACAAGCTGGCTCATAAATTTCAGGCAGAGCTGCACAAATCTACAAGCAACTTAACTCAGGAGATAGCAGTACTAGGTAGTCGGACGGACATGTTTGAAACTAAACACGATGAGCTTCACCTAGCCTATATGGATCTTTGTAAAGACCACAAAGCTCCTATTGAAACTGTTCTCCAATTGCAAGCATATCAGGAAGATTTAGACAACCGTAATAGGAGAAACAACATCAGGGTGCGTGGAGTGCCTGAAACGGTCACTGATCTACCAGCATCAATTAATAAATCGTTTCACTCCTTGCCCCCTGATCACATGGATGCTTCCTTTGCTTGTGACAAGATCCACAGAGCTAGGACCCAAACCACCACCAGAAAAAAAAACCAGAGGGATATAGTGATGTGCCTGAAGGACTTTCTTGTAAAAAGATATCCTGCAAGCCTCACGTAACACCCCCCATGGATACAATCTTCCTCGGCTTACAAGTTCATATGTTTGGAATTCCAGGTAAAATCCTGTTAATTAGTTTTTCACTCTTCAAGCACCTAGTTTACCTTTGAAGACACTAGCTTACTGACCAAAGTCTCTTCTCAATTAATAAACGAATTTGGTTCTTTTTAAATGACATCGCCCGGTCCATCCCATCACCTGACTTTGACAAAGAGCGGAGTGTGAAACATCTCGTCATGGTGACGGGACAGTTTGCAATCTCGTTGTAGGAGTCGCAGGCTCTCCCCAGCTTTTCTTCCTGTTTCTTGCTGGCACGGCTGAGTGACATCTCCCGCGTCGCTGCTCGGATTCAGCTGTCCTGTGCATTGGCCTCCGCATCGGTTCCCATACCGACTGTCTCCTTGGAGCCTTGTCACATCTACTGCCCACCTATCCAAGTGACAGTACGGACGCCTGCTCACCATGTCGTCTGGCAAGAGACCCAGTGAGTAGGATATCAATAAGGGGGCAAGTACACGGACTCAGCCCGACATCCTATCAGTGACTTTTTATCTCTTATTGGTTACTGGTTTTTAATCTAATAAACTGTTTGGAATTGGATTTTCTATTTGGAGTGGAGCCCTATTCAAGTTTCTGCTACAGTATACAACCATGCTTTTGCTATTACTTTATTGTGACTGATTATTTTGTGAGTCATAACCAGAAGCGCTCTCTTATTTCCAGCCTTCCTACTGACCAGACTCTGACCTCAAGAGTCCCTGAAGGAGCTGATGAGGTTTTGAACAGGCCTCCCTATTTACTGGTTGTTTGGGCACCCTGTCTTTCTTTGTCTGCCATTATCCAACTGTTTTTTTGGGAACATTTGATCCATGGCTGCCCAGAAACCATGACTTATCCACATCTGTGACTGTTCCACTGCCGGTACATTCATTGCTTTGAACAATACAGGTCCTTGCGACCCAGTGACAGTGCCCTGAGAAAGGTTTAGCAAGGTTTTAAATATACCTTGTGTCTAATATTAATCAGTATTGAGTTATTATTAATATTTTGCCTTGTTTGTGTTTGGCATTTGGTTATATGATTATACACGTATCATGTTTTCCTTTCCCCCACACAAATTCACCCCCCCCCTTTTTTTTTTTTTTCTTCTTCTCAATATGGACAATAATAGACATGACAGATTGTCCACTATTTTTGCATCTTTTGTCCAGAAGGCTAGATTACCACCCCATACGTCAACTGCACTAGTGCCACCAGGCCCACCTCATACAGAGGAATTTGATATTAATATGTGGAGGGCCTTCTTTCAGTTGCAGCATGCGATGGAGCATGAAGCCATGCAATGGTGGGATCTGACCTTCTTGGAGAAATATTTAGAACTGGGAATTACACCCAGGGACCTACGGATCAAAAAACAGTGCAATCTTTTAGATTCAGACCTTAAAAAAGACTGGGAAATGCTGGGCAGAGTTTTGTACAATCAAATGGATGAAATGAATTATCCAGCAAAGGAAGAGAAAACTTGATCTAGCATATTCACGGGTCTCAAAAGGCAAAACGGAAGTTGAGCAATGAATCCTGTTTGTATTCCAAATGGCAAACGGTTTTGAGTAGCAACTTTAACAAAATAGAGGACAACATTGTCTCTAAAAAAACTAAAAAACTCAAGAGGGATATTGAGGATTATCAGAGGGGTCAAGTTTTTGAGTGGAAGCGGTCTTCTTCCACTTCCCAACCACCTTCAGATAAATCTGTACCCCCCAAAAAATCCCAATATCGCCAGTTCCATAATAGTAACAAAAATAATAATAAAAACAAAAATTCCAGTTCACGACCGAAACCAAATAACAGCATACTGCCTCCCCAAAAAAACAAATCCTCTCAAGAGACTCAGTCTAAACATCCACCAAGTGCACTAAATGAATTACATGTGGTTAGACCAGTGTTTTATAAAGTGGCAGGATTATAGTTTTATCTCTGGAATACATCCTCTTCCTTATGCATGCTAATATTCTGCCGGCTTTGGCAGCTGCAGCTTGACATCATATCAGGTCATTGAGTATCTATTGGTCAGTTGCGTATACCCTATATTGATCTGTATCAACATCATGTCAGAAAGGCTGACAAGGAGAGGCCGACGCTCACAGGCCAAGAAAAGAGGGCAAGCAGCCTCTGTGTCCATTGTGAAAAGTGGTGTTCACAGTCGACATAGTGCTTCCTTTATTTCCAGTGCTGCCCGTGCTATTCAGCCACTGCATGTGGAAGAGTTGGTGGGGTGGATCAATAAGCCGTTCTCATCCTCCTCGTCCTCTGACACCCATGCTCACAGTAGTTTTCCTTCCACCGCAGCTGCCAAAGCGGCCCATTCCACCGACTCCTTCTCCACAGCTACTCCTTCAGTTGCCCCACCATCATGCACGGAGGAGTCACCTGAACTATTTGATCATAGTGTCAGTGACATGCTTCTG
The DNA here is from genome assembly GCF_965119305.1 of Pelophylax lessonae. Lineage (NCBI taxonomy): Eukaryota > Metazoa > Chordata > Amphibia > Anura > Ranidae > Pelophylax > Pelophylax lessonae. The sequence goes on from NC_138771.1 coordinate 652,947,722, forward strand.
GGGGATTTGCAGAAATTTGAAAGCTGTGATGCTGGTTCCTCATTTTGCCACAGCTGAAGCATATTGCCAAGTTTGCTCCAGTGACGAGGAGGGAGGGGATGATTAGGTGACTGACTGTACTTGGGTGCCTGACAGGATAGAGGAGGAGGGGGAGGATGAGGAGGACGTACAACTCCAACGAGCCAGGATGTGCTCCAGGTGCCGCCATAGCAGTAGCCAACCTATTGCCTCACAGCACAGATCTCCACAGGTGCAGGGTGCTGCAAAATCCCAGCGGACTCCAAAAAGTTCATTAGTGTGGGCTTTTTTCAGCATCTGTTCAGTAGACCGCAGCGTTGCTGTTTGCAACATCTGTCTAAAGTGGATCAAGCATGGCCAGAACACCAGCCGCTTGGGCACCACGTGCTTGACAAGGCATATGACGACCTGCCATGCAGTCTGTTGGCAACAGCACCTGAAAGAGGCACCAGATCAAAACAAACATACCTCACCTTGCTCCTCATCTGTGATCTCTAACCCTACTATACCTCATGCCTTCTCAAATACCAGCATTGAGAGGGATGATGGTATAGCAATGAGTGGCACAGAGACTTGCACCCAATCTGCTAGCTGTACACCACCGCTTGATTTGAGCAGCAGGCAAATTTCCCTACCCGAGTTTTTGAACCGTAGAAAGAAATACTGTCCCATCCATTCACATGCTCAGCGTCTTAATGCTAGCTTGGCCAAATTGCTAGCATTACAGTTGATGCATTTTCATCTGGTAGACTCGGCTCCCTTTCGCAAATTTGTGGAATGTGCTGCACCACAGTGGCAGATCCCAAAAAGGCATTTCTTTTCACGTAAGGCCATTCCAGCTCTCTACCATCATGTGGAAGGTAGTGTTTTGGTCTCGTTGGGCAAAGCGGTCAGCAGAGAAGGTTCTCATTACTGCTGACTCTTGGTCCAGCAGAATTTGACAGGGACGTCATATTTCTTTCACGGCTCACTGGGTAACTCTGCTGGCAGCTGGGAAGGATGCAGGACAGGGATCGGTGTTGCAGTTTGTTTTGCCACCATGCCTCCAAAAAGCTGGTGCTGGTTCTGCCACATCTGGCTACTCCACCACCTCCTTTTCCTCCTCCATGTCCTCTTCTGCTCAATTGTCCTCTGAAGCAGCAGTGCTCCCTAAGCGTTGAAGGGGCTACACAAGCAGTCAGGCAAAAAGATGCCATGCTGTGCTTCAGTTAGTCTGTCTAAGGGAAAGGAGTCACACCAGGGCAGAGATTCTGTCAGCTCTGCAGGGGCAGGCTCAGAGATGGTTGACGCCATGACAGCTTGAGCAAGGAATGGTTGTATGCGACAATGGCACCAACCTTCTCTCCGCCCTCTGACAGGGACACTTGACACTTTCCATGCTTGGCACATATTCTGAATCTGATGGTGCAGCATTTCTTTAGCAGATACCCGGGCTTCCAAGATCTCCTGAGTCAGGCCAGAGAAGTCTGTGGCCATTTCCGCTGTTCGTTCAATGCCAGTGCTTGCTTATCTGACATTCAACGGGAATTCAACCTGCCCACCAACCGCCTCATTTGTGACATGCCCACCAGGTGGACCTCAAGGTTGGCAATGCTGCAGCGACTGCACACGCAGCAGATGGCCATCAATTTGTACCTGTGCGAGTATGGCACAAGGACAGGGTCAGGGGAGCTTGGCTTTTTTTTTCGCCACCCCAGTGGCTTTTCATTAAGGATGCATGCATCGTCCTGTCACCATTTGAGGAGGCCACAAGGATGGTGAGCCAGGACAATGCATGCAGCAGTGACACTATCTCGCTAATCTACCTGCTGGAGCACACACTGCGTGGAATCATGGACAGGGCACTTGAGGCAGAACAGCGGCAGGAAGAGGAGGACTTCCTTTCCTCACATGCCCCCTTTATGCAGATATCCCCCCCCCTACCCAGGAGTTTTACGTGGTTGGGGAGAGGTTGCTCCTGCTGACAATATCATCCTTAGTGACCCAGAGGACTCAGAAGCTCATGCCTCCTCCAACTTATGATGCATGGGCTCCCTGATTCTGCAAAGCCTGCGAAAGGATCCAAGGATTCGTGCTATCAAGGAGAGGGATAATTACTGGTTGGCCACCCTTCTTGATCCACGTTACAAGGGTAAAGTTGCAGAGCTCATCCTGCCTTCGCAGAGGAAGCAGAGGATGAAACATCTTGAGGAGGCCTTAAAAAAAAAATTGTGTACCACCTTTCCAGACACTGGAAGGTCAACATTCTCTGGATGTGTTTCTTAGGCATCGTTAAGCCAAAGGAGGAGCGGTAGAGAAGGTGGCCGGCTGACCTATGCCTTTAAACAGTTATTTTGTCCTCAGCAGAACCCAGGGCTGTTAGGTTTAAACAACCATCAGCAGCATTTCCATTATATGGTGCATGATTATCTAGGCATAAGAGCAGACTTGGAGACCTTTCCAACTGAGAATCCACTGGGTTACTGGGTCTTGAGGATGGACCACTGGCCAGAACTTGCTCAATATGCAATGGAGCTACTGGCCTGTCCTGCTTCCAGCATGCTTTCCAAATGGACGTTCAGTGCTGCTGGAGGTTTTGTGACGGACAAAAGAGTGCATCTGTTTACAGATTCTGTTGACCAGCTGACGTTTATCAAAATAAACCAGTCCTGGATCAACAAGAGTTATCAAGCCCCTGATGCTGATGTAACTTATTACATTTGCTAGGGGTCTGCTATCCCTTGAAGACTGCATATGCTGCCTATCCTATTCCTCTACCTTAATTCTGCTAGCTTCCAACAATGTTTTTGGTTTAGGTCACTACCAACCCCCAAGGCCTAATTTTTCTGCACTTGTATGACAGGTGCATACAACCTAAATGTCGTATGACATTTTTAACAGCAGGCCCTGTCCCTCTGCCCTGTTATCTGTGAAGGGTTACGGTGTTCAGGCACCACCTACAGCAAAGGCCCAATTTTGGCACCTGTAAAGCTCATGCAATTTCAAATTTGCATGGAATTCTTACTAGCAGGTCCCATTCCTGCACCCAGCAAGAGTAACTGTGAGGGCTTGGTTACGGTGTTCAAGCACCACCTACAGCAAAGGCGCAATTTTTGGCACCTATATAGCACATGCAATTCCAAATTTGTATGGAATTCTTACCAGCAGGTCCTGTTCCTGCACCGAGCAAGAGTAACTGCGAGGGCTTGGTTACGGTGTTCAGGCACCACCTACAGCAAAGGCCCAATTTTTGGCACCTGTGTAGCACATGCAATTTCAAATTTGTATGGAATTCTTACCAGCAGGTCCCCTTCCTGCACCCAGCAAGAGTAACTGCGAGGGCTTGGTTATGATGTTCAGGCACCACCAACAGCAAAGGCCCAATTTTTGGCACCTGCATGACAAGTACATGCAATTTGAAATTTGTATGGATTTTTTGGCAGCAGGGCATGTTTCTGCGCCCAGAAAGAGTAACTGTGAGGGGTTACGGTGTTCAGGCACCACCAACAACCAAGGCCCAATTTTTCTGCACCCGTATGACAAGTACATGTGATTTGAAATTTGTATGTATATTTGTATATGAAATTTTTTGCTTTAGAAATGTCAGTATAGCTGCAGCAGGCTACATACATCGTAGAATTGCGCTACTTTACAGGCACATTCAGGGGACCCCCCAGGCACGATATTTGAAGGAATTTTTCATTTTTATAGTTTCACTTTAAGCCTCGTTAAAATCAGTAAATCACTGCTCCTTTAAAAACGATCATTTTTAAAAACTTTTTTTTTTTATTGCTACATGTTCCCCAGGTCAGTACCCGGACCCCCATACACTTTTTGGGGTAATAACTTGCATTTAAGCCTTCAAAATGAGGCTGTTTGATTTTCGAGGTTCGAGTCCCATAGACTTCAATGGGGTTTGTTTATTTGGACAAACTTTTCCTCTGTTCGCAGTGTTCTGCGAACCAAACTGGGGGGGGTGTTCGGCTCATCATTAATGACAAGTACCGGAAAATCACTACGTTTTTTGGAAGTATTGGAGTATATTAAATCTTGATCCAAAATTGGTGGAAATCCTGCCTCCCAATCCACAGGTGAATTTCAGAAAGGCAAGGACCTTAACCACTTGCCGACTGCCACACGACTATATACTGTGGCAGTCAGCCCCCTACAGGCAAAGTGGGTACGTCGCTCGCCCACGAGCCTGTAGGGGGTGAGTGGGCACCGCCGGCGGCGCACTCCCACCCCCGCTCGTTCCCTGCCTAGCCCGCGCATGTGACTGGCGGCTCTGATGTCTGCCGGCCACTCGCGATCTCCCTCAGATCATCACAGAGGCTATGCGATCCTGCTATGTAGGATCGTATGTCTCTGTGATGATCTAACAAGCCACGCCCCCTAACAGTTAGAATTACGCTCCTAGGGACACACTTAACCGCTTGATCACCAATAAAGTTAACCCCTTCCCTGCCAGTGTCATTTTTTACAGTAATCGTGCATATTTATAGCACTGATTACTGTAGTAATGTCACTGGTACCCCCAAAAGTGTCAAAAATGTCAGTAAGGGGTCCGATCTGTCTGCCACAGTGTTGCAGTCCCGCAAAAAAAAATCGCCGCCATTACTAGTTAAAAAAAAAAAACAATAAAAATGACATAAATCTTTCCCGTAGTTAGTAAACGCAATAACTTTTGCGCAAACCAATCAAAATAAGCTAATTTTGATTATTTTTTTTTACCAAAAATATGTAGCAGAAAATCCTCCAGGGCTTAAGTGGTTAAAAAAATCTCATAGCCCCCAGTAAGATTCGGAATACTAAAAAAGAACATACAGTATTATGGACATTCAATCCTACTTCGACAATAGAGTAGGGACCTTTCAGTGCAGGAAAATAGGGTGCCTCACGTGTCAATCCATCCCGCACGGCACATCCACGTTCTGTGACAACAAAGGTCAACATTTCAGTATTAACCAATCTATTACTTGTTCAACTGAGTACGTGATCTGTTTATTGAAATGCCCATGTAATCTCTACTATGTTGGCCATACCACACGTACCCTTTGTGTACGTATGGGTGAACACAGGAAACTAATTAAGGCCGGGAGTGATAAACATAGAGTTCCCAAACACTTTTTGGCCCATTACAGAAAGATGTTTAGGTTCCTGACAGTTCTGGCAATTGAACATATTTCTGGTAAAGAACTAACAGATAATGAAAGATTCTCACTGTTATGTAAACGAGAAGCATTTTGGATTTTCAAGCTCAACACGTTATTCCCTAACGGGTTGAATGAGGAAATAGAAATGCATAATTTTGTCTAAAAATGTGTCTATTAGGCTTTTTGCCAAATCCTCCCCCCTCCCCTTTTCCTAATTTATATTAGCAATTCAATTAATGATCATTATGATATGAGTCTCAGTAGCAATCACTGGAGTATCTCAATATAGGACTGTTTATGGCATTAACATGTCTGGATGTCACCCCTCTTTTTATATATATTTTTTCATATATATATATATATATATATATATATATATATATATATATATATATATATATATATATATATATATATATATATATACAGTCAGGTCCATAAATATTTGGACATCGACACAATTCTAATCTTTTTGGCTCTATACAACACCACAATGGATGTGAAATGAAACAAACAAGATGTGCTTTAACTGCAGACTTTCAGCTTTAATTTGAGGGTATTTACATCCAAATCAGGTGAAAGGTGTAGGAATTACAACAGTTTGTATATGTGCCTCCTACTCTCTTATTTTCAGCCTTCCTACTTACCAGACTCTGACCCCAGGAGTCCCTGAAGGAGCTGCTGAGGTTTTATACAGGCCTCCCTATTCACTGGTTGTTTGGGCCCCCTGTCTTTCTTTGTCTGCCAAAGTCTCTTCTCGCCCGCCTGAACTGTCCCCCTACTCACAGTCGCTCTTCTTGTATAGAACTCACCCTCTAATCCTTGAAGGGGGGTTTCTAGTTGTCCCTGTTCCAAGATTTACTCTTTGACTGAATCGGTGAGTGGGATATGGAATGCAGGTTGAGTATTGGACTGGACAGTCCACAGAACATCGTTATACAGGCCTCAAGGGTATCTTCCCCTGGACTCCATGGAGTTTTGTTTTACACAGTTCCTTTGATGTTACATCTTTTATTTGCATATGCCTTTGTCACCAAGGCCACCAAAGTATCCCCACACATGTTTTCTTGTTATTTTGTTGTTATTTTGTTACCTATGGCATGAAGCCAGGTTTGGTTACCTCAAGTTTATTGCAGTCCCCATAGACTTGGACTCCTACATGCTGAATTATAACATCAGGCCTAATGACCCAGACAATCCCATCAAATGTAGCCTTTTCAATACTCAGGCACCCAGCACACACAATAGCAATGATATACTTATCTTCCATACGCGCTCATAATGGGGCTCCGTTTAATATCTCATAATGTTAGAAGCTTCAATTCCCCTCAAAAACGGAAAAAGGCCTTTAAATTCTGTAAGGGTTTGAGTGCTGACATTATCATGATGCAAGAGACACATTTCGCCACCATTAACCACCCCAATTTTTTTGACAAATCCTATAAACAATAGCACTACTTTACTACTTTTGAGTCCAAGACTAGGGGAGTAGCGATATTCATTAAGAACTCTCTTCTTTTCGATATCCACCATATGTACAAAGACCCTGCCAGTAGATTGTTAATCTTACAAGGCTCAATACAGGCAAAAGCAATACCTAATGATTCTCAAAGCACTTTCTTTCAGACTTTTTTCCAGGTTCTGGATAGATGTATCTCATTACACGTGCTGATTGGGGGAGACTTTAACTTGGCTGCACACTCCAAATTGGACAGAGTGGTGAGCAGGCTAACGCATTCCCTATATCTTTATTGAGATCCCTTGGGTCATATCAACTGATAGACACACGGAGGGCCTTAAATGTGAGTGTGAGGGAGTAGACTCACCCACATGACAGCTACTCTAGATTAGACACATCTTTTGCCCCTTAATTCTACTAGCTAACTCATCCTCAGCAGTCATCCATGCCTGCCCTTGGTCTGACCTCCACACAGTATCTTTCCATACATCTCACATAGGACTTTCACATATGACTGCTAATTGGAGACTGAATGATTCTCTTCTTACAGACCCCAAGATAGCTTCTCAAGAGGTAGATCATCTTAAAGAATATTTTAGACTGAATGACCTAGATGAGATCTCCCCTCCCATTCTGTGGGCACCTCATAAGTTGGTCCTGACGTTTAATAGAGTTGGCCACCATTAAAAAATGTCAAAAAGATCAGAGATCAGCTCCCTTACCCAAGAGCTGAATAAGCTGTATCATATTCATAGCCAATCTCACTCCCCAGAGGTATTGAGACAAATTGATCAAAAAAGGGTAGCACTGGACATTATATTATCTGAACACACAAAAGTCTCTACGCTGGTCCAAGGCACGGTTTCTCCCATAAACTACACCAGTCCCTCCAACCGACACATGTCTATAAACTAAAGAATGAGAATGGACAGGGACATTTCACACCCTAAAGATGTTTTCCGAATTTTCACCTCATTCTACAAACCCCTGCTGTCCTCCCCAGACTTAGATCTATCACATGGATCGAGGTCCTGGTTGGACTCTATATCTTTCCCATCACTATCAGCTTGAATGCACCATGCACGGAACAAGAGATCACATCCATTATTAAATCCCTACAATCCCCTAAGGCCCCCGGCACAGATGTGTTTGCACACTTATATTACAAAAAATTTGCAGACATTCTCTCACCCAAACTATTATTATTATTCTAACCATATTTTACAATGCAACAAACTCCCGAATGAAATGCTTAATGCAAACATGACACTCATCCCCAAACCAAACCAAGAACATATACTACACCCAAAATTATAGACTGATTTTGGTACTTAATAACGACCTGAAAATATTGGGCCGTCTTTTAGCTGATCACTTGGCACTAATCATCTCTACCTTAATATCCCAAGAACAGACAGGTTTTATCCCCACAATACAAATTATAGATAACATTCGTCTAGCTAACAACATTATTCAAGACGCTGATCTTTTTTGCCCGCAAAGTGCTAATATTAGGCCTTGATATTATTCACAAGGCATTCAACAGTGTCTTATGGCCATATATAGATACTATCCTAGCTAAATTTGGGTTCAGTGGCGAATTTGTGCATGGGTAAAAGGCTTTATATCATAATCCCCACACCCCCTGGGGAGGGGTACAAGACAAGGATGCCCTCTATCACCTCTGATATTTGCACTGGCGATAGAACTCCTTGTCAGGGCAATCAAAGCCGACCTAAACATTACATGCTACCAGAAGGGAGAGGAGGAATTTAAATGAAGCCTATATGCAAATAAAATGATCATGTTCATGTCAGATCCAGTGATGTCTCTTCTGAATCTGATATTCCTATCAATGTGTTCTGCTCTTCCGATTAAAATCCTCCAGGATATAAAAACTAATATTAAATATTTGTTTTACTTACTTTCTAACAGACAGCACCCTACAATACTTAGGAATATGCCTGGCTCCCTCTATACGTGCATTGTATAATGCAAATTATTCACAGGCCTTTTCTAGAGTTAAACAGTGGCTACAATAACCTTTCCGATCTCTTTCCTGGCTAGAGTTACAGCTATTAAGATGTCAATGCTGCCGAAGCTACTGTATTACTTTCAAGTAGTGATGGATGAACATCTGCCGGGGTGGTTCGGGAACGTTATCCGCAAACTTTCTCAAATGTTCGCGAACCGCAAGTTTGCGGCGGGCCCCATTGACTTTAATGGCAGGCAAACTTTAAAAATCTTTAGGTTATATTGGCAGCCACAAAATACTTACTAGCTGTGCACAAATAGTCCCACAACATGGATACTGTCATAACAGAAGTATTGCCTTTGGAAAGTTGCCTTAAATCTTTTTTTTTTTTTTTCAGCAAAAAAAATTTACTTTTTTTTTTCTAAATCAGCCAGAACTGACAGCAGCCGTCTATACATGTCAAATACATATAGGGTCCATTCACACGTCTGTAAAATGGGTCCACATCCGTTCCACAAGTATAGTATAGGCCCCAAAAATTAGCCCACGTGCGTTTACCTGACAGCTAAGAATGTTGTATTATGTGGCTGAAGGTACATTAGGCATTCACAGGATACAGAAGTAAGTGTCGCCCATTCCAGGCCCCAAAAATTAGCCCACATGCGTTTACCTGACAGCTAAGAAAGTTGTATTCTGTGGCTGAAGGTAGATTGGGCATTCACAGGATAAATAAGTAAGTGTCTGCCAGTATAGGCCCCAAAAATTAGCCCACATGCGTTTACTTGACAGCTAAGAACGTATTATTCTGTGGCTAAAGGTACATTAGGCATTCACAGGATACAGAAGTAAGTGTCGCCCATTCCAGGCCCCAAAAATTAGCCCACATGCACTCACCTGACAGCAAAGAATGTTGTATTCTGTGGCTGGAGGTACATTAGGCATTGACAGGAAAAATAATTGTCGGCCATAAAAGGCCCCAAAAATTAGGCATTCAATGGACATGAAATGCATTTTATGCCGCTGTATTTACCGAAGACAAGGACCATGAATTGTTGTGGGTGGATGGCGGTCTGGCGGATATTTGTGGCCTGTCATGAGGAATTTTAATCAAACATGGTCTACTGGTCACATGTGTTGAATTCCTCAGAGATCCATGCCTCATTCATTTTTATAAATGTGAGGTAGTCAAACAACACTGTCATGAGCTAGGTGAGTGCGCTTATCGGTCACGATCCCCCCTGCTGTGCTGAACGTCCTTTCAGACAGGACACTGGAACAGGGGACAAGCCAACAGTTCCATTGCAAATTGTGCAAGCTCTGGCCAGAGGTCAAGCCTGCCCACCCAGTAGTCCAGGGGTTCATCACTCCTCAGAGCGTCCACATCGGCCGTTAACCCAATGTAGCCTGTCGGTCTAGGCATTCCCTGATGCTGGATCCGGAGTACAGCTGTCGATGGGTCGGCTGAAAGAATGATCTCATATCTGAAGTGACCAACACATCTTCAAAACACCCTCTTCTTGCAGGCGCTGTTGGATTGCTACCCACAACTGTTTCTCTGTGAGTGGAAATTCCTCTGCCAGCGCACGCAAAAGCAGAATGCAGCATTTCTCGAAGCAAGGCCTGGAAGTGCTGCATTCTGACCGCCCTCTGTGATGGTGGTAACATTTCCGCCATTTTTTGTTTTTCCCAGGGGTCTAAGTATGTTGCCACCCAGTACTGGTCCTTGCCCATGCTTTTTATACGGGGGTCCCCCTTAAAACACTGGAGCATGAAGGCCCCCATTCGCACTAAACTATAGGCGGTGTAGTGGCCTGGCTCCAGCTCATCATCCAGGATAATGTCGTCCTCGTTCTCCTCCCCCCATCCACGGACAAAAAGGTTTAAAGCATGCTCTTCTTGCTCCTCCTCATCCGCCCCAGCGCAGTCCTCCTCTGACTCCTCATCAGACTCCTGTTGTTGACTTGTCTCAGATGGAGTAGCACCCCCTGGGAATTCATTCAACATTGCGACTTCCTCATCTTCCTGCTCCTGCTCCTCGACAGCTTGATCAATGACACCACGCAATGCACGTTCCAGAAAGAAGGCGTAAGGTACGATGTCACTGATGGCGCCCTGGCCGTGACTGACCAGTTTGGTGATCTCAACAAATGGCCACAGAAGTCTCATTGAGTCGCACATGAGCAGCCACTGGCGTGGTGAAAAAAACCTAAGCTCCCCAAAACCTGTCCTGCCGCAGAGTTCGTACAGGTAGTCGTTAATTGCACTTTTCTGCTGGAGCAGCCTATCAAGCATATACAGGGTTGAGTTCCATCGCATCGGGCAGTCACAAATAAGACGCCTGACGGGCAGGTTTTGTCACTGCTGAATGTGAGCAAGGCGAGCCATGGCTGTGTAAGATCTTCTGAAATGGCCCGAGATTTTCCTGGCCTGCCGCAAGACGTCCTGGACCCCAGGGTATTTGGCAACAAATCGCTGCATGACCAAGTTCAGGACATGTGCAATGCATGGCACATCTGTAATTTTGCCCTGATTCAGCGCGCTCAGCAGATTGGCACCTTTGTCACACACCACTTTACCAACTGTCAAATTGAGCGGTGTCAGCCACTGATCTGCCTGTGAATGGCAACGTCTCACCTGGCATGTGGAATAGGTTCTGGGGATCTTGGGTGGCACAGCGGAAGAGATGGTAGCAGCGAAAAAGGAGGAGTCAGTCGAGGAGGAGAGGGAGGATGGAGTAGGAGGAGGAGAAGAAGAGGCAGGTCTGCATGCAATCCGTGGCGGTAAAACCAAATCTACATGGGTGCCACGGGTTACATGCTTGACGGCCGTCAGAAGGTTCACCCAGTGGGCAATAAAAGTTTTATATACCTTCCCTGCCCGTGTTTGCTAGACCATGTGTCTGTGGTCAGATGTATCTTGGCACCGACACTGTGTGCCAGAGATACATTCACTTGCCACTGAACATGGCCATACAGCTCTGGAATGCCCTTCTGTGAGAAATATTTCCTTCCTGGGACCTTCCATTGTGGTGTTCCAATGGCCACAAATTTCCGAAAGGCCTCCGAGTCCACCAGTTGATATGGCAGTAGTTGGCGGGCTATCAGTTCCGACAAGCCAGCAGCCAACCGTTGGGCAAGAGGGTAATCCGGACATTTGGGCCACGGAAGCCTGCCTTTTTCCAGAACAACGTGAGGACGGCATGATGGAAGGTGGAGTGGAGGACAATTGTGAGGAGAGAGGAGAAGAAGGAGAAGAGGCTGGATGGTGAGAGCCTGGAGTGTGGCTTTGTGGATTCTGACGGCTTTGGTCCCACTGGGCTCGTTGATGGGAGTCCAGGTGCCTTCCTAAGGCAGTCTTCCCTAGGTGAGTATTGGGCTTACCGCGATTTATGCGTTGGCTGCAGATGGCAACACTATTGTCAGCAGCGGACACATTAAAAAAAGCCCACACTGCGGAGCCATGTGCCGGCGTCCTAGGAGTGCCAGATGTGACTGTACATGGTTGATGGCTCGCTCCTGATACATTAGCAGTCTGCTTTGTCCCTCCTGTGCAATGTAAGTTCTGCCTTCTTCTCCTCCCTATCTGCTGGTCCATCTCTCCCTCTGAACTCCCCCTCCTCTTCCTCTCTTGTGGGCACCCACGTGACGTCCATAGACACGTCATCATCGACGTCACCTTCCCCGCCACTAACATTTGAGATCTTGGAGTAGGCAGCAACAGCGGGGACCAACCTCCTTGGGCTGATCTGGGTACTGTCATCAGACTGCTGAGTGGCGGCTGTTGCTACCTCCTTTTACTGATCCGATGCCAAGAATGGCTGTGCATCGCAAATGTCTTGTGAAGGATCAGAAAATAATTCCTGTGACTCAAGCAGAGGGTATATGGTAGTGGTGGTGTCTTTGGGTGTGCACACAGCAGAGAGTGAAGAGGGTGCAGATAGAGAGGATGAGGAGGGTGCAAAAGAGGAAGGCTGAGTGAGCCACTCAGCCAAGTCTGGTGTGTCCTTTGATGTAATCGAACGTACCTTCTGCAACTTCCCACTTTGGCTCCGGCCTGGTGCTCCTGCCCTACCCCTACCACCCCTACTGAAGGGCCTGCCTCTTCTTCTGCCTGTCATTTTTTAAATGAACCTGTGACAAAATGACCACTACTGGGTGGCAATGTACTTAGACCCCCGGTATAAACAAAAAATGGCGGAAATGTTACCACCATCACAGAGGGCTGTCAGAATGCAGCACTTCCAGGCCTTGCTTCGAGAAATGCTGCATTCTGCTTTTGCGTGCGCTGGCAGAGGAATTTCCACTCACAGAGAAACAGTTGCGGGTACCAATCTAACAGCGCCTGCAAGAAGAGGGCGGTTTGAAGATGTGTTGGTCACTTCTGATATGAGATCATTCTTTCAGCCGACCCATCCACAGCTGTCCTCCAGGTCCAGCATCAGGGAACGCCTAGATCGACAAGTGTCCGACTACATCAGGTTAACGGCCGATGTGGATGCTCTGAGAAGTGATGAACCCCTGGACTACTAGGTGGGCAGGCTTGACCTCTGGCCAGAGCTTGCACAATTTGCAATGGAACTGTTGGCTTGCCCCTCATCCAGTGTCCTGTCTGGAAGGACGTTCAGCGCAGCAGGGGGGATCGTGACCGATAAGCGCACTCGCCTAGCTCACGACAGTGTTGACTATGACTACCTCACATTTCTAAAAATGAATGAGGCATGGATCTTGGAGGAATTCAACACATGTGACCAGTAGACCATGTTTGATTCAAATTCCTCATGACAGACCACAAATATCCGCCACCACCCATAACAATTCATGGTCCTTGTCTTAGGTAAATACAGCAGCATAAAAGGCCTTTTATGTCCATTGAAAGCCTAATTGCTACAGTCTGCACACAGCAACCTCTCCACAGCACCACTTTACAGGAAGACTAAGGGAACCCCCCCCCCCCCCAGACACTATATTTAAAGGATTTTTGCATTTTATTGTTATTTCTCATTTTTATGGTTTCACTTTATGCATCAGTAAATCACTGCTCATTTACAAATAATGTTTTTTACAAGATTTTTTTTTTTTAATGGAGACATGTCCCCCAGGGCAGACCCAGACCCCCATAATGATTGTATGCCCAATTACTTGCATATAAGCCTTCAAAATAGGCACTTTTGATTTTTGCAGTTCGGTCCTGTAGACTTTAATGGGGTTCGTTAATCAGATCCAAACTTTTGCTATGTTCGAAAATTCTAGGTTATGGTCTGATAAGACCATTAATTCAATGGTAGCCTTGGCTAGTAGGGAGAGGTTCTTTTTGGGAAAGGGAAAAATAGTTCAGCTTTGTGTGTACTACTTCTTTTTGAATTGCTTCTACTTTTGTATTTGTCTTCAGAAATTATCAATAAAACCTTTATGGGGAAAAAATATGGGGGGGGGGTGGGGGATCAAAATCAGGTGGACCAAGTTTTATCTTGTTTAGTGAGACAACGTCTGCTCATATACATCAACTGATACATAGGGAGCAAAGATCTGACAGCAGAACACCAATCAATATAAGATGGAGGGGTAGAAAGTTTCCATTTGAGAAGGATCTCCCATCTAGCATAATAAGATGCAAAAAAAAGTAGATTGGTATGTTTTTGAGTAGGAAGACTGTCATGAATACCCTGATACCACTGCCAGCCTAGCTGCAATAATCAAACACAAGAGGAGAGCACCATACCATTTGACAGAAGGTACCAGTGTCACTCTGATATTTTGTACAAAGAGAACAAAAGGCTGGGTTGATATGATTTCACCATATTCTATGGAGATATTTAAATTGGATAAATTTGCCTCTAGTAAAAATCATCGATTTAGGCTATTAAGTCACCCCATCCTCCCACTCCTCTTCCAAAAGGCATGGTATATCACTTTTGGAATCATACAGAGGTCTTATAAATGCAGAAAGCTATTTTACTTGATGACTCTCCGACAAAAAGGTCTTTGCTTAGGCCCAAGAGTTTGACACACCACCCTCAACCCAACTCTGCCTCCAGGTAGGCCACAAAATCTGGACAGTTCTGGATGTTAGCTTTTGCAGGCTCAGATGGGGCTCTTTAATGGGGCACAACAAGTTACAGAACAATAAATAATAGGTATTCTCAGTCAGTGGGTATAGCCAATTAGGAGTGGCATGGCAAAGCAAGCACATGCAAGGAGTTGTTAGTGCACTTTGAACAGATGATCTGGAGGAATAAAATAGGGGATATTATGCAGCATATTGCAGTGTCAATGTGTATGTGTAACAGAATCAGCAGTCTGGAATAATAGCAGCTAGGGAAATTGTCTTTGGTCTTGGTGCTTGCTGCTTTCAGTTGGGAATGGCAGAAATTAAGTGTTTTACTCTCTTTTAGGGGAACCAAATGAATGTCAATCGTTAATTAAAAGTTGTTAGGTGGGTTCAAGACCGTTATGTGGAAGGCTCTGGGTGCTAGTGTGCTCTCTCTATGGTGGTCCACTCAGTCTTCCTACAGGGTTTGCGGGCTTCAGCCACATGAATAACCGATGCCGCGATGACGTCACTCCCGTGCATGCAGGCCGGAGTTATAGCTGCAACGCAGAGTTCTGAATGGATGGCACAGTCCATTCAGGACCCAGTGAGCAAGCATCGGTAACTTCATCAGCTGCAGTCAAAAGTACATATCTCCTAAACGGTGCTCATATGTTCTGATTGTATGATTCGCTAACATTTTTCTCTAATATTTTTGCAGATGATGATTCTACGTTTATTATCTACGGTAAGTAACTCATCACACAATGCTATTTCATTTCTAACTGATTTTGACCTCAAATATCTCTACAAGTTTTTATTTTATTTTTTAAACATTATCACATTTGCTCTAAATGTATAGATCTTTGCCCTGAGATAGGGCCACTTTAGTTCCAACAGTATGCACATCACCCAATGGTATAATGAACAATATTAAGATAAGAGGACCTGTAATGTTATTATGGACAGGACTGAGGTAAGAGGACCTGTAATGTTTTTATGGACAGGATTGGGGTAAGAGGACCTGTAACGTTATTATGGACAGGATTGGGGTAAGAGGACCTGTAATGTTATTATGGACAGGATTGGGGAAAGAGGACCTGTAACGTTATTATGGACAGGATTGGGGTAAGAGGACCTGTAACGTTATTATGGACAGGATTGGGGTAAGAGGACCTGTAATGTTATTATGGACAGGATTGGGGTAAGAGGACCTGTAACGTTATTATGGACAGGATTGGGGTAAGAGGACCTGTAATGTTATTATGGACAGGATTGGGGTAAGAGGACCTGTAATGTTATTATGGACAGGATTGGGGTAAGAGGACCTGTAACGTTATTATGGACAGGATTGGGGTAAGAGGACCTGTAATGTTATTATGGACAGGATTGGGGATAAGAGGACCTGTAATGTTATGGACAGGATTGAGGTAAGAGGACCTGTAATGTTTTTATGGACAGGATTGGGGTAAGAGGACCTGTAACGTTATTATGGACAGGATTGGGGTAAGAGGACCTGTAACGTTATTATGGACAGGATTGGGGTAAGAGGACCTGTAATGTTATTATGGACAGGATTGGGGATAAGAGGACCTGTAATGTTATTATGGACAGGATTGGGATAAGAGGACCTGTAATGTTATTATGGACAGGATTGGGATAAGAGGACCTGTAATGTTATTATGGACAGGATTGGGGATAAGAGGACCTGTAATGTTATTATGGACAGGATTGGGGTAAGAGGACCTGTAATGTTATTATGGACAGGATTGGGGTAAGAGGACCTGTAATGTTATTATAGACGGGATTGGGGTAGAAGGACCTTTAATGTTATTATGAACAGGGATGGGGTAAGAGGACCTGTAATGTTATTATGGGACAGGATTGAGGTAAGAGGACCTGTAATGTTATTATGGACAGGATTGGGGTAAGAGGATCTGTAATGTTATTATGGACAGGATTGGGGTAAGAGGACCTGTAATGTTATTATGGACAGGATTGGGATAAGAGGACCTGTAATGTTATTATGGACAGGATTGGGGGTAAGAGGACCTGTAATGTTATTATGGACAGGATTGAGGTAAGAGGACCTGTAATGTTATTATGGACAGGATTGGGGTAAGAGGACCTGTAGTGATATTATGGACAGGATTGGGGTAAGAGGACCTGTAATGTTATTATAGACGGGATTGGGGTAGAAGGACCTTTAATGTTATTATGAACAGGGATGGGGTAAGAGGACCTGTAATGTTATTATGGGACAGGATTGAGGTAAGAGGACCTGTAATGTTATTATGGACAGGATTGGGATAAGAGGACCTGTAATGTTATTATAGACAGGATTGGGATAAGAGGACCTGTAATGTTATTATGGACAGGATTGGGATAAGAGGACCTGTAATATTATTATGGACAGGATTGGGGGTAAGAGGACCTGTAATGTTATTATGGACAGGATTGGGGTAAGAGGACCTGTAATGTTATTATGGACAGGATTGGGATAAGAGGGCCTATAATATTATTATGGGCAGGATTGGGGGTAAGAGGAACTGTAATGTTATTGTGGGCAAAGTTAGGATAAAAGGACTTATATTGGCACTAAGGAGAGGTTTGTGATAAGATGACCTGTAATGTTATTATGAACAGCAATGGGATAAGAGGATCTGTAATGTCTAGGGCGACATTTGCGATGTCACTCGCAAGCGCCACAACGGTTCACACACCACATCTTGGTGGTTATCCACCACAATTTGCATCATGATAGGGGGTTCAGGCTGTATTTTGAGCCTGGCTCACATTTTTTTCCATGGATGATGCTTGGTGGGAGGGCTGGTCCTTAGGCAGGAACATTTTTTAAGAGGGGCTCTTTGCCAGTATTTGTGGTGCTGTTTACTTTGGGGTCTCCTTCTGGCTGCCTTTCACATCCCTTATCACCCTTCACTTTTTTAGGGGTCACCCACACCTACCCCTTTTGTGTTTTGGCCCTGGACCTACCTGCTGCTATCAGCTCCCTGTGGGAACCTAATTTGTGGAGGTGCCTCCATATTGCCAGGACCTTGGCTATACTGACTCAACTTTTGGCATTTCTTGTGCCTCTATACTTTTAATGTATCAACAGATGTTTAAGTATATTTTTTGCACATCAAGTCGACTTACTCTAATTTCATTTTGAGTAGTCCCAGAATGAAAATTGATTGTTAACTTTTTTGTTCATGACATGATCTCTACACAGATGTACACAAATCCTATCTTGGCTGTCTCCTGGGGAAGTGGGCGCTGTCCCATAAAATGTGTAGAGACTATAGCTCAAACAAATTCGGAATCTAGTGCCTTTGCAATTATGTCTAAACATCCACATTAGCAATGTGTATGTACATTGCTAATATGTTTTTTATGATGATACAACCAATGGCTTCCTCTAAGCTCTGGCAATGGCACACTTTGCGGCCAGCTTCAACTGGTAAGAGAAGAGGCCAGGAGAGGGCAGCGGAGAAGTGCATTCCGGGCATCATTGTAAAAGGGTACATAAAATGGTGTGGAGAGAAGGCCGTAGACCCTGGACCAGAAGCCCAGCAAACGTGGGCAAGACCACCAATTATGAACCTCATCTTTACGTTGGCCACAGCCCCTGAAATCACTGTATGATGGGTTTGAGTGGCCTCTGCAGGCCAAGACCCAATACTAGCGGAGGAGAACCTTATAGGCTGCCTCCATGGTGATTGTGTTGAAAGAACTTTTGGCTACGGATGACCAGGTCTTGCTCCGATATTCTAAATCTATTGACATATCTCATTCACATTTGGAGATGTATGGGTGGGAGCAAAAAGAGCAAGAAGAACCCCCTGCATGTCAAGGAGGAGTAAATAGAGGAGATGGTGCCCTTAACTCCAGGTGTGTGGAGATAGATATGTTTGAAGATCGTCATCTGAAATGAGAAAGAAGAGTCATGGCGGAGGGCTGAAATCCAGTGTTCGAATTGTAGGTAGTGAAACATTTCCATAGGGGGTGCGTCATGGGTCTTGCGAATGGAAGCACAGGATAAAAAAGTGCGGGACCCTAAGAAGTGACAGACCTGATAGTAGCCGTGAGCGGGTCACCATGGGATATTTCATTTGTTCAGCAGAGTAATGAGATGTGTCACTTTGTGAACATTGTCAGCTGCCTGGCAACCCAGAATTAGTCTGACCTGGTCTCTATGGATCAGCCGGCACAGATACTTATCGATGCAGGTGCACACAATTCTGCCCAAAAGTTTTATGTCTTCATTTAATAAGGAAATCGGCAGGAAGGCCCAGGTATCCTGTGCTTCCGCCTAAGATTTTGGGATCATAGTGATTTGTGCCCGAAGGGCATCGGGGGATGGCAACTTACCTGGTTACATAGCGTAAGAGTAGGCCACCAGGTGAGGACTGAGGAGCCAGTAACTGTGTAATTTTGCTGTAAGAGAGGCCAGAGAAGCCATTGGGGTCCGGAGCCTTCACAAGACAGGTCGACTTAATAGCCAGCGTCCTTTCTAGTTCAGTAACGCTTGCATTCAATGCCTCCTAGGTGGTCGAGGGGAGACGAAGATCTTGAAAAAAAGCATCAGCCAAGTCAGCGGGGAAGGGCTTACTTAAGAGGAAGGACAGGAATGTGGCAAAAAACTCTGTGATTTTCATTGGATTTGAGGTGAGGTTGCCTCCAGCAGAATGAAGTTGGATGGGTTTATTAGTTTGACCGGACAAGATTAGTTTTCGGGCAAACATTGAGTAGAATTTATGTTTTCCCAGTGAAGGGCCTTTTTAGCATGATCAGTAGCCAAAAGGTCTAATTCATCTACAATGGCATCATGAGCTTTTTGCATTGCGGTTGAAGGTGAGGATATCCAGGCCCCCAGTTGAGTAGAAAGATCTGGAAGTCTCCATTCCCGCTCACGTTTACATGCTGATGCAATTTGGATGAGGTTTCTCTGAAATGTGGCCTTGTGGGCCTCCCACAGTGAAATCACAGAGGAGATGGAGCCAACATTTTCCTTGAAGATTTGGATGGGAGTGTGTATATCAAGGCAGGAATCCTGAGATGTGAGGAGGGACTCATTAGGTCTCCAGTGGGAGGGAGAACAAGGGAGCAAGCAAGTGAAGCAAAAAAGATAAGGGGGTCGTGGTTGGACCAGGGTGAATGTGGATCGAGATCTTTTCTATACAAGAAAAAAAGCAGAGCTGGACCAATACGTGGCCAATCCTAAAGAAGCTTTTATGTGGGTGGGGTGGAAAGTAGGGGGAGCCAGTTAAAGCAGTAGTGAGTATGTTCTATAGTAGCTGTCCCTTTATGTTGGAACTCATCATTCTGGCTGAATGACATGGTCCAGACTCATCCAGGGGACCCAGACAGTTTAGTATTGTGCAACCGAAACAATCCCATTGGGGGGTGGATGGCTAGCAGTCCGGTGCGGGTCAGGGTGGTGACCAGGAGAGAAGGGGGGTGGGGGGTGGAGGATAGGTGGAGGGGTAGTCAAATTGCAGCTTGACGCAAAAGGGATGACATTCGGGAAGCCTGGGTAGGGCTCAGGGTCAACCGACAAATGACCTGGTCAGGGCAGGGTGAAAGTACTTATGACTCCTGAGGACAGCATTCATCCAGGGTCAAAGCGTGGGGATCCAGCTGCAGATTGTGTGCTGGGGAGAGAGCATTTGTGTCCCTGCACCTTCTCCCAGGAATGGCTTGGTAGTGGCGCTGGAGACTTAGGAGCGTTGGAGCCAGACAGGCTTCGCCAAGCCTCTCCAGAAAGTAGCAAGTGGAGCAAGGAGAGGAACAATTAGGCTTCATCTGGGTAATCACAACTTAAAGGAGGGTCCTTGAAGAAAAAGGAGAGTAAGGGCAGAAGTGTAAGGCTTCATCTGCCGCTGCTTCTCTATGGTAGTTTGCGATAGGATGACAAGAATCTGCTATCGGTGACCCTGGAACATTGGATCAGACCTCTCCCTGGATGCCCACGGGAGGGATCCCTTAGTGTGGTAGAAAGTAAAATTAATGATGATGTCCCTGGGCGGGCCCTCATATTTCTTAAGGCTGAGCGAGAGGTGGATCCTAATGAACTCCAGGCATTCTATAGGGATTGCCAGGACCAGCTCCTGGAACAGAGCGGTGGCTGTGGATGTGAGGTCGTGACCATTTCCGGAATACCTCTGAGGTGGAGGTTTCCTCTGCGGGAGCAG
The DNA here is from genome assembly GCF_965119305.1 of Pelophylax lessonae. Taxonomy (NCBI): domain Eukaryota; kingdom Metazoa; phylum Chordata; class Amphibia; order Anura; family Ranidae; genus Pelophylax; species Pelophylax lessonae. The sequence continues at coordinate 652,968,527 of NC_138771.1, forward strand.
TTTCATAACTTTCCAGGTGGAGAGGGGCTGCCTCCAGTTCTTTTTTAGGTTGTAAAGTCTTGTTTGTGGTTCTTAAGGACCATGGTGGCCTGCAGCATGGCCTTGAAGTGGGCCAGGAAATCAGCATCCTGGAGAGCAGGCTGGGGCAGCAGGTGGACATCCTCCTGGTTGTCACTCACATCCGGGGGTTAATAAGGGCCTCTGATGGAGGTAGGGAGAAAGGATCCGGACTCAAGACCGACACCTCCAAGATGGCGTAGGACAAGGGGGGACTCGTCCGGATCGTGGCCGGCCTTTTTGGTGCTAGACACCTGGGTAGACATGGACTGTCTCCCCATAAGGTGCGCCAGGGACACTGGGTGCTGGAGCTGGGTGGTGGGGTGTATTGGAGCCTTCTTAGAGGAAGGATCATGGCAGATGTCCATGATCATGGGTGTCCGGGCTGTGAGGCGCAGACTTAGCACGCGTTCATCTTGGTGCACTGCTTGCAAGAACCCCAGGTTAAATCATTTTTCATTCAGAAGAAATAAATACAACCGATTTAGAAAACAAGCCATTGGACTATGCTAGCAGACAACAAGGTACACCCAATATGACTCTCCCCTCAGATATTTTTGCAGCAGAATGCAAGGGGTCGAGTCTATGTTACTGGCTATGCTGACACAGCTTAACTTAATTACTAGATTCCTAAGTGGAGGTGCTACCAATGAATAGAATTTAATGCCACCAATCTACCATACAGAACTATGACACCATGTTCAATGGGATTTAGAACTGAAGGAAAGATTTGCCGTGTGCAGATTAAACTACAGTAATTCTAACCAACCAAGATTGTTGTTTTAGATTATGGAACAAGAGAGAGAGCATCTTGTTGGAGACAGTGATTGAGATGGTGGTCCATTAGGTGGAGAGCGATGATGATCTGTGGAATCTTCCCTTCCTCTTTGAACTTTAATTTTTTTAATCCCAAAATGTCCTTGCCTAAGGATTTATTTTAGGGGCATAGCTCAAAATATTTAACCCCGTCTGTTTGGAAGGTACTTTTAAAGAATAAATTAAATACAAAGCATATGGCAAAATCCCAGGTTTGAATTAGCAGTTCACTCCCCAGTAAGTCATTGTAGTAAAGGGGCTAATAGTTTATAATAGTCCATAGTGATAAATGTAGTCCATAATAACGAGCATGACACTAAGCGGGCACCTCCACCTAGGGACAGGAATGGATCTTTGAAAAACAATGGAACAACACAAGGAGGTACCATTAAGTGCAGTATTAAAAAACAAATTTAATGGAGCAGCCAAATAAACGTTCACCTAGATCCATAAAGGAATGCGTGTAAATGCATTAACATCTATAGAGGATTGTCTGGGATTTGCTAGTACTTAAAGGTGAAGTAGGCGAGGAGCCAATGAAAGGGGCAGGCTGTTTCAGCATTAGGGGAAACTGGAAGTGCTGCTAGGCTACATGACGACCCCATGATTCTACACATAATCCACCAAACATTAAATGATAAAATAAACATAAAAAACACCTAATAACAACTAATAATAAAACAATAATGCAGCCTTGAAAGATATTTTAAAAAAAGGATATTTCGGCAATGGGCATACAGATGTCCTAAACTTGTCAACTAGAAAGAAAAGGGAGAGGAAAAGGGAAGTGTAAAACATGCTATTAGCAGCTAGTCTATAACAAATATACCTTCTATAGCAGAAAGGAGAAAGAGGGGAGTAATTATCAATTATCAATAATTAATAATAGCCATTAACAATTACTGACACAAAGAAGCCAAATAATATGCAACCGGGGGATCATCTTAAGACCTTACCGATCTCTATTTTTTCATTGAGGCCCACTGGAGCCAACGTATCGAGTATGGTAATCCAGTAGGTCTCTTGTTCACATAGTCTTTGAAGCGTTCAGCTAGAGAGTAGGAATTGGGGGTACCTTCAATTACCCATACCTTTAGGCCATCAAAGTTTATTGTGATGTTCTTCGAAGTGTTAAGGGACACTATGTTTGTTGTTCCCCTCCTCCACAAAGCATAAATGCTCAGTAAAGTGCTTTCTTATTGTCTGTATGGTTCTACCAACATAGAACAAACAACATGGACACATATGGCATAAGACAACACATTCTGATGAGGAATTGTAGAATGCTTTTATATCATAAGTCTTTCAAAGCATTCTACAATTGCTCATCAAAATTTGTTCTCTACTGCCTTATTTGTCTGTGTGGTTTGTTCTACGTTTGTAGAACCATATGGACATTAAGAGAGCACTTTGTTGAACATCACAGCTTTGTGGAGGAGTGGATTGACAAACATAGTGTCCCCCTACACTTTAAAGAACATCACATTAAACTTTTCTAAGGTGTAAAGGTATGGGTAATTGAAAACATCCCCAACTCCAGCTGACTCCTTTGAAAGACTGTGTTAACAAGAGACCTACTGGATTTACGTACTCGATACGTTGGCTCCAGTGGGCCCCAATAATATATTAGAGATCATGTTTTACACTATTTTTCCCCCTCACTTTTTTTTTTTAGTTGACATCTCATCTTTGGGGTATCTGTATACCCCTTGCATGAAATATCCCTTTTTTTGAAAAAAAAAAAAAAAAAAAAAACCTTTAGGGTTACATTATTGTTTTATTATCAGTTGTTATTATGTTTTTTATTTTTATCCCTGTGTTTTTTGGGCCTGTGTGAATTGTTCTGTTTGCCTAGTTGTCCCCCACCCTTACAGTATTTTCATTGCTTTGGGATGTCCCATGGTGTATGAATAAGTTGCCTGTGTTCTGTACTATATGATTAAGATCAGAGGACTTTTTACTTACTTGTAAATTCCATATCTTCATATATTATACAAACACCCTCACCTCCTAAACTCTTTGTCATGTACCTGGTCGGAGGCCGAAGTGGTGAGAGGGCTTCTCTTGTGGCTAAGTGCAAAGCACCCTTGAAGGTGGTAACAGGGAGTGCTATGCTCCGAGAAGCAAGGGTTGCCAGCTGAGACATGCTGAGGTGATGCAGAGATAACTGCTGGATGGTGGCTGATGAGCAGGATTCGCTGTTGGGCAGGAGTCCCTCAGGAGTACCGGGGGAGACTTGGCAGCAGGGAGAGCCAGGAGCAAAGTCAGGAGCCAGGCCAGAAGTCATGCATGGAAGGTCAGCCAGGAGTAAGCAGCAAGCAGAGTCAAGGGTCAGCTGGGGTCATACAATGATAATCAGGCAGTAGTGAGGTCAAAGAGCAAGCCAGAGGTCAAGCACAGAGCAGTGGGCAGAAGCGGGGTCACAGGAACAGACCAAGGGTCAAAGCTGGGAATGGAGACAAGACAGGTCAAAGGCAAGCCATGGATCATGCTGCTGGCTTTAAATAGGCCACTGGGCACCAGCATCTGTCACGCATTGTGTGCACTTTGGCGCCTGGATCTTCACTGCCGTTCTTGCCCGTGCGCACATGCGCATTAGCTTTGGTGAATTTCTAAGTGCCAATTTTCGGTATTGCTGGGCATTTGCAGATGTGCCAATCTTTCTAGAAACCGTTCTCTGACACTTTCCTTGTTACTCTGCATTGCTTGCTACAAAACTGAGGGTGGGGTAAGGTTATAGGGGTACAGCTCCAGTGGGATGTGTCATCCATTGCTCACCAGTGTCCAATCACTTGAAGCTGTGAGCCTATGGTGTATCATTGCCTGTGTCCTGTACTATAAGATATGGAATTTACAGGCAAGTCAAAGTTCCTCTTTTTTTTTCTCTTTTATCTATTTATTAGCTATTTATTTTAACACCTAAGATGGGGATCCTGCTTTCTAGAAAAGATAAATGTATCTGGTTAATTTATTGCTAATAATGTGTTTTACTCTCTGTATCTCAGATATGTTCTTAACTAGTTCAAGCAGACATTGGAGCATAACCAGACTTGTCCCAGTGATCTATACTGCTGTGTTCCTTGTGGCTCTTCCTCTCAATATCTTGGCGATCGTCATGTTCCTAGTGAAGGTGAAGGTCAGGAAGCCTGGAGTGGTCTACATGCTCAACCTTGCCACTGCAGATTTCCTCTTTGTTAGCGTCCTGCCTTTTTATATTGTCTACCGATTTTTGGGATCCAACTGGCTCATTAGAGAAGGAATGTGTCGCTTTGTCACAGCAGCATTTTACTGTAACATGTACTGCTCCATCCTGCTCATGACAAGTATCAGCGTGGACCGTTTCCTAGCTATAGTCTACCCGGTGCGGTCTCTCCCCTGGCGCACAGTGAACCAAGCCTGGCTGGTGTGTGGTGTCATCTGGCTAATCTCATTGGCCAGCATTGTGCCTCTTCTCATAATAGATCAATCCTGGAAAATTTCTAATCTGGAAATCACAGTATGTCATGATATTCAGTACTTTGGTATTGATCTTGATTTCTATGTTTACTATTTCACTATTCTTATCTCACTTTTCTTTTTCTTACCATTATTCATTACAACTCTCTGTTACATTGGAACCATTCGCAGTCTCAGCAGATCAAAATTTGATCGCACACATACGAGATCACGAGCTATCCGCCTAACAGTGGTTGTGCTCTGTGTGTTTGTCCTTTGTTTTGGCCCCACCAATGTCATCTATTTAATTAATTATGTGAAGTTGTATAACAGTAATGATGGCTCTCTGTATATTCCCTACATCCTCTGTGTCAGTATCAGCAGCATCAACTGTTGTCTGGATCCTCTTATCTATTATTTTGCATCATCTAAGAGTCAGAGATACATCTACAGCTTGCTGTGCTGTAAGAAAGATTATCGCCCTCCAGTCAAACAAAAGTCTATTCTAAAACACAAAAAGCAACAACTAGAGAGAAGACCAGAGGAGACTTATTCCACCCAACTCAAAAAGAGTGGATGAGTTATTTTAACACTGCTCCTTATTTTATCTCACAAAAAATATATTTACCTCAACCTCGGCTTCAGATGTTTTGTGGAGCTGTGAGTGATGTCACTGGAGGTATGAGTGATGTCACTGTTCCTCCCGGAAAAGCTGGGTGTGTGAAATGCTGTGGGAATATGCTTCAGATCGTTGCAGTGTTCAGTGGGCAGAACAATGACCTCATTCACACCACCTGAAGGATTGGGAGCCGGGGCGGGGGGGAGGTATGAATGGCTCTAAGTGAATTTGGTGCAGCAATTGTAAGATGAAAAAAATGTTTCTTGCAAAATTGAATGTGTCCAACACCTTTTCTGATGTACTGAAAAAACAGTCCTTTAGCTGATCGTGAGTTCCCCCGCAAGGGTCAACTCATGATTTCTTAAATCACCAAGCTATGTTTTGCACAGTACCCTATTAGATGCTTTAAAGCACAAGAAATCCTACAGCTATGCTTGCTAATGTGTAAAATATAATTTTCCTGGCTCTTTTTTCATTGTTTTACCAAACGTCCTCTATCACTAAGGGGTCTATATATAAAAATGTATCTGTGTAGGTGTAGCAATCATTTGCACAGCCACTATTATTAATCCCCATAAGGTGTCTAATATGTTTATTTCCTGTCATCATCAGCTCATCTAGTAGTCAGGATGTGGTACTTCCTAATTGAAGTATTTCAGGAAAATACTGCAGTACGGCCACTAGATGGACCTGATGATCATAGGAAACAAATATTTTAGACAAATTACAGGAATTATTTGTGATGGCTGTGTAAATGATTGACACAGTCAGGCTATTTTTTTTTTTTTTTTACAATCCCCTGAGTCTGACTTGGTTATAAATCTATGGAGCTCTTCTCCATATTTATTATGGTGATAAGGCGCTTCTGTGTCTTTTTCTGTTTATTAAACAGGTTAATTACGATTATTGTCTGTGTCCTTATCACTGATAATTCATTGTGATGAGAAGGAACCAGATATTAGCTGTGTTTAGTTCCTATTGGCATTATCAGAGTTTAATAAACACCTCAATAGGGATTTATCACCAGCATAAGCCGTGAAAAGTGTTATCACCGGATTTTCACTGTTTATTAACATAATATTGACTGGTATAACAACCTGTGAGGGGGATGAGATTCCTGTAAATAATCTTTCCTGTTTTGTTATTTTTAGGTTTAGGTCCACTTAATGGACACCTGGATTGTGATGTTTTTCTTTGGTTCATTATTTAATATAAGTACAAATATTTAGCACAATAAATAAGCTTTGTATTTGGGATGTACCCAGCTTGTTGGCAGCTTCATAGTCACTTGGCATGTAAAAGTAGATGTAAACCCAACCTACAGAATAGTGAGGTTAGGAGGATGTAATGCACAGGATAATATGTAGGGTGTGGGGTGTTGTGTCTTAGCAGTGCAGACGGACTGTTAACAGGTCGCCATATTTATTAATAACACAAACTTCCTGTTCCAGCTCCTACTGTCTCCCAAAGCTCTTAAAATGAAATGCCATAACATTTTGAAAAAAATGGCAATACACAGAACTTCACAAATACACAACAAGGGGTCCGGACTATGTAACAAACAGCACTGAATATAGACCACAGAGATCAGGACTATTTGAGGTACAACATAGCATGTGGAGTGCAGGGGTCAGGAGTTTCAAAGATAATGACACTTAATTGCAGTTCAGTGGGGGTAAAGAAAAGTCCTACCGTTGGTGAGAAAATTACCTTGGTATCAGTGAGAGGAAAAATGACCTGGTGTCGATTAGAGGAAAATATGCCCGGACAATGGTAGTCATTGAGAGGAAACATAAATGAATGGGTGAATAGACACTTAGGGCCTAATTCACTATAAGTTGGGGGTAGAGCTGCTCACTTCTCCAGAAATAACTGCAGCCTAAACTCATTAGCATCTTAATTAGTTGAAGTTGCTGGAGTTAAACCCTCAACTAGGTTCTTTAGTGAATTTGGGTTTGGAGTTAACCAATAGTGAATTTGGGTTTGGAGTTAACCAAATTCCCTTTGTGTTTTTCATAAAAGGAAATTTGTCTATTCTGAATCACTATTACACAGCAATGTCATCTATTATGGTTTATTTTATTTTTAAGGTATAGTTATGTATCTTATGTGTTTTAACCTTTAGATTTACTAATAGCATTTTATTCTTTATTCATCTGAAACATTCAGGCATGTCTGATTGTATTCAGCGCTTTGGTGTAGTGGTCTATGCTCATAGACAAAGATTGCTAGGTCATGAGTTCAAGGGCCAACCATGATAACACCCTGTGTGTTCACAGTTGTGTGTCATTATTTTTTTTTTTTTTTTTTTGCCACATAGTAATACATTGGCTACATCACCTAAAATTGCATGTCACTGGCCATGTATATTCAAGAAACAGACATGCATATGTGCAGGGTGCAATTATGCATTTGCCAAGTTTCAGTATTAATTTACAGTTGTCTAAAACTTAAGGAGGTGATGGCACACTTGGGATTTGAACTCATGCTCTTAGTGTTTATAGATAGGAGCACTAACCACTAAACCATTGAGCTGAGCATGATTACCCATGGAATATTTAGTCCCATGTTTCAATAGTTAACCCCTTCCTTACAGGGCAGTTACACCCCCTTCCTGCTCAGGCCAATTTTCAGCTTTTTATGCTGTTGCAGTTTGAATGACAATTGCGTGGTCATGCAACCCTGTACCTAACACAAATGTATGACATTATTTTCACACAAATAGTGCTTTCTTTTGGTGGTATTTGATCACTGAAAGGTTTTTTTTTTATTGGCAAAAAGAAAACCTAAATGTTTGACCTCCAAAAAAATGTGTTTTTGTTTATGTAATAAAATTTGGTAAATCAATATGTTTTTTGTTGCACTGACAAGCATTGATGAGGCTGCACTGGCAGGCACTGATGAGACACTAATATGCAGCACTGATGGACACTGATAGGCGGCACTGATGTGCAGCATTGATGGGCATTGATAGGTGGCACTGATGGGCAATGATTTGCACTGGTGGGCAGCACTGATAGATGGTAATGATGGGCAGCACTGATGAGGAGGGCACTAACAGGCTCCCTGAGCACTGATTGGCATTAATGGTGACATGGGTGGGCATCCTTGGTGGCCATGGGTCAACAATCCCTGGTGGCTCTAGTGGCATCCCCCAAGGGTCTGCATTGGTAATCAATGCTCTGATTTCAAGCACAGACCCCCCACCCCCCACACTTACTTTGCATATGAATGCCATTTCTTCACGGCTGAAAGTGGCCCTCACCATGATTATCCAGTTGATTGTGACCACTTCCTGGAATGTGTGCAACCCAATTTGGTGTCATTTCTGGTCCAGGGCGAATGCCTATGTGCCATTTGCAATTTATTGTAAAGAGATTTTGCTTCATTTTAAAAATGGTGCACAAAGACAACTAAAATGTATTGGAAATGTTTAACTAGGCCAGTGATGGTAATCGTTAACCCCCCCCCCCCCCTAGATGTTTTTGCCCTACATTTCCCATAATGCTCATGTACTCTGCAGTGTAGGTGAGCATCATGGGAACTGTTACAAAACACCTCTGTTGCCAAGGTTCATCATCACTGACCTGATCATTTTTAGTGATTTTTTTATTAAATGTTTTGGTTACATTTATCCATAGAGGCTGAATGGAAATTTTGTATTATTCCTTAATTTATATATATTTTTAGCTAAATCTATACATACATACTTTAATTATTTCTTACAATTTAGCTCCACACCAACCATCCCCCCACACACTCACTCACTCCCCCCCACACACACACACTTCCCCCCCCCACACACACACACTCACTCACTCCCCCCCACACACACACTCCCCCCAGGACAGACACACACACTCACGCCCCCCCCACACACACTCATTCACTCCAACCACACACACTAACTCCCCCCACACACACACACTCACACTCCCCCCCAAACACACACTCACGCTCCCCCACACACACACACACTCACTCCCCCCACACACACACACACACTCACTCCTCCCACACACACTCACTCCCCCCCCCACACGCACACACACACACACTCACTCCCCCCCATACACACACACACTCACTCCCCCCCTCTCCCACACACACACACTCACCCCCCCACACACACACACACTCACTCCCCCCCACACACACACACACACTCACTCCCCCCCACACACACACACACCCCATTCCCCCGCCATACACACCCATAACACTTCGCTGGAGTAAAGGGAGAAACCATACCCATGTTCATACTGTACTGGCATTGCACACACACAAAAAATACAAGAAATGGATTACATTCAATAGACACAAAAGATATCTGAATTACATCCAGACAAATATGAAATTCTTTAGATTTACCAAATCCAAATATTATAAACATCTATTTAAACAATCCAGACATTATCTATGAGTTAGTAGTATGAAGCTTTTAGTAGATCTAAAGAGATTGTACAGACAGACTATGAGTTCAGATTTAGTTTCTCTCATTACAGTGAATAGATTGAATTATTTGATTTTGTTTACATAAAAATACAATTATTACTGAAATTTAGGAATGTAAATATAAGTAATTAAATTCTACCACATCCCAGGGAGCTCATAGACCTAGGGCATTCTATTATACAAATACAGGCTGCTGCATGCTACCTGAGGTATTTCCCTAATGGCCAACATGGCTGTCCATTACACCCAATAATTGGATCAGCAGGAGGTGGGACAAATTACAGACTTTTGAGTTAAAGTTCGCATTTGCATAACAGAGATTAATATACATAAACACAACAGAGAGATAACATGTTATTGGAAAATAACTAAGATAAAATATAATTTCATTGCCCATAAGAAGTGCCTCCCTCAGGGACCCCACTTTCCATGAATGCACATGGCTCTCAGTTTTGGGGATTCTGAGAACACTGATTCTTCCTGTTTTAAATTGTTTTGTAACTGTGCTGTCTGCTCTCATATTGTAAAGTGATGCACAAACTGTTGGCGCTATATAAATCCTGTATAATAATAATAATAATATTACCTATAGACGATAACTGAGTTATGGGAAGGCTCTCCATTAAACGGTTTGCATTCTTAGAGATCATTACAGGTATTCTTTAAATGGATCAGCTTTCCTGTACATTTAATTATATGTTCATGTATTTGAAATTATTTTTTATTACTCTGCTTATAATAAAGAAAATTAATAAGTGTCAGATTTGTGTCCTGTCTCTGTGCTAAATTGTACGGCTGATAATATCAAAGAACATAAAGAACAATAAACCTTTTACAGTACACCTGGAAAACTTACACAGGGCAGTGTGTTAGACCCCATTCACACTGGGGCGACTTGTCAGGCGACCTGGTCGCCTGACAAGTCGCCGTGGGTCGCCTGCCATAGAGTAGCAAAGGACCCGTTCTAATAGGAGCGACACAAGTCGCTCCGACTTAGAAAAAGGGTCCGGAGCTTCTTTGGGGCGACCTGGAGCGCCCTGCATTGACTTCAATGATATGAAGTCCGTGCCGGCCGCTCCGAGGTCGCGGTGCAAGCTGCGCACCGCAAGTTCACAGGTCACCCCAGCAAGTCGGGTCGCCCCAGTGTGAACGGAGTCTTAGGATAGTCATGGGGGGAAAGCCCAACTCTAAAAGAATAAACACTTCTACTCAGTGTTCATTGCTTTCCCATTGGGGAGAATTTACCTCACTTTCTGTCCCAGTGGCAGCAGCAAAACCATTAGGGTGAGTAATGAGGAGATCTCTAGGTGAACCTTCTTTTTTTTTGCCTATGTATATCCTTATCAGGATAAAAGTATTAAAATCAAATAGGACTCAATATCACCCCATGATTCCCACCAAATGAAAGTAAAACAGTGTATCATCGATATGTCTCAGCTGCACACCTACAATCTCCTAATACAGACATACAATTTAAAACATTGGGTGGTTGGACTTGAGTGTCATTTTATTCTGTCTATGTAGCTGTATAAAGGCAAAAAAGTGACCAATCTTTTATGGAAAACAATTAAATGACATATTTAATGGGAAAACTATTGCAGTGAGCTGCATTCCAATGGGGCAAGGCCTAGAGAAGAAAGAACACTCTGGAAAGTTTGATGCAAACATTTATCATCTTCCCTCTGCTCCACCGCTGAAAAAACTCCTCAATGACTGGACTGAACAAACTCCTCAATGATTGGTTGAGTTGGATAAATATCATTACTCAGATAACAAATCAACAGAAGTAGGCACAAGCAATGAGCTGAGAAAAAACCTACAAAGCACACAAAAAGAAAGCTCGGACTTGCTACAGCCTTACTGAAAAAAAACAAAAACAGAATTAAGTTACAGACACTCCAGCTTAGAGCAAGATCCCTACACTCCCCCCCCTCCCCCCCACTCAAAAATGGCCTTGTCCTCATAGGCCAAGCCAAAAAATACTCTTAAGTCCTGAGAACTGGATATGCTGCTTAAAAAGTGTATAGGAAAAGGGTAACTGAGAAGAAAACAAAGACATTTTTTGTTACAACTAGGGATGATCGAACGGTTCGGGTCGACCATCGGTTCGACCAGAACATTGACTGTTTGATGTTCAGCCGAATTCCGAACTTTTTGCTGAAAAAGTTCAGAATTCGGCAACCAGAACCAACCAAAATGCAATGGGACAGGAACTGGGCTTTAAAAGCCTGTGATTGGACCAGAACCATCAGTAAAAGCCAATTGAGGGGGCAGGAGAATGCTAGGAATGTGATTGGAGTGACTAGGGGGTCAAGAGGCCAATCATTAGTGAATACGCCCCCCAGTATATAAGATAGCCCCGCCAACTCTATACCATTTTAATACAGGGCTGTGGAAGAGAGTGGAAGCAGTTCTGTTACTTCTGCTCTCAAAGTGTCATTTAGCAATTATTAGTGTGAGGAAAGGGATATCTAGTGTAGTTAGGGTACTATTTTCCACTATAGTTAAATTTAATAATCTAGTTTCTGTAGGCAAACTGTTAAGTGTAAGGGGACCGTAGTGTAGTGTAGGGTTAACTGACTCTGACTGCTATGGCAGGGTGACAAAACTCTTCCATGTCAGGGTGACCGCTATAGAGAAAAGATTGTTTCTCTTAGAACACTTATAGAACTGGATAGTGGCTTCTCCCCTGTCACCCTGCTTTTTATTGCAGGCGTTTATAGGGCTTTTTTGAGGACATGTTTGGAGTCAGGCATGACATCTGAACTTCTGTGTAGGGGTATATATACACACACACATGTATGTATATATACACATACACATATATAGGTGTGAAAGTAGCAGAAACCTATGCTTGCGCTAATGAAATAATTAACACCCATATGGCTTCTCTGCTATAACACCTATATATGTGTATGTGTATAAATACATATAAGTGTGTGTGTATATATACCCCTATACAGAAGTTCAGATGTTATACCTGCCTCCAAAGACCCCCAAAAAAATGCCCAAAAAAAAACCGCCTGCAACAACACACCTGGGCGTTTTTTTTTGGTGCAGGCGCTTTTTTGGGCATTTTTTGGGGGTCTTTGGAGGCAGGCAAAACATCTGAAATTCTGTATAGGGGTATATATACACACACACTTATATGTATTTATACACATACACATATATAGGTGTTATAGCAGAGAAGCCATATGGGCGTTCATTATTTCATTAGCGCAAGCATAGGTTTCTGCTACTTTCACACCTATATATGTGTATGTGTATATATACATACATGTGTGTGTGTGTGTGTGTATATACCCCTACACAGAAGTACAGATGTTATGCCTGCCTCCAAAGACGCCCAAAAAATGCCCAAAAAAACGCCAGCTACAAAAACACCCAGGTGTGTTTTTGCAGCAGGCGTTTTTTTGGGGGTCTTTGGAGGCAGGCAAAACATCTGAAATTCTGTATAGGGGTATATATACACACACACTTATATGTATTTATACACATACACATATATAGGTGTTATAGCAGAGAAGCCATATGGGTGTTAATTATTTCATTAGCGCAAGCATAGGTTTCTGTTACTTTCACACCTATATATGTGTATGTGTATGTGTATATATACATACGTGTGTGTGTGTGTATATATACCCCTACACAGAAGTTCTGATGTTATGCCTGCCTCCAAAGACCCACAAAAAATGCCCAAAAAAACGCCTGCTACTAAACCGGCAAGGTGTGAAAATAGCGGAGCCACTATCCTGTTCTATTGCAATTCTAATACAAACAAACTTTTTTTTGTCTGGTTCTAGACACGCTACAGAGCTGAAACTTCACAGGTACACTTTTTAGACCCCCCCCCCCCCAACACTAAATCCAAAGAAATCTCTTTTTTTTTCAAGAATTTTTTCAATAATTGGCTCTCTATCAAAAATGACAATTTTTAAGAACTTTTTTTTGTGTGATTAATAGTCCCTGGGGCATGACCCAGAACCCTAGGCACTTTTTAGGGGCATTTATTGGGTTTTAGGGCTTCAAAATGGTGTTTTTGATTACCGATGTTCGGGTCCCATTGATTTCAATGGGGTTCTGAAATCCGGGCTGAACTTTCGGGTAGTTCGGGTGTTCTGGTCGAACCGAACTTTTGAAAAGTTCGATCATCCCTAGTTACAACCGCACATGTGAAACTTCACATTGAATAGTTACAGATGACTGTAGATACAGTCAGGTCCATAAATATTGGGACATCAACACAATTCTAATCTTTTTGGCTCTATACACCACCACAATGGATTTGAAATGAAATAAACAAGATGTGCTTTAACTGCAGACTTGCAGATTTAATTTAAGGGTATTTACATCCAAATCAGGTGAACAGTGTAGGAATTACAACAGTTTGTATATGTGCCTCCAACTTTTTAAGGGACCAAAAGTAATGGGACAGATAACCAATCATAAATCAAACTTTCCCTTTTTAATACTTGGTTGCAAATCCTTTGCAGTCAATCACAGCTTGAAGTCTGGAACGCATAGACATCACCAGACACTGGGTTTCATCCCTGGTGATGCTCTGCCAGGCCTCTACTGCAACTGTCTTCAGTTCCTGCTTGTTCTTGGGGCATTTTCCTTTCAGTTTTGTCTTCAGCAAGTGAAATGCATGCTCAATCGGATTCACATCCGGTGATTGACTTGGCCATTGCATAAAATTCCACTTCTCTCCCTTAAAAAACTCTTTGGTTGCTTTTGCAGTATGCTTCGGGTCATTGTCCATCTGCACTGTGAAGCGCCGTCCAATGAGTTCTGAAGCATTTGGCTGAATATGAGCAGATAATATTGCCTGAAACACTTCAGAATTAATCCTGCTGCTTTTCACAGCAGTCACATAATCAATAAATACAAGAGAACCAGTTACATTGGCAGCCATACATGCCCACGCCATGACACTACCACCACCATGCTTCACTGATGAAGTGGTATGCTTTGGATCATGAGCAGTTACTTTCCTTCTCCATACTCTTCTCTTCCCATCACTCTGGTAAAAGTTGATCTTGGTCTCATCTGTCCATAGGATGTTGTTCCAGAACTATGAAGACCTTTTTAGATGTTGTTTGGCAAACTCGAATCTGGCCTTCCTGTTTTTGAGGCTCACCAATGGTTTACATCTTGTGGTAAACCCTCTGTATTCACTCTGGTGAAGTCCTCTCTTGATTGTTGACTTTGACATGCATACACCTACCTCCTGGAGAGTGATCTTGATCTGGCCAGCTGTTGTGAAGGGTGTTTTCTTCTCCAGTGAAAGAATTCTTTGGTCATCCACCACAGTTGTTTTCCGTGGTCTTCCGGGTCTTTTGGTGTTGCTGAGCTCACCGGTGCATTCTTTCTTTTTAAGGATGTTCCAAACAGTTGATTTGGACACACCTAATGTTTTTGCTATCTCTCTGATGGGTTTGTTTTGTTTTTAAGCCTAATAATGGCTTGCTTCACAGCTCTTTGGATCTCATATTTAGAGTTGACAGCAAAAGATTCCAAATGCAAATAGCACACTTGAAATTAACTCTGGACCTTTTATCTGCTCCTTGTAAATGGGATAATGAGGGAATAACACACACCTGGCCATGGAACAGCTGAGCAGCCAATTGTCCCATTACTTTTGGTCCCTTAAAAAGTGGGAGGCACATATACAAACTGTTGTAATTCCTACACCTTTCACCTGATTTAGATGTAAATACCCTCAAATTAAAGCTGAAAGTCTGCAGTTAAAGCACATCTTGTTTGTTTCATTTCAAATCCATTGTTGATTAGAATTGTGTTGATGTCCCAATATTTATGGACCTGACTGTACATACTGCCAAAGAACAAAGGATAGCTGTTACTAGTCCCAAACAGCGAGGCAGTGAAGTTGCTCCATAGTATCTAAAAGCAACCTTACATCACATAACAGAAGCATCCTACTACTGTCTAGTAGTGATGAGCCAAACGTACTCAGGTTTGATTCAAGCTGGGTTCAAACAACATGACTAAAGTGTGGGTGCCAAATCTGGACCCCATTAAAGTCAATGGGAGAGGAAAAAAACCTGTTTTGGCTATTTTCTAGGCTAATAGACAAAAGACAAGAGATTGACAAACAAATGGCATGGGGACTGCCATGAGTAATGTACCAAAGCCAAGAAAAACTTAAAAAAAAATGTTTGGCTGGGAGCAGTGTTTTTAGTAATGTTTAAAGCCAAACTCCATTAAATGACATGTATGGGGGATCCCAGTGAAGTAGAACATCTGTGTGATGTATACAATCTATTACAGCAGCACTAAATTAAAAAGAAAAAAAGTGTTTAAGTTGCTGGCAAAATTACAGTTCCCAGCCACTTCATTCTGCTTGTAATCAAAGAAGCTGGAGATTCCATTTATCTCTGCCAGAACTTTACTGTGAATGAGGGTTTGGTATAGATGTTATGGGGGACTTCCCCCCCCCCCCCCCCCACACACACACACACACAAATAGTGGGGCTTTTTTGTTATTTTTATCCACTTAAGCCCCGGAAGATTTTACCCCCTTCCTGACCAGGGTTTTTTTTGCGATTTTTTACTGTGTGAATTTAACGGACAATTGCGCGGTCATGCGACGCTGTACCTAAACTAATTTGATGTCCTTTTTTTCCCACAAACAGAGCTTTCTTTTGGTGGTATTTGATCACCTGTGCGATATTTTGATCATGCGCTATAAACAAAAAAAGAGCGTAAATTTTTCAAAAATAACAATATTTTTCACATTTTTTATATGAAATTCCCCCCAAAAAAATGTAAAAATCTAAATTTTTTAACATTTTCGGCCAATTTGTTTTATGCTACATAAATTTAATAAAAAAAATCGCAAAAAGCGTATTTTGATTGGTTTGCGCAAAAGTTATTGCGTTTACTAACAAAGGGAAAGATTTTTGTCATTTTTGGTGTTTTTTTTTTTAACGCGTAATGGCGGCAATCTGCGATTTTTCTCTGCGGTAGTGCAACATTGCGGCGGACAGATCGGACCCTTGACTGACATTTTTGACACTTTTGGGGTTGCCAGTGACATTACTGCAGTAATCAGTGCTATACATATGCACTGTTACTGTAAAAATTACACTGGCAGGGAAGGGGTTAACTGTATTGGAGAGGGAGGGGTTAAGTGTGTCCTAGGGGCGTGTTTCTAACTGTAGTGGGACATGTCTACTATTGTAAAAACAGAGATCAACGGTTCTTCATAGTAGAACCGTCTGATCTCCATTTTTACACAGGGGAGAATGACAGGCGGCTTGTTTACATTAGCTGCCTGCCTTTCTCCCGCTCTACCGGCGATCGGCGATTGACCGGCGGACATCGGGTCCGCCAGTCACACGCACGGACTCCTTTGTGAACGAGCCGCGGCGGGCACGCGTTTGCCCGCTATTGGCTCACAAGCCGGTGACAGGCTAGTGACGTATATATACGTCACTTTGCCTGGTCGGGGCTGACCGCCGCAGTATATTTACTTGCGGCGGTCGGCAAGTAGTTATTAAAGTATTTGTCAAAACTTTGTGTGTCTTTTTCTACTTGTAACATAAATGTAAGAGAAGGATAGTTTTGCCTTAGCGAGATGTGATGTGATCTGTAGAAGTAGTATAATTGTAGATGTAGTGTAATTCTGGGTTATTAAAGAGTTAGTATTCAGTATCAGTCATACACATATGTTCTTTCATTAGCATTTGAAAAGGACAGGACCAGTCTCTAGGATAGAGTTGACACCTACTTTGTAGATGCCAATAAAAGCCATGCGAATAAACAAAAATTGCCACCTTCCTAAAGCCTCAAAGGAGAGGCCTAGTCATTCCGTCTACAAGAATCATCAGGGGGCAATGAGAAGCTATGCACAGTCTGACAACTTTGATTGGTATCACCATATCTAAGGAATGTATTTTATCTCTCAAAAAAGTTTAAATATTAGTGGCAGAGAGATGAAAATAATTCCTTCTGATGGGACACGTGTTGGGCTATGTGTACATGTAAATCTGTATTTGTAGCGTGTGTAGTATCCCAGAGAAACACACAAAACCGTTATATGGCACCTGATTGCAGCAGGCAGTGATTGGTACTGTTACGGTCAGACCGATGCGCTGGTCTCAGAAATTCTATCCCTGACTCAGCGATGAGCGCCGTTCTAGGCCAATTCGACTCTGATCATTTCAGAACACGAAACATCCTGTGGGCTGAGAAGAAGACACCCCCTGGGGTTGATTGGCCAAGGGCTAAAGTAAAGCCCACATCCATATTCCAATAAATTGAGGAACCTGAGATATGGACATGGTTCTTCCATGAAGCCAGTTCAAAACTGAGGAGTCCCCACATGGTTTCCGGTATGCTATTACCAAGGGATAAACTGCGGATAAAGTTTATTTCTGTTTTTATCCCTTTTTATTTTCATAGCAAATTGCCAACTGTGTGTCTTTTTTGTATTTTTTGCAACTCCTTTTTCTTTGTATGTATTACTTTTGGGTTATTAAATTACACAATTAATATGTGACCTCACTGAATAAGTGTGTACTGAGCTAGGGCTTATATCTCTACAGAAATTGCTGCATTTTAGTGCCTAATAGTTTGGTCTAAGCTACATGCCAATCGATATGCAATTGCACTGAGTGTTTACAGATTGCATGCAGATTGTAAACTAGCCAATCTGCCAGATGGAGACCTGTGTGTGTGTGTGATGGCCCAGCAGACCAGTCTGCTGACAAACTGTTGGGTGGTGGCAGGCAGGGCCGGTACAAGGGGGGGGGGGAGGGGCGGCTGCCCTGGGCAGAGTATGCGAGGGGTGCTGGGTTGCCAGTAAGAAGAATCACAGAAT
Organism: Pelophylax lessonae; assembly: GCF_965119305.1. Classification (NCBI taxonomy): domain Eukaryota; kingdom Metazoa; phylum Chordata; class Amphibia; order Anura; family Ranidae; genus Pelophylax; species Pelophylax lessonae. The sequence goes on from NC_138771.1 coordinate 652,986,757, forward strand.
AGTTAGGCTTTCACTCCACGGTATGCTGCAACCTCTGTTGTTTCTACTGCCAGTCCAAAAATGGGGCTAAAGATGCACCCTCACCCATTGGCTCTCACATCCCTTTACAGAAGAGAGAAGAATGCCTTCTCCCAGGCTGTAGTTCCTCAGTGTGGCCGGCTCCATAGGGGCTGTCACAGATAGAGCTTCTCTACAGGGGGCGGAGCAAGAAGAGGACACTACACTGCACCCCTGATCATTACTCCCGCCCAGCACTGAAGACATCAGAGTTCAGCACATGGCAGAATGAAGATGTGACAGGATGGATGGATTATATGTCTTCTGCACCTGTGAGTCCCGATCTATTCTGCCTTCCAAATGTTACCTGGCTGTGCTGTAAACTTGCCCTGTACTTTGTTAAAGGTGAAAGAGAAAGTAAAATGGATTCATATGGTGGGAATATACTGGGATGTTTCAGCATTCTACAAAGTGTAAAGTAACTCCATTCCATTCTGTGACTGATACTTGTAGCTGCAGGCAGCAAAGATGGATATAGTGGTGATGGAGCACAGTGAGAATTTGTTGCCGTGTAGCAATTACGTAAAAATAAATAGAAAAAAAAAAAAGATAATAAAATTTATTAAAATGAAAAAAACAAAAAACTATTTCCAAAACCCCCATTGCCCCGCACACCTGAGCAAACGCAAATGCAAGTCCAGGGTGCTTACGTGTATGTAAACCGTGGTTGCACCTCACATGTGACATATCGCCACAAACAGTGAGTGAGAACAATAATTCTAGCACAAGAGCTCCTAGTTTCAAAACATCTTGGGTGCAAATGTGCGCCATCACTGGCCTAAGGTAACAGCTCTGCTCCGCCATAGATATAGTACATTGAGTCCCTGTTGTCACCCTAGGATAGGAAGTTTGTTACTGGCAGAATGACCAAGCAAAAAAAAAAAAGAAATGATAAAAAGAAAATCAATGCAATGGAGTTAATTTACTAAAACTAGAGAGTATAAAATCTGGAGCAGCTCTGCATAGTAGCCAATCGGATTTTAACTTCAGCTTGTTCAATTTAAGCTTTGCCAATACAACCTGGAAGCTGATTGGTTTCTATGCAGAGGTGCACCAGATTTTGCACTCTCTAGTTTTAGTAAATCAACTCCAATGTGTAGGGTGCAGGGGTAAGAGCTATGTAATGAACAACATAGCGTATGGGGGTGCAGGGGTCAGGGGTCAGAAGTATGTAACATAGTGCTCCTTACATTGCTGGTCAGCTTGAGGTGAAACACGTCTTAGGTGTTCATGGAAAAAATCCCTTGGTGAGGAAATAATACTCTGGTTTTGATTGGAAAAAAAAACTCCCAAAAGTTAGATGTGGGAAACATCTCTCACATCAGTGGTCAGTGGAAGTCAGTGGATTCATTAATGGTTAGGCAGCTTGGTCCAGCAGCGACTTAAAGTGGAACTTTAGTCAGAAAATTAAGTCCTGCTAGATACTTCAGGCTGGCCTCTTTTGCAGGTTTAGCTATGTAAAATGTTAAAAATGATTGCCTATACTGTTTGAAATCCAGAAATAAACTTAGTCCTGACCAGACTTCTGGGGTTGAGCACCCCACCCTCCCACACCTGTACTTCTTTATCAGTGTCCGCCAGTAAGCAGATATAGGAGGAGTCCCTTATAGTGCAGTTGCACATCTCTCCCATGTAAGGAGTAAAGCCCCGTACACACGAGTCGAAATTCGGCAGGGAATTTTCGTCCGACGACCGATCTGCCGATTTTCGGCTTGTTAGTATGGTGCTTCCGACAACCGACTCTGACTTTTCGGGCGAAAAAATCCTGGTGTGCAGACTATATAATTTTTGTCGACCATCAAAACACGTCCGATTTTCGTCTCATTAGTACAGATTTCGATGGGGAAAAATCTTATGAGCAAGACTGGGCATGCTCAGAGATGAAAGAACACAAACAAAGCAATCCAACACATGACATCACTTCTGAAGTAGAATTCTGTCGTGCGGGAAAATTTGTGTGCAGTCTAGAGCACATTCCACCCAACAAAACACCACTCTGGACAAAAGATGGACGACCGGTCGGCGGAAATTCGTTGCGTGTGTATGAGGCTTTAGTATCTCCAATGGTTTAGAGAGGTTGGATTTATCCTTCATTTTATGGATAGTGTTGGACCCACTGACAAAGGGGTACTTTGACGTAGTGGTGGGCTTGAGCACTATATGGCCATATGGTGGGACCAAATCCCCATTTTTACTTATTTTGATTGCCTTGTTATATTTGATAGTCATTTATTTTGCATGTGTGCGCTATCCTCTGTAGTTATGACAGAAATAAACTGCACATGCTTAGTTTCTCTGCATTTTGGTATTGTGCCAAAAATCAGAACCACTGGAGGCCAATCTGCTGACTGCCTAAAGCCTCGTACACACGCAACAATTATCAGCCGACCGATCGGCCGTCTTTTGTCCAGTGGTGTTTTGTTGGTTGGAATGTGCCTAGACTGCACACGAATTTTCTCGGCCAACAAAAACAAACTTCAGAAGTGATGTCATGTGCTGGTTAACTTTCCGTGTGTTTTTTCTTCTCTGAGCATGCCCAGTCTTGCTCATCTGAATTCTGTCTGCCGAAATCTGTACTGACTGACGGAAAATCGGCCGTTCTGTTGACGGCCAACAAAAATTTTATAGCATGCACACCAGATTTTGTTCGGCTGAAAAGTCGGAGTCGGTTGTCGGAAGCATCATACTAACAAGCCGACAATCGGCCGATCGGACGTTGGCCGAAAATTCACGGCCAACAATCGTTGCGTGTGTACATTATGCATTAATGCCCCTTTCACACATACGGTCCATTTGTCCGTTTTTCATCCATCCGTTGACATCAATGCATCTCTATGTAAAAACGGTTGATCATCCGTTAACATCCGTTTTCATCCGCTTCCGTCAATGTCCGTTTTTTTTTAAACGGATGAATGCCCTATTTTTCGTCAAAAAAAAAACGATCGGACGAAAAATGGATGTAAATGGACAAACAGTCCGTTTTTCATCCGTTTTTGCATTGGTAGTGGATGTAAAAAAAAAAATGGATGAAAAAACGGCTGAAAAACTGATACATTTTAACGTGACTGAACTGACGAACTGAACGGACCGTATGTGTGAAAGGGGCCTAAAGATTTACTGCTGCTCAAGGGCTTTGGGCTTCAGCAAAATGTAAGCCTCCAACAAGAAAAATCAGGAGCAATTCTAGAGGCAATTTACAGTACACACTAATATTGGTAGAAGAATTATTATTGTGGAATGTATGTTCCTTGCGAAAGAACATTCTTTTTATCAAATTGTTATGGGTTAATTTCCCCTTTCATCTCTTCCATGATGCCAACTTCAGAGGCCACCTATTCGCCTCTATGGTAAGACATGCTCAGGATCTGCACAACTGAGGTCCTCTGTTCCAATATGAGGACAGTCCTGTGGGACGGTTGGAGGGATGGCTGAATGATATTTCTTAGAATAGTTTTTCTGATGGTGACAACAGTGGACCATACCTGGATAATGTGTGCTGAAATGGCCACTTGTAGTCTCTATCTGAAGCTCTGACAGGGTGATAACACATGAGCACCCCCTCCCCCCTTTTTCTTTATCAATATATTTTCATTCTACTTCATGTGTCCCGAGAAGCCAGCTCAACATGGCTCCACTATACGCCTGGCGTCTCTATAGACGTGGGTCTCTCTGGCCTACGAGATTACAAATATATACTAAACATACCTAACTTGCCAACATCTGTGACTTTCTACTATTTGACCTTTTATTAACCTGTATTTCAATTATAGCATTCGACCACTGTTCTGGTCATGTAACAGTAACTGTTACAGGCCGATGAGCCCATTTGAAAATGTTTATGCCATTGTTTGTATTTCTCTGAATTTTCACAATAAAATATTATGGAACCGATAACACATGAGCCCAATTGGGAGAGTTGTCAACCAATAACAGAAAGTGCCTGAACTACGATCTCCATTTCACGATCAGCCAGGAATTATTTTATGAAAGCCGCGCTAATAAAGATAATAAAAAGTACTTTTGAATGTTAATGTATCATATTAATATTTTTGTGTGGAGTTTAGTGATTGTGTTTACATCTACTGTAAATATATATTAAGCACATAGCAATAAAATGTAATTCTATTTGTGTTTATAATAAGTATGTAGAGTCCTTCAGACCTCAGTAAGCAGAGAGCTCCCAAGATCTCATCCAGGTATGGAATTGAAGATATAGAGAAGTCTTAGTGAAGCTGTGTTATCATACAAGATGGCCAGAACAAACTAAAGCCTTGTACACACGCAACGATTATCGGCCGAACCGATCGTCCGACTTTTGTCCAAGTTGTGTTTTGTTGGTTGGAATGTGCCTAGACTGCACACGAATTTTCTCGGCCAACAAAATTCTACTTCAGAAGTGATGTCATGTGTTGGATTGTTTTCTTTGTGTTTTTTCTTCACTGAGCATGCCCAGACTTGCTCATCAGATTTTTCCCTGTCGAAATCTGTACTGACTGCACGAAAATCGGCCGTTGTGTTGACGGCCAACAAAAATTTTATAGCCTGCACACCAGATTTTTTTCGGCCGAAAAGTCGGAGTTGGTTGTCGGAAGCATCATACTAACAAGCCGAAAATCGGCAGATCGGACGTTGGCCGAAAATCCCCTGCCAATTTTCGACGCGTGTGTACGGGGCTTGACTGTAGGACTTTTGTACAATCACCTTTAGATTTACCAAATCCATGTAATATGAGGGCCTGATTATACAATCCGTACATTACATGTCCGGACAGATGGTCACTTGTAGTTGTTGGATCTAAAGAAGATCGTACAATCAGATAGTGAGGAGAGATTTAGTTTATCTCATTAGAGTTATTAAATTTAATAATTTATTGATTGTATTTAACTTTTTTTTATTCTATTTACTTAATGAATACAGTTCTGATCTTTAAGAATGTAATCATACATACCTAATTATCTTCTACCAAATTTCAGGGTATTCTGAGACCTAGGACATTCTATTATAAAAATACAGACTTCAGCTCAGAAGTCAGTGCTGTGGTCTGGCCCCTGCCATCTACAGCAGTGGCCCTCAACCCTGGCCTACAGGGCCCACTAACAGGCCAGGTTTGCAAGATAACTGAAATACATCCCAGGTGATATAATTTGCTGCTCAGTGATTGCAGTACTCCAGTCTGCATCTCCCCAAGGTAATACTTAAAATCTGGCCTGTTAGTGGGCCCTGAGGACCGGAGTTGAGGACCACTGATCTACGGTATCTCCTTGTTGGTCAGCACAGCTGTCCATCACACCCAATAATGTGATCTGCAATTGAAGAGACAAGAACTCACTGCTCAAGGTGGTGTAATTGCCTGATGACTCACACCGGTGCATGCCCCGGCTCGCCTCCGTGAAAACTTGATAAAGGAAAAGGAATTGGAAGCACTCCAGGTGCGTGATACTGTCAAAATCCAGTTTTATTGCCTGGACATCAATAGCCAGTGTGTGAAACGCGTCTACCTTGTCACGATTGTCATATTTGGATGTCCAGTCAATAAATCTGGATTTTGACTCAACCCGGACTGCTGCCAATTCCTTTTCCTTTATTAATGTGATCTGCACGGGGTGGGCTGACTCACAGACAATTAAGTTTAGATTGGCATTTGCATAACTGGGCATCCATGGGACATTTTACAGAGGGACAGAACAATGTTAACGTGCTCTAGACCTGATGTCCAGTAACCTTTTCCCATGACCACCCTCCACACCTATGTCCCTTTGTGCTTTCTTGAAATAACTCCTCTGTCCAATCTTATTTAACCACTTAAGAACCGCCAGCCGCAATTATACTGCGGCAGGCAGAACCTCCTGCGCGAACCAACGTAGGTATACGTCGGTCGCGAGCCTGCAGCTAGAGGGCGAGTGCATGCCGCTGGCGGCGCGCTCCCACCCCCATTTGGCAGCGGGGCTCTGATGCACGGGGCAGGCGGCTCCAATGGCTGCCTGACACCCGCAATCGTTCCCCGTTGAGAGAGAAGAACGGTCAGCTGTTGTAAACACAGCTGACCGTTCTTCTCCATGGAATGATCACAGAGCACCTGTGATCCTTCTATATAGGTACACAGGTCTCTATGATCATTTCACAAGCAACGCCCCCCCCCCCACAGTTAGAATCACTTCCCTAGGCTCACACTTAACCCCTTGATCACCCACAGTATTAACCCCTTCCCTACCAGTGTCATTATTACAGTAACAGTGCATATGTATAGCACTGATTATTGTAGTAATGTCACTGGTACCCCCAAAAGTGTCAAAAATGTCAGTTAGGGGTCCGATCTGTCCGCCACAATGTCGCAGTCCTGCTAAAAATCTCAGATTGCCGCCATTACTAGTAAAACAATAAAAATGACATAAATCTTTCCCGTACTTAGTAGACGCGATTACTTTTGTGCAAACCAATCGAAATATGCTAATTAAAAATTTTTTTACCAAAAATATATAGCAGAAAACAAATTGGCCTAGAATGTTAAAAAATTTTGATTTTTACATTATTTTTTGGGGGGAATGTTATATAGCAAAATGCGAAAGAAAATGTTTTTTTTTTATTTTCAGAATTGTCGCACTTTTATGTTTATAGCGCAAAAAATAAAAGTTGCAGAGGGGATCAAATACCACCAAAAGAAAGCTCTATTTGTGGGAAAAAAAGGACATCAATTTTATTTGGGTACAGCGTCGCACGACCGCGCAATTGTCCGTTAAAATAACGCAGTGCCGAATCGCAAAAATGGCCTGGTCATTAAGGGGGCAAATCCTTCCGGTCCTTAAAGTGGAGTTCCACCCTAATTTAATACTTACCTCCATCTTCTCGCTCCGGGTCACCTGAAAAAGAAATGGATAATCACATATTTTTTTTTTTTTTTACTTACCTCGTAGCGAAGAAAAAATACTTACCTTACTTCCTTCTTCCTCCTTCCTCGGCCGCGGCCCGTCGTCACTTCCTGGCTCTGCAATGATTCCTGGGAGCTGAACGTCATAGCTCCCAGGAATCATTGCGCCTGCACCGGCCCCGACGTCAGTTCCGGGTCGCGCGCGTCATCCCCTTCTAAACAGCTTCTGGGCTTGCCCAGAAGCTGTAGAGGGATGACGCGCGCGACCCGGAAGTGACGTCGGGGCCGGCGCAGAGCATCGTGGGACCAAAGAAGGCGGAAGAAGACACCGAAGGGGATCTCACTGGCTTCAAGCTGCCCACATCTGAGATGGCAGCGCTGGACAAGACGTTTTCAAGGTAAGTATTTGTCCTAACAGGTAAGTGCAACCCGGGACAGATCAGAGGCTAGCCATTGTGGAATGTACTAGCCCTGACTGTCCCGGGGGTATTAAAAAAAAAAAAAAATCCAGGGTGGAACTCCGCTTTAAGTGGTTAAGTAATGGAAGATTCTCCCTACACTTCTGCATTATGACAGGTTGCAACAATGGCCAATCCGAAACTGGCAGCACAGAGAACATGTCATAGGAAGATCCACCAAGAATTGATCCACGGCCACCACTTCCTAGAGTTATAGCAGGAGGATTATTATGAAGAAACACACTATGGAGATAACATATTATTGGATAATAACCAAGATTAAATATAAATTAATTGTTCATAAAAAAAAATTCTCCCCCAGAGCCCCCACCCTCCATGGATGTCACATTAAGTTTGGGGTCTTCCAGAAACTCTAGAAGATAATGGAGGTAAGGGCAGGCTTTCCGTCCTCCTGTTTGCATCCTTAGAGATTATTATGGGTACTATGTAAATGGATCAGCTCTCTTGTACATTATCTAATTGTATATTCATGTAGTTGTTACTATTTGGTATTACTCTGCTTATAATAAAGACAATTGTTATGTGTCAGATTTGTGTCCTGTCTCTGTACTAAATTGTATGGCAAAAAATATAAAAGAACATAATGACCAACAAACTGATTGTATTACACCTGGAAAACTTACACAAGGCTGTGTGTTAGGATAGTCATGGGGGGAAACCCAACTCTAAAAGAATAATCACTTCTGCGCCGTTTTCTTTGGTGTCCCATTGGGGAGATTTCACCCAACTTCCTGTCTCTGACACAGTTATCAATGAGCTGAGTAATGAGCCTTTAATAAGTGTTCTGCTTCGCGTTATTGAACTGTTGTATAACACTAGTCAGACAGCTTAACAATAATTCAGAAGTCAAGAAATGGGAGACATCAGATCTGTATGTATTCATTTTTCTGAATAACTTTGTAAAACTACAACATAAGCATAAACAAAACATTTGTATCAGTACATTAAACATTATACAGCAGCCTCACTCCATCAGTGAATGTACTTACAGACAATTCCATCATTAGCCCAAGAATAGATGAGAGCTCTTCTTCATGCTTACAGGAGTGGTTATGAAATGGAGGAAATACAGTTCCAGGTTAAAGGTTACAGCCCTTTCCTCTGAGGGGAATACCTTTTCCTGTCAAGCTCTAGCAAATACACTTCCAGGTTAAAGGTTACAGCCTCTTCCTCTGAGGGAAAACATTACTTCCTATAAGCTCTGGCAAATAATAACTACTGTATAATAACTCTGACCACTAGATGGCAGCAACATCAACAACATTGCAGTATAATCTGTAACAGCACATTACTATGACCAATATGGGCAGAACAATAAGTATATCTCTAAGCAAGCCTTTATTTCTTGTGGATTGCCCTATCGGGATGAAATTGTTGAAATCAAATAACACTCAATATCACCATGTGATTCTCACCAAATAAAAGTAAAGCAGTGTATCATTGATATGTACAGTATGTTATAAAGCCAGCAAGCGGTTATAGAACTGATGTTTTTACCTAGTGACCACCAGTAGTGAGATCTTGTATCAGCTGCACACTAGTGATGAGTAGTGTTGAGCGAACACGGACTGTATTATTCGTGTTCGTACCGAATAATTGGATTTTTGTTACCCGAACACGAACACGGACACTTTACTGTATATTCGGGTAAAAATCCGTGTTCGGTCGTTTTATTTCTGGGTTTTGCATGCTTTGGCGCTCTTTTCATGGCGGGCTTTCAACAGCCAATCAACAATCGTTTAACTGGTGTGCCTTAAGCCATCCCAGCCATGCCTGCAAATGTCTCAGTAGCTGTGATTGGCCGTCTGAAGCATGTGACCAAGTCTTTATAAGTTCCAGGCAGCCGCAGCGGCGTCATTATGCTGCTTAGATCAGGGACAGAGCACACATCAACGTGCTGGCTGCTGATTAGGGAAAGATAGGCAGGAAAAAAACATTTGTGTCCGGATAGAATTGAGGGACAGGTCGGAGTGTTTAGGCAGGGCGAGTTGTAGGCATTTTAGGGATAGAGTCTGCTGAATTATAGGGTCAGTGTGTTCTACAAACTACAATCGATATTGCTGTGTGGGGTGGGGTCTGCACTTAGTTCTCCTGATCTACGATCTCTTCTCAATCCTGTTAGGGACAGAGTCTGCTGAATTTTAGGGAAAGTGTGTTCTACAAACTACAATCGATATTGCTGTGTGGTGTGGGATAGGAGATAGGCAGGTGTCAGTGATCCACATCCATTTTTTTGCGTGTGGGCTGCAGTGAACACAATCTTTTTGGGGTGCAGTGAACACAATCCTTTTGGAGTGCAGTGAACAAAATCTTTGGGGGGTACAGTGAACACAATCTTTGTGGGGTGCAGTGAACAAAACCTTTGTGGGGGTACAGTGAACACAATCTTTGTGGGGTGCAGTGAAGACAATCCTTGTGGGGTGCAGTGAAGACAATCCTTGTGGGGTGCAGTGAACAAAATCTTTGGGGGGTACAGTGAACACAATCTTTGTGGGGTGCAGAGAAGACAATCCTTGTGGGGTGCAGTGAACAAAATCTTTGTGGGGGTACAGTGAACACAATCTTTGTGGGGTGCAGTGAACAAAACCTTTGTGGGGTGCAGTGAACACAATCTTTGTGGGGTGCAGTGAAGACAATCCTTGTGGGGTGCAGTGAAGACAATCCTTGTGGGGTGCAGTGAAGACAATCCTTGTGGGGTGCAGTGAACAAAATCTTTGGGGGTACAGTGAACACAATCTTTGTGGGGTGCAGTGAACAAAACCTTTGTGGGGTACAGTGAACACAATCTTTGTGGGGTGCAGTGAACAAAACCTTTGTGGGGTACAGTGAACACAATCTTTGTGGGGTGCAGTGAAGACAATCCTTTTGGAGTGCAGTGAACACAATCTTTGTGGGGTACAGTGAACACAATCTTTGTGGGGTGCAGTGAACAAAACCTTTGTGGGGTACAGTGAACACAATCTTTGTGGGGTGCAGTGAACACAATCTTTGTGGGGTGCAGTGAACAAAAACTTTGTGGGGTGCAGTGAACACAACCTTTGTGGGGTACAGTGAACACAATCTTTGTGGGGTGCAGTGAACAAAACCTTTGTGGGGTACAGTGAACACAATCTTTGTGGGGTACAGTGAACACAATCTTTGTGGGGTGCAGTGAACAAAACCTTTGTGGGGTACAGTGAACACAATCTTTGTGGGGTGCAGTGAACAAAACCTTTGTGGGGTACAGTGAACACAATCTTTGTGGGGTGCAGTGAAGACAATCCTTTTGGAGTGCAGTGAACAAAATATTTGTGGGGTACAGTGAACACAATCTTTGTGGGGTGCAGTGAACAAAATCTTTGTGGGGTACAGTGAACACAATCTTTGTGGGGTGCAGTGAAGACAATCCTTGTGGGGTGCAGTGAAGACAATCCCTTTGGGGTGCAGTGAACAAAATCTTTGGGGGGTACAGTGAACACAATCTTTGTGGGTGCAGTGAACAAAACCTTTGTGGGGTGCAGTGAACACAATCTTTGTGGGGTGCAGTGAACAAAACCTTTGTGGGGTGCAGTGAACACAATCTTTGTGGGGTGCAGTGAAGACAATCCTTGTGGGGTGTAGTGAAGACAATCCTTGTGGGGTGCAGTGAACAAAATCTTTGGGGGGTACAGTGAACACAATCTTTGTGGGGTGCAGTGAACAAAACCTTTGTGTGGTACAGTGAACACAATCTTTGTGGGGTGCAGTGAACAAAACCTTTGTGGGGTACAGTGAACACAATCTTTGTGGGGTGCAGTGAAGACAATCCTTTTGGAGTGCAGTGAACACAATCTTTGTGGGGTACAGTGAACACAATCTTTGTGGGGTGCAGTGAACAAAACCTTTGTGGGGTACAGTGAACACAATCTTTGTGGGGTGCAGTGACCACAATCTTTGTGGGGTGCAGTGAACAAAACCTTTGTGGGGTGCAGTGAACACAATCTTTGTGGGGTGCAGTGAAGACAATCCTTGTGGGGTGCAGTGAAGACAATCCTTGTGGGGTGCAGTGAAGACAATCCTTGTGGGGTGCAGTGAACAAAATCTTTGGGGGGTATAGTGAACACAATCTTTGTGGGGTGCAGTGAACAAAACCTTTGTGGGGTACAGTGAACACAATCTTTGTGGGGTGCAGTGAACAAAACCTTTGTGGGGTACAGTGAACACAATCTTTGTGGGGTGCAGTGAAGACAATCCTTTTGGAGTGCAGTGAACACAATCTTTGTGGGGTACAGTGAACACAATCTTTGTGGGGTGCAGTGAACAAAACCTTTGTGGGGTACAGTGAACACAATCTTTGTGGGGTGCAGTGAACACAATCTTTGTGGGGTGCAGTGAACAAAACCTTTGTGGGGTGCAGTGAACACAATCTTTGTGGGGTGCAGTGAAGACAATCCTTGTGGGGTGCAGTGAAGACAATCCTTGTGGGGTGCAGTGAACAAAATCTTTGGGGGGTACAGTGAACACAATCTTTGTGGGGTGCAGTGAACAAAACCTTTGTGGGGTACAGTGAACACAATCTTTGTGGGGTGCAGTGAACAAAACCTTTGTGGGGTACAGTGAACACAATCTTTGTGGGGTGCAGTGAAGACAATCCTTTTTGGAGTGCAGTGAACACAATCTTTGTGGGGTACAGTGAACACAATCTTTGTGGGGTGCAGTGAACAAAACCTTTGTGGGGTACAATGAACACAATCTTTGTGGGGTGCAGTGAACACAATCTTTGTGGGGTGCAGTGAACAAAACCTTTGTGGGGTGCAGTGAACACAACCTTTGTGGGGTACAGTGAACAAAACCTTTGTGGGGTACAGTGAACACAATCTTTGTGGGGTACAGTGAACACAATCTTTGTGGGGTGCAGTGAACAAAACCTTTGTGGGGTACAGTGAACACAATCTTTGTGGGGTGCAGTGAACAAAACCTTTGTGGGGTACAGTGAACACAATCTTTGTGGGGTGCAGTGAAGACAATCCTTTTGGAGTGCAGTGAACAAAATCTTTGTGGGGTACAGTGAACACAATCTTTGTGGGGTGCAGTGAACAAAATCTTTGTGGGGTACAGTGAACACAATCTTTGTGGGGTGCAGTGAAGACAATCCTTGTGGGGTGCAGTGAAGACAATCCTTGTGGGGTGCAGTGAACAAAATCTTTGGGGGGTACAGTGAACACAATCTTTGTGGGGTGCAGTGAACAAAACCTTTGTGGGGTACAGTGAACACAATCTTTGTGGGGTGCAGTGAACAAAACCTTTGTGGGGTACAGTGAACACAATCTTTGTGGGGTGCAGTGAAGACAATCCTTTTGGAGTGCAGTGAACACAATCTTTGTGGGGTGCAGTGAACAAAACCTTTGTGGGGTACAGTGAACACAATCTTTGTGGGGTGCAGTGAACAAAACCTTTGTGGGGTACAGTGAACACAATCTTTGTGGGGTACAGTGAACACAATCTTTGTGGGGTACAGTGAACACAATCTCATACTTCTGAAGCTTTGAGGGTGCTGCCTGTTCTATACTCCTCCTCCTCCTCCTCCTCATCCATCCTTTTAGGTGTACAAACAATAGTAATTGGGGCCTAGTGTGCTTCTGTACGTGTGAAAAACACTTTTTTTTGATCATATTTCCTATTCCGCTATTCAATAAAAACCTTTGTGGCTCAATTAAATTGCGGAATAGTCTGTGTCGGTACGTGTGAGATCCACCTTTCCAAGTTTTTGGTGTTCATCTCATACTTCTGAAGATTTGAGGGTGCTGCCTGTTCCATACTCCTCCTCCTCATCCTCCCTTTAGGGTAGGAAAAAATTTAATCGGGCCTAGTCTGTGTTTGTACGTGTGAGATACACAGTTTTTTATCCTATTCCGCTATTCAATACACACCCTTTTGGTGTAAAAAACATTAAATTGCGGCATAGTTTGCATATTTGACATTTGCATATATTGTGCCTTGTTGCGCTGTTTTGAGTACTCCACCAACATGGCCAGTGGCAATGACGCCGTTCTCAGCTTAACTATCCCACTTCTATGCCTCCTTGAAAAAACAATTCGGGCGATGATGGAAGAGGATGTGGCACAGGATGAGGAGGAGGAGGAGGAGGATGAAGAGGTAACATTTCAAAGGCTTTCAGGGCAGTCATTCGCAAGGGGCTCCGAGGGTGGGTTCCTGCACACACAAACGCCAGGGACACAATTGTCCAGCAGGGGCACAGTTCTGGAGGATGAGGAGGATGAGGAGGAGGAGGAGCTGGAGGAGGAGATGGAACCATGTTCACCGCAGGGTGGCACCCAGGCCAGCTCATGGCCATCACTGGTGCGTGGCTGGGGGGATACAGAGGACACGGACGATACACCTCCCACAGAGGACAGCCTTTCGTCGCCTCTGGGCAGCCTGGCACACATGAGCGATTACATGCTGCAGTGTCTCCACAACGACCGCCGAGTTGCCCACATTCTAACTTGTGCTGATTACTGGGTGGCCACGCTGCTGGATCCCCGTTACAAGGACAAGGTACCGTCCTTAATTCACTCACTGGAGCACGATCATAAGATGCGCGAGTACAAGCGCACGCTGGTAGACGCGATGCTGCTGGCATTCCCATCTGACAGCGGGGCCACAGTGGAAGCACAAGGCAGAGGAGGAGGAGGTCGCCAACTCAACCAGGGCACCGCCAGCACCTCAGAAGGCAGGGTTAGCATGGAAAAGCTTTGTCAGCACGCCACAACAAACAGCAGCACCAGCAGCTCAGATGGAACGTCTTAGCAGGAGGCAGCATTTTACCAACATGGTGGAGCAGTATGTGTGCACACGCCTACATGTAGTGAATGAGGGGTCTGCCCCCTTCAACTTCTGGGTCTCCAAATTGGGCACATGGCCTGAGCTTGCCCTTTACGCCTTGGAGGTGCTGGCGTGCCCTGCAGCCAGTGTATTATCTGAACGGGTATTTAGCACGGCTGGGGGTGTTATAACAGACAAGCGCAGCCGCCTGTCCAGAGACAATGTGGACAAGCTCACGTTCATTAAAATGAACCAGGCATGGATCCCACGGGACTTTTCCGTACCTTGTGCAGAATAGCAATGGATACCGACCTTACCCAGCCATTGTTCCATTTTTGCTCTTTCTCACTCTTTTGGGGTGTACCCTCATTTAAAATTTGTGAAAAGAAGCAGTGTTGGCTACCTCGTCCTCCTCCTCAGGGCCAGATTAACGTAGGGGCTATTGGAGCTGCAGCTCCATGCAGGCCCCTACCTTTTATATAGGCCCCGGGTTGGCCATATTCACTGTGACCGCTCTTCTGTCACTTGTAAACACAGAAGTCTGGCTTCTATGCTCGCTTCCCCAGGCAGCACCCTCAGAACCTCCCCACACAGCGCGAAGGCCGGACAAGGAGGGACAGTTGCCGATGCATGGATGTGTTTATGGGCTTCAGAGACAGCATCCCATGTTGAATTAGGCATGCATGGCTGCACCCTTCCTCCTCTGGGTGCATGCCAAGGCACGGCCCTTAAGGCCCTTCAAAATCCTCAGCACCAAGACCATGATGCTCTTAATCCGGCCCTGGTCCTCCTCCACCGCCGCTTCCACCTACACCGCCCATAGGTGTGCGCAGCCTATTGCATTAGGGTGTGCACCCCAAAGTTGAAATACACATGCATGTGTTTGCCTACATGTACATGGCCCCGATACATTACTCTCCCTGCTGGCAAAGAGAAATAGAGCAGAGCAGGTGCGAGGGAGATCTTTCCCATCTCCTCACTGGCAAACAGAGCGATAATGCTATGTGCCCTAGGTGATTAGGGTGTGCCCAGGTACACCAGGTACACCCTGTGCGCACGCCTATGACACCGCCACATCCACCACCACCTCAACCTCCCTCCTACTCCATATGGGCCTCGTCCTTCGGAGATGAAGAACATTGTTTTATTTTTCTGTTTTTTTTTTGTTGTTTTAAGTTATTTCCCTATCCACATTTGTTTGCAGAGCACTTGCCATGCTCTTAACTACGTTTTGCTGCCATTTGCAGCACTCTAGCCCTTTCCATTGGTGTTTTAGAGCCATTTTAGTGCCTTAAAGTTCGGGTCCCCATTGACTTCAATGGGGTTCGGTGTCAGGGAAAAGTTCGGTAAAAGTCCGGGACACGGACCCGGACTTTTTTTTAAAGTTCGGCCGAACCCGTCGAACACGGACATCTAGGTGTCCGCTCAACCCTAGTGATGAGCCGTCATTTTTACAGTAACAGTGCATATTTATAGCACTGATTACGGTAGTAATGTCACTGGTACCCCCAAAAGTGTCAAAAATGTCAGTTAGGGGTCCGATCTGTCCGCCGCAATGTCGCAGTCCCGCAAAAAAAAATTGCAGATAGCCGGCATTACGCGTTAAAAAAAAAAACAATAAAAATGACAGAAATCTTTCCCTTTGTTAGTAAACGCAATAACTTTTGTGCAAACCAATCAAAATACGCTTTTTGCGATTTTTTTTTTACCAAACATATGTAGCAGAAAACAAATTGGCCTAAGATGTTAAAAAATTTTGATTTTTACATATTTGGGGGGGGGGGGGGGGGGATTTCATATAAAAAAATGTGAAAAATATTGTTATTTTTGCAAAATTGTTGCTCTTTTTTTGTTTATAGCGCATGATCAAAAACTCGCACAGGTGATCAAATACCGACAAAAGAAAGCTCTTTTTGTGGGGAAAAAAAGGACGTCAAATTCGTTTAGGTACAGCGTCGCACGACCGCGCAATCGTCCGTTAAAGTCACACAGTGCTGAATCGCAAAATAGGCCCTGGTCAGGAAGGGGTAAAATCTTCCGGAGCTTAAGTGGTTAAATGCAAGTTATTGCCCAAAAAATGTGTATGGGGGTCTGGGTCCTGACCTGGGGAACATGTACCAATGCAAACAAATTTATTTAAAAACAATTGTTTTTAAAGGAGCAGTGACTTACTGATTTTAACCACTTTACGACCTCACACCGCAGTTATACTGTGGCAAGCAGCTGGTTCTGCGCGAACCGTATACGTCGGTTGCGCACAGGCAGCTAGGGGGCGCGCTCCCACCCCCGCTCGTAAGGGACTCCGATGCAGTTGGCAGGCAGCTCCGATTGATCCGATTGGAATGATCACAGAGTGCCTGTGAACTTCTATATAGGAACACAGGTCTCTATGGTCATTTCACAAGCCACGCCCCCTCACAGTTAGAAACATGCCCTTAGGTACACGTTTAACCCCTTGATCACCCATAGTGTTAACCCCTTCAATGCAAGTGTCATTATTACAGTAACAGTGCATATTGTTAGCACTGATTACTGTAGTAATGTCACAGGTCACCCCAAAAGTGTAAAAAATGTCAGTCAGGGGTCTGATCTGTCCACCCCAATGTCGCAGTCCTGCAAAAAAAATTGCAGATCGCCACGATTACTAGTGAAAAAAAATAAAAAATAAAATGACATAAATCTTTCCCGTAGTTTGTAGACGCGATAACTTTTGCGCAAACCAATCAAAATACGCTTATTACGATTTTCTTTTTACCAAAAATATGTAGTAAAAAACAAATGGGCCTAAAATGTTAAAAAATTTTGACTTTTAATTTTTTTGTTTTTTGGGAATGTTATATAGCAGAATGTGAAAAATATTGTTTTTTTTTTTTGATTTTTTCAGAATGGTCGCTCTTTTTTTGTTTATAGCTCAAAAAATAAAAATCTTGCAGGTGATCAAATACCGCCAAAAGAAATCTCTATTTGTGGGAAAAAAGGACATCAATTTTATATTTAGGTACAGCATCGCACGACCACGCAATTGTCCGTTAAAATAACGCAGTGCCGAATCGCAAAATATGGCCTGGTCATTAAGGGGGCAAATCCTTCCGGTCCAGAAGTGGTTAATGAGGCTTAAAGTGAAACTATAAAAATGAAAAATTCCTTTAAATATCATGCCTGGGGGGTCCCCTGAATGTGCCTGTAAAGTAGTGCATCTGTACAATGTATGTAGCCTGCTGCAGCAATACTGACATTTCTAAAGAAAAACTGTCATATACAAATATACATACAAAATTTCAAATCACATGTACTTGTCATACAGGGGCAGAAAAGTTGGGCTTTTGCTGTTGGTGGTGCCTGAACACCGTAACCCCTCACAGTTACTCTTGCTGGGCACAGGAACGGGCCCTGCTGGCCAAAATTCGATACAAATTTGAAATCACATGTACTTGGCATACAGGTGCAGAAAAATTGGGCCTTGGTTGTTGGTGGTGCCTGAGCACTGCAACCCCTCGCAGTTACTCTTGCTGGGCGCAGGAACGGGACCTGCTGGTAAGAATTCCATACAAATTTGAAATCGCATGTACTTGTCATAGAGGTGCAAAAAAATTGGGCCTTTGGTGTTGGTGGTGCCTGAACACCGCAATCCCTCGCAGTTACTCTTGCTGGGCGTAGGCACAGGGACAGGGCCTACTGTTTAAAATTACATGCGAAATTTAAGTTGTATGCACCTGTCATACAAGTGCAGAATCAAGGTTGAGGAATAGGATAGGCAGCATATACAGTCTTCAAGGGATGGCAGACCCCTAGCAAATTCAATCAGTTACATCAGCATCAGGGGCTTGATAGCTGCTGTTTATTCAGGACTGATTCATTTTAATAAAATTCAGCTGGTCAACAGAGTCTGTGGATAGACACACTCTTTTGTATGTCACAAAACCTCCAGCAGCACTGAATGTCCGTTCGGAAAGCACACTGGAAGCAGGACAGGCCAGTAGTTCCATTGCATATTGAGCAAGTTCTGCCCAGTGGTCTATCCTCAAGGCCCAGTAACGCAGTGGATACTCAGTTGGAAAGGTCTCCAAGTCTGCTCCTGCCCCTAGATAATCATGCACCATATGATGGAGACGCTGCTGATGGTTGCTTAAACTTAACAGCCCTGGGTGCTGCTGTGGATTAAAGAACTGTTTAAAGGCATTGGTCAGCCAGCCGCCTTCTCCACCACTTCTCCTTTGGCTGCAGGATGCCTCAGAAACACATCCAGAGAATGTTAACCTACCAGTGTCTGGAAAGGTGTTACACAAACTTTTTTTCAAGGCCTCCTCACGATGTTCCATTCTCTGCTTCCTCTGTGAAGGCAGGATGAGATCTGTAACTTTACCCTTGTAACGTGGATCAAGATGCGTTGCCAACCAGTAATTATCCCTCTCCTTGATAGCACGAACCCTTGGGCCCATGCAACGTAAGTTGGAGGAGGCATGAGCTTCTGAGTCCTCTGGGTCACTAAGGATGACATTGTCAGGAGCAATCTCTACCCAACCACGTACAACTCCTGGGGTTTCTGGGGAATCAAAACCATCCTATACATCCATGCTGCCACAATCCTCCTCCTACTCTTCCTCCTGTGCGTTTTGTATCCCTGCAGGCATGATGTCTCCATAAAAGGGGCCTTCTGAGGAAAGGAAATCCTCCTCTTCCACCCGCTGTTCTGCCTCAAGTGCCCTGGCCACAATTCCATGAAGCGTGTGCTCCAGCAGGTAGACTAGAGGGATAGTGTCACTGATGCATGCATCGTCCCAGCTCACCATCATTGTGGCCTCCTAAAATGGTGACAGGACAGTGCATGCATCCTTTATCAAAAGCCACTGGCGTGGCGAAAAAAAGACAAGCTCCCCTGACCCCTTGATGGCCCTCCGCTGCGTGTGCAGCTGCTGCAGCATTGCCAATGTTGAATTCCACCTGGTGGGCATGTCACAAATGAGGCGTTTGGTGGGCAGGTTGAATTCCCGTTGAATGTCATATAAGTGAGCACTGGCATTGTATAAATGCCGGAAAGGGCCACAGACTTTTCTGGCCTGCCTCAGGAGATCTTGAAAGCCCGGGTATCTGGTCAAGAATTGCCTGCACCACCAGATTCAGGACATGTGCCAAGCATGGAACATGTTTCAAGTGTCCCTGTCGAAAGGTGGAGAGAAGGTTGGTGCCATTGTCGCATAAAACCATTCATGTTTCAAGCTGTCGTGGTGTCAACCATCTCTGAGCCTGCCCCTGCAGAGCTGACAGAATCTCTGCCCCGGTGTGACTCCTATCCCCTAGACAGACCAACTGAAGCACTGCATGGCATCTTTTAGCCTGACTGCTTATATAGCCCCTTGAACGCTTAGGGAGCACTGCTGTTTCAGAGGACAATTCAGCAGAAGAAGACATGGAGAAAGAGAAGAGGAGGAGGTGGTGGAGTAGTCAGATGTGGCAGAACCAGCACCAGCTTTTTGGAGGCATGGTGGCATAACAAGCTGCATCCTTCCCATCTGCCAGAAGAGTTATCCAGTGCACTGTGAACTAAATGTAACGTCCCTGTCCATGCCTGCTGGACCCTGGACCGAGAGTCAGCAGTAATGTGCACCTTCCTGCTGATGCTATGTCCAACAAGACCAAAACACTACCTTCCGCGAAAAGAAATGTCTTTTTAGAACCTGCCACTGTGGTACAGCACATTCCACAAATTTGCAAAAGGGAGAAGAGTCTACCAGATGAAAAGGCCGCAATTATAGTGCTAGCAATTTGGTCAAGCTGCTGTACTGCTAGAAGATTGGGTACAAGTATCTGTGGCACTCATTGCTATACCATCATCCTTCTCAACGCAGGTTTTTGAGAAGACATGAGATATAGTAGGGTTAGAGATCCCAGATGAGGAGCAAGGTGAAGTATGCTTGTTTTTATCTTGTGGCTCTTTCAGGTGTTGTTGCCAATGGACTGCATGGCAGGTCGTCATATGTTTTGTCAAGCATGTGGTGCCCAAGAGGCTGGTGTTCTGGGCAGACAGATGTTGCAAACAGCAACGCTGCAATCCACTGCACATGTGTTGAAAAAAACCCACACTAATGAACTTTTGGAAGTCTGTGGGGAGTATTCAGCACCCTGTACCTGTGGAGCTCTTTGGTGTGATGCAATAGGTTGGCTTCTCCTATGGCGGCCCCTGGAGCACATCCTGCCTCATTGGAGTTTTTCCTCCTCCTCCTCCTCCTCCACCCCCTCAATTGCCTCCTCTATCCTGTCAGGCACCAAAGTACAGTCAGTGACCTCATCGTCCACTCCCTCCTCATCACTGGAGCAAACTTGGCAGCATGCTGCAGCTTTGGCAACATGACTGCTAGTCTCTTGTCTGTCATTGTCACCCCCTCTCTCTAGGCTCACGTTATTCCCTTCATCAACCTGGGAACCAACTTCACAGCATTCAAATTTCTGTGCATTCTCCAGCAACATGTCACTGACACTATGGTCGACTCAGGTGACTCCTCTGTGCATGATGGTGGGGATACAGAAGGAGTAGCTGTAGAGGAGGAGAATGGGCTGCTTTGGCAGCTGCGGTGTAAGGCAAACTTGTATGAGCCTGGGTGAGAGAGGACGAGGAGGATGAGGATGGCTTTGTTATCCACTCCACCAACTCTTCTGCATGTTGTTGCTGAATAACATGGCCAGCACCAGAAAAAAGGACGGGCGTGCCCCGCCTGCAGAGGATGCACCAAGTCTGTGACCACCACTTTTCACTGTGGACACAGAGGCTGCTTGCCTTCTTTTCCTGGCCTGTGAGTGTCTGCCTCTTTTTTTCGGCCTTTCGGACATGATGTGGATTTTGGGGGGATTTTTATTACTAGTTGATAAATATAATATATATATATATATATATATATATATATATATATATAATGCACTGTTGATATATACTGCACTGCTGATATGTACTGAACTGACCGATAGATACTGAATGGCCTGATATATACTTAAGTGGCCTATATATAAATAGATATCAATATATGATCTATACTGAAATGACTGATAGATACTGAATGGCCTGAGTGGCCTATATATCTATAGACATATCAATGTATGGTCTATACAGAACCAACCGATAGATACTGAATGGCCTAATATATACTTAAGTGGCCTATATATATATATATATATATATATATATATATATATGAAAGTATGGTCTATACTGAACTGATCAATAGATACTCAATTGCCCTATATCTATATATACATATAATTGTATGATCTATACTATAGTATATGGTCTGTGGTATATACGGCACTGCTGAATATACTTCACTATCTGATCTCTTAAATTGTAAAAAGCACAAATCTCTCTGCCTGCTGTTAACTGACTGCTACTAGCAATGCTTTAATTAGAAATGACTTTCCTCTCCCTGCCTCAGTCACGATCCTCTCTCTGCCTCAACCACTTTCTATATCGCCCGCACAGTCACACACTGCATGCCGCTGCTGTCAGCCTTTATATAGTGTGGGGTGTGTACTTAGCCCCTGAGCCATGATTGGCTAAAGGCAGATTGCCTTTGTCCAATCATGGCAGAGATGCTTTGATTGGCCAAAGCATGGAGGTCAGGGTGCATGCTTTGGCCAATCACATAATGCACGTCAAGCGCGCAGTGCATTATGGATGCAGGTGCTCAAACTTCCCGCGAAGAACCACATTTGTTCATCATTAGACGAACGAGCGAACAGCCAATGTTCGAGTCGAACTCAAAGCTCACTCCTACTCTCAAGGATTATATCATTCCATATACATCAAAAACAAAAAGATCCAACATAACATAATACTGAAAGTTTGAAATGTACTCACATAGACTGGAGAAGGTAAAGCCGCTGTAAAAGGCCACAAGACCCCTCAGAAATGATTTCCAAGTGGTGCATATACTGTAAGTACTCAGTGTGAATTTTTAAGACCTACTGCTTCCACTTCACATCAACCTCACCCATGGAATTTGCCCCCCTGCAGGTGCCTCCCCACTCACCAGAGGGTTTTGACCCTATATTCTTGTGGCCAAACAGCTTACTTATATTCCAATTTTACTGTGAACACTTACACTTTTATCATATCCAAAATAAAAACACCTTGTCACAAATCCAGCATTAAAGCGGTTGTAAACCCGAAAAAAAAAAAAACCTGCAAGACAAAGGCATAATGAGCTAGTATGCATTGCATACTAGCTCATTATGTATTACTTACCTTAGAACGAAGCCCCGACACGGACCCCCAGACATCACTTCGGGCGCTGCCATGATCCCTCGGCATCTCTTCCGGGTTCGGCGGCTCCGGCGCTGTGATTGGCCGGAGCCGCGATGAAGTCACTCCCGCGCATGCGCGCGGGAGTGATTTTCCGGCAAGCTCCCGGCAAGGAAAACTGAAGGTCCCCCCGGACCTTCAGAGCGCATGCGCCGCTCGCGTGAGCGGCTGCATGCACTGCAAATATCTCCTAAACCGTGCCGGTTTCGGAGATATTAATTGTACTTACAGGTAATCCCAATAAATCGACAATAGCGTGAAGGGGTGTTAGGGTTGGGGTTACAGAGAGGTTAGTGTGAAGGCATTTTAGTGTTGGGGTTGTAGGGAGGGTTAGTGTAAAGGGGTGTTAGGGTTGGGGTTATAGGGAGGGTTAGTGTAAAGGGGTGGTAGGGTTGGGGTTATGGGGAGGTTTGGTTTGAAGGGGTCATAGTATTGGGTTATAGGGAAGGTTAGTGTGAAGGGGTGTTATGCCTGACAGTACAAGGAGGGTTAGCGTGAAGGGGTGTTAGGGTTGGGTTTATGTAAAGGGGTGTTAGAGTTGGGGTTATAGGGAGGTTTAGTGTGAAGGTGTTTTAGTGTTGGGGTTGTAGGGAGGGTTAGTGTAAAGGGGTGTTAGGGTTGGGGTTATAGGGAGGGTTATTGTAAAGGGGTGCTAGGGTTTGGGTTAAGGGGAGGTTTGGTGTGAAGGGGCCATAGTATTGGGTTAAAGGGATGGTTAGTGTGAAGGGGTGTAAGACTTGGTGTTAAAGGGAGAGTTAGTATTAGGGTTAGAGTTACAGGCAGGTCAGTGTGAGGGTTACATGAAGGGTTATTGCTGATAAACAAACATACTGAGGGATGTTCAGAGGTGGATTTAAATAGAAGAGGTGAACAGCATAACATTTTGGAATGCAAATGTTTTCTGACGCTGGACATCACCAGGGAGGAGGTAAGTGTTGCAGCCAGAACTGATTTTTTTTTTCCACCAGCTGGGTCTCGTTTTTTATTTTGTTTTGAAAAGTGACATTAAGCTTCATTTGTTTTTACTTTATACATTGAATACATTCTGTCTCCACCCAACATACCACACTACCCAGATTGCGCTAAAGCCCGTGAGCCACCTGGAGATGTGTGAACTGGCTCCATTGAGAGCCAGTCACAATCTCCTGTCATGCGAATTGGATGCGGGGAAACCTGAAAGACAAAGGCATATAAGGGCATATAGGGGTTGGTCTCAAGCACAGAATATACTTGGCAGAAGAGATGAGTATGCAAATGTGGTATATAGTAAGTTCGCCATAGGGAGCACTAGGGTTGGTTACAGGGTGGGTTAGTGTGAAGGGCTGTTAGGGTTGGGGATAAATGATGGGTTTGAGTGAAGGGGATGTTATGGTTAGTATTACAATGTGAGTAAGGGCAAAAGGGGGTGTTAGGGTTGGGTTTTCAAGAAGGGTGCGTGCAAAGGGGTAGTTAGGGTTGGGGTTACAGGATGGCTAAGTTTAAAGGAGTGTTGTGGTCACAGTGAGGGTTAGTGTAAAGGGGGTGTTAGAGTTTGAGGTATAGGGAGGGTTAGTGTAAAGGGGTGCCAGGGTTGAGGTTACAGGGAGGGTTATTGTGAAGGGGTGCTAGGGTTTGGGTTACTTGGTGGCTTAGTGTGAAGGGGGTATAAGGGTTTGGGTTATAGGGAGGGTTAGTGTGAGGGGGATGTTAGAGTTGGGGTTATAGCGAGGGTTAGTGTGAAGGGGTGTTATGGTTGGGGGTATAGGGAGGGTTAGTGTGAAGGGCTGTTAGGGTTGGGTTTATGGGGGAGGGGTTAGTTTTAAGGGGGTGTTAGGGTTGGAGTTATGGGGGGGGGGGGTTAGTGTGAAGGGGTGTTAGAGTTGGGATTATAGAGAGGGTTAGTGTGAAGGGGTGTTATGGTTGAGTAATAGGGAGAATTGGTGTGAAGGGGTGTTAGTATTCAGGTTATAGGGAGGGTTAGTGTGAAGGGGGTGTCATGGCTAGGAGAAAAAAAGGAGGGTTAGTGTGAAGGGTGTTATGCTGGGAGTACAAGGAGGGTTAGTGTTAGGGTTGGGTTATAGCGAGGGTTAGTGTGAAGGGATGTAAGGGTTAGGTTTACGTGAAAAGGTGTTAGGGTTGGGGTTATAGGGAGGGTTATTATGAAAGGGGTGTTAGGGTTGGGATTATAAAGAGGGTTAGTGTGAAGGAGTGTTATGCCTGGCAGTACAAGGAGGGTTAGTGTGAAGGGGAGTTCAGGTTGGGCTAGTGTAAAGGGGTGTTATAGTTGGGGTTATAGGGAGGGTTAGTGTGAAGGGTGCTAGGGTTGGGGTTACTGGGTAGGTTAGTGTGAAGGGGGTGTAAGGGTTTGGGTTATAGGGAGGCTTAGTGTGAGGGAGGTGTTAGGGTTGGGGTTATAGTGAGGGTTAGTATGAAGGAGTGTTATGGTTGGGGTTATAGGGAGGGTTAGTGTGAAGGGCTGTTAGGGTTGGGTTTATGGGGGAGGGGTTAGTTTTAAGGGGGTGTTAGGGTTGGAGTTATGGGGGGGGTTAGTGTGAAGGGGTGTTAGAGTTGGGATTATAGAGAGGGTTAGTGTGAAGGGGTGTTATGGTTGAGTAATAGGGAGAATTGGTGTGAAGGGGTGTTAGTATTCAGGTTATAGGGAGGGTTAGTGTGAAGGGGGTGTCATGGCTAGGAGAAAAAAAGGAGGGTTAGTGTGAAGGGTGTTATGCTGGGAGTACAAGGAGGGTTAGTGTTAGGGTTGGGTTATAGGGAGGGTTAGTGTGAAGGGATGTAAGGGTTAGGTTTACGTGAAAAGGTGTTAGGGTTGGGGTTATAGGGAGGGTTATTATGAAAGGGGTGTTAGGGTTGGGATTATAAAGAGGGTTAGTGTGAAGGAGTGTTATGCCTGGCAGTACAAGGAGGGTTAGTGTGAAGGGGAGTTCAGGTTGGGTTAGTGTAAAGGGGTGTTATAGTTGGGGTTATAGGGAGGGTTAGTGTGAAGGGTGCTAGGGTTGGGGTTACTGGGTAGGTTAGTGTGAAGGGGGTGTAAGGGTTTGGGTTATAGGGAGGCTTAGTGTGAGGGAGGTGTTAGGGTTGGGGTTATAGTGAGGGTTAGTATGAAGGAGTGTTATGGTTGGGGTTATAGGGAGGGTTAGTGTGAAGGGGGTGTTAGGGTTAGGGTTATGATGGGGGGGGGGGGTTAGTGTGAAAGGGGTCTTAGGGTTGGGGTTATAGAGAGGGTTAGTGTGAAGGGATGTTAGGGTTAGGTTTACGTGAAGAGGTGTTAGGGTTGGGGTTATAGGGTGGGTTATTATGAAGGGGGTGTTAGGGTTATAGAGAGGGTTAGTGTGAAGGGGTGTTATGCCTGGCAGTACAAGGAGAGTTAGTGTGAAGGGGTGTTAGGGTTGGGGTTAAATGGAGGGTTAGTGTGAAGGGTGCTAGGGTAGGGGATATTGGGTGGGTTATTATGAAGGGGGTTTGGGTTATAGGGAGGTGTCAGAAAGTTTATACTGCTCTGATATAACAGTGTCTATCTATGCAAATAAGCAAAGATCTGTAAGTAGGAGATTCTGAACTTATTTCCACAAATCAACAAAATGCAAGATCATTTTAAGTGACACTAAACTGAAGATAGGGGTCATACAATTTCTGTGCAAAAATATATATATTTATTGAATACTTAAGTGCAAGATAAAATGTCAAAATATAATTGGTGATAAACACAAAATTTGAATAAAATACAATGAAACAAATCACACAGGTAATATGAGAATAAAACCAAAGAATTTAATCTCAGAATATTAAAATGATCATAACCAAAGACTTTTAGAAAATAATTAATAGTCTAAATATGGCAACCAATATGACAGATGTGATACGTGACTTTTCTCTCATCTAACAGATGTTCAATTCCTATGTTTTAAATAAAGTTGCATGGATCAACATTGTTGTACCACGCCTCAAAAATCCAGATTAGTTTTGGTAAAATATGTTTCTATTTAGTTGATCTACCATAAAGAATACATCACAACTGAACCATATACTAAAGCCAAAATTGCTTTCAATTTCAAGAAAAGAAAATTAAACCAATCATACTGCAGTTAGATTGGTCCCAAATTCAAATCTTGATACTAACAGTTTCAATGATGGATCAGTTAGGTGTATCTAATCAAGGCAGATCAAACTGTTTGTAGGAAAAATAGGAATATACTTTACCAGCCAAATCTATTATCTGAGATGTCACGCTGTCTTGCCTTACAGGGTCAAATGTCACCTTCAGTGTCTCAAAGCATCTGACTTTTCTTACGATCTCTCCAGTCCTCCTTTCCCCCCCTCTAGCTGACAAGAACCTTTTATGCCCCCAGCAGTGTGGGTGGGGATCTCATTATCATATAAATTCTACGTCACTAGAAGGATCTGATTTCTATAATCAATGACTGCAGTATTGTATTACTCTCATATTCAGTATGTAGAATATAACAATTAAACTTTGAAACTTATGTTGACTAAGAGCCTATAATCCCCGACCTTCTAGACCAGACGTAAGGCAAGGCCAAAAACAGTTTTATGATATTTTACCAATTACGAAAGTTTACTGAAATCTTTCTATCCTGCAGTGATGAGTCATCAAAATCAGTTGATGAAACAAATTATCATATTTAATATTTTCCTACACATTTATCTACCTTATTCATATATATATATTTTATTGTTAATATTATTTTACCTAGGATTATAATATATGTCTTCAAATCTTATTTTAAAATGAATTTAAACACAGAATACCTGACCAGTGTTTTATGATTACCACATAGACAAGATTATCCTGGTATAGCGTCAGCTAGTCTTTGTCTAAAGAAAGTCAACAGACTATTGTCAGCTGGACTTTATCTTAACCACTTTACGTCTGCTCACAGTAATATTACTGCGGCAGAGTGGCTCGTTATCGTCTGACGACGTAGTACTACGTCGTCAGACACTCCCCCTTCTGGGCGGCGCTTGCATTCACAGCGGGAGTCGGGCCAGGGGAGAAGCAGCGGCGATCGCCGCTGCTCTTACCCGATCGTCGGGGATCGAGTCTGGAGATCCGCCCGCTGTGTGTAAACACAGCGGGCGGATCTCCATAGTGACAGGGAGTGACAGATCGGACTGTTCAGCATAGCTGGACATCCGATCTGTCCATGACTCACTCAGTCACCTCCCCCCCTACACGTCAGTAAGCACCAGGCATACATTAACCCCTCCCTCTCCAATAAAATTAACCCCTTCCCTGCCAGGGTCATTTTTACAGTAACAGTGCATATATATAGCACTGATTACTGCAGTAATGTCACTGGTACCCCCAAAAGTGTCAAAAATGTCAGTCAAGGGTCCGATCTGTCCGCCGCAATGTCGCAGTCCCGCAAAAAAAATCGCAGATCGCCGCCATTACGCGTTAAAAAAAAAACACCAAAAATGACAGAAATATTTCCCTTTGTTAGTAAACGCAATAACTTTTGCGCAAACCAATCAAAATACGCTTATTGCGATTTTTTTTACCAAACATATGTAGCATAAAACAAATTGGCCAAAAATTTTTAAAAAAATTGGTTTTTACATCTTTTTTGGGGGGAATTTCATATAAAAAAATGTTAAAAATATTGTTATTTTTTTCAAAATAAACGCTATCTTTTTGTTTATAACGCAAAAAGTAAAAATCGCACAGGTGATCAAATACCACCAAAAGAAAGCTCTGTTTGTGGGAAAAAAAGGACGTAAATTTCGTTTGGGTACGGCGTCGCACGACCGCGCAATTGTCAGTTGAAGTCGCACAGCGCCGAATCGCAAAAAGTGGCCTGGACGGAAGACAGCAAAATCCTCCGGTGGTAAAATGGTTAAAGTAAGTCAAACAGACTATTTTATTTATTAGCTTAGGTCACACAGCCTGTCTGGGGTAAACTTGCCTGCATAGGCACTTTTTGTTAAAGGAAATTTTAACCATTTAGTAACCTGACCAAAATGGATGCTACTGCTAATTCTATACAGATCAAAATATGACATTTCATTTCTATTTGTGAAATTAACTTCCCCAAATAACCCTGACAGAGGGTTGGTGAGAGGGGGGTGTTAGGGTTGGGGTTATAGTGAGGGTTAGTGTGAAGGGGTGTTATGGTTGGGGTACTAGGGAAGATTAGTGTGAATGGATGTTAGTGTTCGGGTTATAGGGAGGGTTAGTGTGAAGGGGGTGCCATGGCTGGGAGTACAAGGAGGGTTAGTGTGAAGGGATGTTAGGGTTAGGTTTACGTGAAGAAGTGTTAGGGTTGGGGTTATAGGGTGGGTTAGTATGAAGGGGTGTTATGCCTGGCAGCACAAGGAGGGTTAGCGCCAAGGGGATGTTAGGGTTGGGTTTATGTAAAGGGGTGTTATGCCTGGCAGTACAAGGAGGGTTAGCGTGAAGGGGTGTTAGGGTTGGGGTTATAGAGAGGTTTAGTGTGAAGGCATTGTAGTGTTGGGGTTGTAGGGAGGGTTA
Source organism: Pelophylax lessonae (assembly GCF_965119305.1). Lineage (NCBI taxonomy): Eukaryota > Metazoa > Chordata > Amphibia > Anura > Ranidae > Pelophylax > Pelophylax lessonae. The sequence goes on from NC_138771.1 coordinate 653,015,718, forward strand.
GTGTAAAGGGGTGTTAGGGTTGGGGTTATAGGGAGGGTTAGTGTAAAGGGGTGGTAGGGTAGGGGTTATGGGGAGGTTTGGTGTGAAGGGGTCATAGTATTGGGTTATAGGGAAGGTTAGTGTGAAGGGGTGTTATGTCTGACAGTACAAGGAGGGTTAGCTTGAGGGGGTGTTAGGGTTGGGTTTATGTAAAGGGGTGTTAGAGTTGGGGTTATTGGGAGGTTTAGTGTGAAGGTGTTTTAGTGTTGGGGTTGTAGGGAGGGTTAGTGTAAAGGGGTGTTAGGGTTGGGGTTATAGGGAGGGTTAGTGTAAAGGGGTGCTAGGGTTTGGGTTAAGGGGAGGTTTGGTGTGAAGGGGTCTTAGTATTGGGTTAAAGGGATGGTTAGTGTGAAGGGGTGTAAGACTTGGTGTTAAAGGGAGAGTTAATATGAGGGTTAGAGTTACAGGCAGGTCAGTGTGAGGGTTACATGAAGGGTTATTGCTGATAAACAAACATACTGTAGATCATAGAGGGATGTTCAGAGGTGGATTTAAATAGAAAAGGTGAACAGCATAACATTTTGGAATGCAAATGTTTTCTGACGCTGGACATCACCAGGGAGGAGGTAAGAATTGCAGCCAGAACTGATTTTTTTCCACCAGCTGGTTCTAGATTTTTATTTTCTTTTGAAAAGTAACATTAAGCTTTGTTTTTACTGTATACATTGAATACATTCTGTCTCCACCCAACATACCACACTACCCAGATTGTGCTAAAGCCCGTAAGCAAGTCCTTAGGGGTAGAAAAAAGCGTCTGGGACATGCGGTATGTTGTCTGGAGACAGAATGCATGCATTCACTTTGGCTTTTATAGAATAAAACAATATGAAGAATTTAAGATGGAGAGCAAAGCTCAACTTTTTTTTACACTTCTATGGAAGCGGAGGTGGAGTTTAGAATTCGGCACACTAACACTTCCTAAAAGACAAGCAGAAGTGGTTTGGAGAGGTGTTGCAGATTTCGGTATGTGTCTACTGCAAATGAATCCTTCATGTGTATCTATTTCCAATTAAAGTATTACTCCAGGCTTCTTTTCACATCTTTATGTCTCAATTCTTAGCTGCACCCAAAAAAAAACATTTTAATTTCCCTTAAATAAATAAAATCTTCTCTTTTGATCTTTAACTTACTTTGTGGTTTGTTTAGGTTCCTCTTTATTCCTATTTTGTCACATTAGTCACAGAGGATACATACATGAAAATATATTGTATACCAATGCAAAGATAAGAGATTATGTAGAAAGCCACAAGATAAAACTTTAGTCATAGAAACAAACTCTTACTATATACAGTGCCTTGAGAAAGTATTCGGCCCCCTTGAACTTTGCGACCTTTTGCCACATTTCAGGCTTCAAACATAAAGATATAAAACTGTAATTTTTTGTGAAGAATCAACAAGTGGGACACAATCATGAAGTGAAACGAAATGTATTGGATATTTCAAACTTTTTTAACAAATAAAAAACTGAAAAATTGGGCATGCTAAATTATTCAGCCCCCTGGATTTAATACTTTGTAGCGCCACCTTTTGCTGCGATTACAGCTGTAAGTCGCTTGGGGTATGTCTCTATCAGTTTTGCACATCGAGAGACTGAAATTTTTGCCCATTCCTCCTTGCAAAACAGCTCGAGCTCAGTGAGGTTGGTTGGAGAGCGTTTGTGAACAGCAGTTTTCAGTTCTTTTCACAGATTCTCGATTGGATTCAGGTCTGGACTTTGACTTGGCCATTCTAACACCTGGATATGTTTATTTGTGAACCATTCCATTGTAGATTTTGCTTTATGTTTTGGATCATTGTCTTGTTGGAAGACAAATCTCCGTCCCAGTCTCATGTCTTTTGCAGACTCCATCCATCTTCCCATCAATTTTAACCATCTTCCTTGTCCCTGTTGAAGAAAAGCAGGCCCAAACCATGATACTGCCACCACCATGTTTGACAGTGGGGATGGTGTGTTCAGGGTGATGAGCTGTGTTGCTTTTACACCAAGCATAACATTTTGCATTGTTGCCAAAAAGTTTGATTTTGGTTTCATCTGACCAGAGCACCTTCTTCCACATGTTTGGTGTGTCTCCCAGGTGGCTTGTGGCAAACTTTAAACAACACTTTTTATGGATATCTTTAAGAAATGGCTTTCTTCTTGCCACTCTTCCATAAAGGCCAGATTTGTGCAGTATACGACTGATTGTTGTCCTATGGACAGAGTCTCCCACCTCAGCTGTAGATCTCTGCAGTTCATCCAGAGTGATCAAGGGCCTCTTGGCTGCATCTCTGATCAGTCTTCTCCTTGTATGAGCTGAAAGTTTAGAGGGACGGCCAGGTCTTCGTAGATTTGCAGTGGTCTGATACTCCTTCCATTTCAGTATTCTCGCTTGCACAGTGCTCCTTGGGATGTTTAAAGCTTGGGAAATATTTTTGTATCCAAATCCGTCTTTAAACTTCTCCCCAACAGTATCTCAGACCTTTAGGTCATATTTTCAGCCACAAAAGACATACTAGCTGTGCACAAATAGCCCCAGCACATGTCATAACAGAAGTATTGCAATTGGAAAATTTGTCCAAAATTTTTTTTTTTTTTTTACAGCAAACATTTTTTTTTTTTTTTCATAAATCAGCCAGAACTGACAGCAGCCGGTAAATACATATCAAATACATATAGGGTCTATTCACACATCTGTAAAATGGGTCCGCATACATTCCCCAATTTGGCGGAACCTTTACAGACCCATTGATTTTCAATTCCAGTCTGAAAAATTAGGCATTCACAGGATAAAAGAAGTAGGTTACGGCCATTCCAGGCCCCAAAAATTAGCCCACATGCATTTACCTGACAGCTAAGAACGTTGTATTCTGTGGCTGAAGGTACATTAGGCATTCACAGGATAAATAAGTAAGTGTCGGCCAGTATTGGCCCCAAAAATTAGCCCACATGGGTTTACCTGACAGCTAAGAACGTTGTATTCTGTGGCTGAAGGTACATTAGGCGTTCACAGGATACAGAAGTAAGTGTCGGCCAGTATTGACCCCAAAAATTAGCCCACATGGGTTTACTTGACAGCTAAGAATGTAGTATTTGGTGGCTGGAGGTACATTAGGCATTCACAGGATACAGAAGTAAGTGTCAGCCAGTATAGGCCCCAAAAATTAGCCCACATGGGTTTGCCTGACAGCAAAGAAAGTTGTATTCTGTGGTTGGACGTACATTAGGCATTCGCAGAAAAATAATTGTCGTCCCTGAAAGGCCCCAAAAATTTGCCATTCAATGGACATGAAATGCCTTTTATGCCGCTGTATTTAGCGAAGACAAGGACCAGGAATTGATGTAGGTGGATGGCGGTCTGGCGGATATTCATGGCCTGGCATGAGGAATTTCAATGAAACATGGTCTACTGGTCACACGTGTTGAATTCCTCATCCATGCCTCATTCATTTTTATAAATGTGAGGTAGTCTACACTGGTCATTTTTATAAATGTGAGGTAGTGTACACTGGCATGAGCTAGGCGAGTGCGCTTATCGGTCACAATCCCCCCTGCTGCGCTGAACGTCCTTTCGGACAGGACACTGGATGGGGGGGAAGCCAACATTTCCATTGCAAATTGTGCAAGCTCTGGCCAGAGGTCAAAACTGCCCCCCAGTAGACCAGGGGTTCATCACTCCTCAGAGCATCCACATCGGCTGTTAACCCGATGTAGTCAGACACCTGACGGTCTAGGCATTCCCTGATGATGGATCCGGAGTACAGTTGTCTATGGTTCGGCTGAAATAAGGATCTCATATCTGAAGTGACCAAGACATCTTCAAACCGCCCTCTTCTTGCAGGCGCTGTTGGATTGCTGCCCGCAACTGTCTCTCTGTGACTGGAAATTACTCTGCCAGCGCACGCAAAAGCAGAATGCAGCATTTCCCGTAGCAAGGCCTGGAAGTGCTGCATTCTGACCACCCTCTGTGATTGTGGTAACATTTCCACCATTTTTTGTTTGTACCGGGGGTCTAAGTACGTTGCCACCCATTACTGGTTCTTGGCCTTTATGCTTTTTATATGGGGTACCCCTTAAAACACTGGAGCATGAAGGCCCCCATTCGCACTAAACTGGAAGCGGTGTAGTGGCCTGCTTCCAGCTCATCATCCAGGATAATGTCGTCCTCATTCTCCTCCCCCCATCCACGGATAACACCAGGGGTCCCAGAAAGGTTTAAAGCATGCTCTTCTTGCTCCTCCTCACCCCCAGCACCATCCTCCTCTGACTCCTCTTCAGACTCCTGCTGTTGACTTGTCTCAGATGGAGTAGCACCTGCTGGGAATTCATCCAACATTGCGACTTCCTCATCTTCCTGTTCCTCGACGGCTTGATCAATGACACGACGCAATGCACGCTCCAGAAAGAAGGCGTAAGGTACGATGTCACTGATGGCGCCCTGGCCGTGACTGACCAGATTGGTGATCTCTTTGAATGGCTGCAGAAGTCTGCATGCATCCCGCATGAGCAGCCACTGGCAAGGTGAAAAAAAAACCCCAAGCTCCCCAGAACCTGTCCTGCCGCAGAGTTCATACAGGTAGTCGTTAACTGCACGTTTCTGCTGGAGCAGGCTATCAAGCATATGCAACGTTGAGTTCCATCGCGTCGGGCAGTCACAAATAAAATGCCTGACGGGCAGGTTGTGTCGCCGCTGAATGTCAGCAAGGCACGCCATGGCTGTGTAAGATCTTCTGAAATGGCCCGAGATTTTCCTGGCCTGCCGCAAGACAACCTGGACCCCAGGGTATTTGGCAACGAATCGCTGCACGACCAAGTTCAGGACGTGACATGCATGGCACGTGTGTTATTTTGCCCTGTTTCAGCACGCTCAGCAGATTGGCACCGTTGTCGCACAAGACTTTACCAACTGTCAAATTCAGCAGTGTCAGCCACTGATTTGCCCGTGAACGCAAAGCTGAAAGGAGTGCAGGACCAATGTGGCTCTTGGCTTCCTGGCACAACAGACGCAGCACAGCATGGCAACATCTCACCTGGCATGTGGAATAGGTTCTGGGGATCTTGGTCGGCACAGCGTTAGAGACGGTAGTAGCGGAAAAGGAGGAGTCAGCCGAGGAGGAGAGGGAGGATGGAGGAGGAAAGGGAGGATGGAGGAGGAGGAGAAGAAGAAGCAGGCCTACATGCAATCCGTGGCGGTACAACCAAATCTATACGGGTGCCACGGGTTACATGCTTGACGGCCGTCAGAAGGTTCACCCAGTGGGCTGTAAAAGTGATATACCTTCCCTGCCCGTGTTTGCTAGACCATGTGTCTGTGGTCAGATGTATCTTGGCACCAACACTGTGTGCCAGAGATATATTCACTTGCCGCTGAACATGCCCATACAGCTCTGGAATGCCCTTCTGCAAGAAATATTTCCTGCCTGGGACCTTCCATTGTGGTGTTCCAATGGCCACAAATTTACGAATGGCCTCCGAGTCCACCAGTTAATATGGCAGTAGTTGGTGGGCTATCAGTTCCGACAAGCCAGTAGTAAAGCGTTGGGCAAGAGGGTTATCGGCATCATCATTTTTTTCCGCTCCAACCTTTGGGCCACAGAAGCCTGCCTTTTTTCAGAACAACGTGACGACGGAATCATGGAAGGTAGAGTGGAGGACAAATGTGAGGAGAGAGGAGAAGGAGAAGAGGCTGGACGGTGAGTGCCTGGAGTGTGGCTTTGTGGGTTCTGACGGTGTTGCTCCCACTGGGCTAAGTGATGGGAGTTCAGGTGCCTTCTTAAGGCGGTTGTCCCTAGGTGAGTGTTGGGCTTACCGCGACTTATGTGTTGACTGCAATGGCTGCAGATGGCAACACTGTTGTCAGCAATGGACACATTAAAAAAAGCCCACACTGCAGAGCCATGTGTCGGCGTCCTGGGAGCGCCAGATGTGACTGTACATGGTTGATGGCTCACTCCTGATACATTTGCAGTACGCTTTGTACCTCTAGTGCAATGCAAGTTCTGCCTGCCTCTCCTCCTTATCTGCCGGTCCCTCTCTCCCTCTGAACTCCCCTCCTCTCTTATGGACACCCACGTGACATCTATAGACACGTCATCATCCACGCCACCTTCCCCACCACTAACAATCGAGATCTTGGAGTAGACAGCAACAGCTGACCAACCTCCTTGGGCTGATCTGGGTACTGTCGTCAGACTGCTGAGTGGCGGCTGTTGCTACCTCCTCTTCCTGATCCGATGCCAACAATGGCTGCACATCGCAAAGGTCTTGTGATGGTTTGGAAAATAATTCCAGTGACTCAAGCGGAGGGTATGTGGTGGTGGTGGTGGTGTTTGTGGTTGTGTCTTTGGGGGTGCACACATCAGACAGTGAAGAGGGTGCAGATAGAAAGGATGAGGAGGATGCAGAAGAGGAAGGCTGAGTGAGCCACTCAACCAAGTCTGGTGCGTCCTTTGACGTAATCGAACGCGCCTTCTGAAACTTCACACTTTGGCTCCGGCCTACTGCTCCTGCCCTACCCCTACCACCCCTATGTAAGTGTCTGCCTCTTCCTCTGCCTGTCATGTTTTTAAATTACCCTGTGACAAAAGTCTCTAGAGAATCGCAGTATATCTGGAAAAAGGTATATAACACCCCGCTTCAATCTGTGGTATTGGGGGGGTCACAGGTTTGTCACACCAGTTCTACAAATAATTGGCAAGTAACTGTTGTCCTTGTGTGTAGCACAGTTAACACAGCAAAAGAGGCTAAATTTTTGCAGGACTAAAATAAACTCTTAGAAAAGTATAATGTTAAATAACACCCCACTTCAATATGTGGTATTGGGGGGCCACTGGTTTATCACACCAGTTGCTCAAAAAAATGGCCAGGGAGTTTGGCACTGTGTGTATCAGAGTTAACCCAGCAAAAGAGGCAAAATTGTTGCAGGACACAAATACACTTGTAAAAGTATACTCATATAACTCCCCACTTCAATATGTGGTATTGGGGGGGGGCCACAGGTTTATTACACCAGTTCTACAAATAATTGGCCTGTAACTGTTGTCACTGTGTGTAGCAGAGTTAACACAGCAAAAGAGGCAATAATGTTGCAGGACACAAATACACTTGTAATAGTATACTCAGATAACACCCCGCTTCAATCTGTGGTATTGGGGGGCAACAGGTTTATTACACCAGTTCTACAAATAATTGGCCAGTAACTGTTGTCACTAGGGTTGAGCGAACACGGACTGTATTATTCGGGTCCGTACCGGATAATTGGATTTTTGTTACCCGGACACGGACCCGAAAACTTTACTGTATATTCGGGTTTAAAATCCATGTTCGGTAATTTTATTTCCTGTTTTGTATGTAATGGCGCGGTTTCAACAGCCAATCAACAAGCGTTTAACTGGTGTGCCATAGAAGCCATCACAGCCATGCCTACTAATGGCATAGCTGTGATTGGCCAGCTGAAGCATGTGACCCAGGTCTTTATAAGCTAGAGACACAGCGAGATGCGCGTCACTCTGTTCTAGTGTAGGGAGAGAGCACACACAATGGTGCTGGCTGCTGCTGATTAGGGACAGAGACAGGAAAAAAAAAAACATTGTGGCTGAAAAGAATGTAGGGACAGGTCGGAGTGTAGGCAGGGAAAGATAGAAAAGCATTTTAGGGACAGGCTGGAGAGAGTAGGCAGGGAGAGATTAGGAGACACAGGACAGAACAATCGTCCGTTAGCGATCTACATCGATTTTGCTGTTTGGGGGGTGGTGCAGTGAATGATCTTTTTGCCCTCACTTGAGCCCACTGAGGAGGAGGGAGAAAAAAAACATATTTTTATCAATCTGTTGTGTGCAGCGTTCAGCTATATTTTACTACAGAGTGCTGTTCTAATTTGCTATTTAAAAATTACAAATTTAAAGGGGATTTTTTTTTTTTTTCCCTTCATAGCCTGCTGCTGACCGTGACATAAAACATAAAACACTGCTGTGTTCACATGTGCTATTGAAAAATCACCAATTTTATATACTTTTTTCTATTCTGCTATTTAATATACACCCTATTGGGGTAAAAAAATGAAATTGCGGCATAGTCTGTATCGGTACGTGTGAGATACACCTTTTTATATACTTTTTTCTATTCTGCTATTCAATATGCACCCTTTTGGGGTGAAAAAAATTAAATTGCGGCATAGTCTGTATCGGTACGTGTGAGATACACCTTTTAAATTTGTTTGGCGCATCTCCTTCTACCGCCGAGGATTGCAGGGCGCTTCAGTTTGCCTCCTGTTCCGAAGTCCTCCTACTCCTCTTCCTCATCCTCCCTTTAGGGTACAAAAAATTGTAATCGGGGCCTAGTCTGTGTTTGTACGTGTGAGATACACCGTTTTATATACTTTTTTCTATTCAATATACACCCTTTTGGGGTAAAAAAAATAAATTGCGGCATAGTCTGTACCGGTACGTGTGAGATACACCTTTTAAATTTGTTTGGCGCATCTCCTTCCACCGCAGAGGATTGCAGGGCGCTTCAGTTTGCCTCCTGTTCCGAACTCCTCCTACTCCTCATCCTCCCTTTAGGCTACAAAAAATTGTAATCGGGGCCTAGTCTGTGTTTGTACGTGTGAGATACACCGTTTTATATATTTTTTTCTATTCTGCTATTCAATATACACCCTTTTGGGGTGAAAAAAATTAAATTGCGGCATAGTCTGTATCGGTACGTGTGAGATACACCTTTTTATATACTTTTTTTCGATTCCGCTATTCAATATACACCCTTTTGGGGGTGAAAAAAATTAAATTGCGGCATAGTCTGTATCGGTACATGTGAGATACACCTTTTAAATTTGTTTGGCGCATCTCCTTCCACCGCTGAGAATTGCAGGGTGCTTCAGTTTGCCTCCTGTTCCGAACTCCTCCTACTCGTCTTCCTCATCCTCCCTTTAGGGTACAAAAAATTGTAATAGAGGCCTAGTCTGTGTTTGTACCTGTGAGATACACCATTTTATATACTTTTTTCTATTCCGCTATTCAATATACACCCTTTTGGGTTGAAAAAAATAAAATTGTGGCATAGTCTGTATCGGTACGTGTGAGATACACCTTTTAAATTTGTTTGGCGCATCTCCTTCCACCGCCGAGGATTGCAGGGCGCTTCAGTTTGCCTCCTGTTCCGAACTCCTCCTACTTTTACTCCTCTTCCTCATCCTCATCCTCCCTTTAGGGCACAAAAAATTGTAATCGGGGCCTAGTCTGTGTTTGTACGTGTGAGATACACCTTTTATATACTTTTTTCTATTCCGCTATTCAATATACACCCTTTTGGGGTAAAAAATAAATAAATTGCGGCATAGTTTGTATCGGTACGTGTGAGATATACCTTTTAAATTTGTTTGGCGCATCTCCTTCCACCGCTGAAGATTGCAGGGCGCTTCAGTTTGCCTCCTGTTCCTAACTCCTCCTACTCCTCTTCCTCATCCTCTACCGCCTCCTCATCCGGTCAGCGTAACACCTTCACCACAAACTTCAGCACAGCCAGGGGTAAACGACAGCAGGCAGTTTTAAAACTTGCCTGTTTGGGTGAAAAATTCCACACCGCGCAGGAGTTGTGGAGGAGCATGGAACAGCAGACCGATGAGTTGTTGGTGCCAGCGAGCCTCAAGCCCGGCCTGGTGGTGTGCGATAACGGGTGAAATCTCATAGCAGCTCTGGGCCTAGCCGGTTTGACGCACATCCCTTGCCTGGCGCATGTGCTGAATTTGGTGGTGCAGAGGTTCCTTCAAAATTACCCCGAAATGTCAGAGCTGCTGCAGAAAGTGTAGGCCGTCTGTGCACACTTTCGGCGTTCTCACCCTGCTGCTGCTCGCCTGTCAGCGCTGCAGCGTAACTTCGGCCTTCCCGCTCACCGCCTCATATGTGATGTGCCCACAAAGTCGAACTCCACCTTGCACATGCAGGAAAGGCTGTGCGAGCAGCAGCAGGCCATAGTGGAGTTTCAGCTGCAGCACGCACGCGTGAGTCGCTCTGCGGAACAGCACCACTTCACCACCAATAACTGGGCCTCCATGCGAGACCTGTGTGCTTTGTTGCGCTGTTTTGAGTACTCCACCAACATTGGCAGTGCCGATGACGCCGTTGTCAGCTTAACTATCCCAATTCTATGCCTCCTTGAAAAAAACGCATCGGGCGATGATGGAAGAGGGTGTGGCACAGGAGGAGGAGGAGGAAGAGGGATCATTTCCATGGCTTTTAGGGCAGTCATTCACAAGTGGCTCCGAGGGTGGGTTCCTGCACCCACAAACGCCAGGTACACAATTGTCCAGCAGGGGCACAGTTCTGGAGGATGAGGAGGAGGAGATGGAGGAGGAGATGGAACCATGTTCACAGCAGTGTGGCACCCAGGCCAGCTCATGGCCATCACTGGTGCGTGGCTGGGGGGGATACAGAAGACACAGACGATACACCTCCCACAGAGGGCAGCCTTTCGTTGCCTCTGGGCAGCCTGGCACACATGAGCGATTACATGCTGCAGTGTCTCCACAACGACCGCCGAGTTGCCCACATTCTAACTTGTGTTGATTACTGGGTGGCCACGCTGCTGGATCCCCATTACAAGGACAATGTACCGTCCTTAATTCACTCACTGGAGCATGATCGCAAGATGCGCGAGTACAAGCGCACGCTGGTAGACGCGATGCTGCTGGCATTCCCACCTGACAGCGGGACCACAGTGGAAGCACAAGGCCAAGGCAGAGGAGGAGGAGGAAGAGGTCTCCAACGCAACCAGGGCACCGCCAACACCTCAGAAGGCAGGGTTAGCATGGCCGAAATGTGGAAAAGCTTTGTCAGCACGCCACAACAAAAAGCAGCACCAGCAGCTCATATGGAACGTCTTAGCAGGAGGCAGCATTTCACCAACATGGTGGAGCAGTATGTGTGCACACGCCTACATGTAGTGAATGACAGGTCTGCCCCCTTCAACTTCTGGGTCCCCAAATTGGGCACATGGCCTGAGCTTGCCCTTTACGCCTTGGAGGTGCTGGCGTGCCCTGCAGCCAGTGTATTATCTGAACGTGTATTTAGCACGGCTGGGGGCGTTATCACAGACAAGCGCAGCCGCCTGTCCAGAGACAATGTGGACAAGCTCACATTCATTAAAATGAACCAGGCATGGATCCCACAGGTCTTTTCCGTACCTTGTGCAGAATAGAGATGGATACCGGCCTTACCCAGCCATTGTTATATTTTTGATCTTTCTTACTCTTTTGGGGTGTACCCTAATTTAAAATGACTAAAAAAAAGCAGTGTTGGCTACCTCGTCCCCCTCCACCGCCACTTCCACCTACACCGCCACATTCACCGCCACCTCAACCTCCCTCCTACTCCATATGGGCCTCTTCCTTCACAGATGCAGAAAATTGTTTTATTTTTCATTTTTTTGTTGTTTTAAGTTATTTCCCTATCCACATTTGTTTGCAGAGCACTTGCCATGCTCTTAACTACATTTTGCTGCCATTTGCAACACTCTAGCCCTTTCCATTGGTTTTTTAGAGCCATTTTAGTGCCTGAAAGTTCGGGTCCCCATTGACTTAAATGGGGTTCGGTGTCCGCATCAAGTTCGGAAAAAGGCCGGGTCACGGACCGAAATTTTTTCTCCAAGTTCGGCCGGACCACCGAACACGGACATCCAGGTGTCCACTCAACTCTAGTTGTCACTGTGTGTAGCAGAGTTAACACAGCAAAAGAGGCCACTTTTTTGCATGACTAAAATACACTTTTAGAAAAGTACACTGTTAAATAACACCCCACTTCAATATGTGGTATTGGGGGGCCACTGGTCTATCACACCAGTTTTTCAAAAATTGGCCAGTAAGTTTGGCACTGTGTGTAGCAGATTTAACACAGCAAAAGAGGCAATATTGTTGCAGGACACAAATACACTTGTACAAATACACTTGTAAAAGTATACTCAGATAACACCCCACTTCAATATGTGGTATTGGGGGGGGGGGGGGGCACTGATCTATCACACTAGTTAGTTGTAGTATTGCTGCAGCAACGCTCAGTCACCACACCAGTCACAATGCTGCACAGTGCACAATACAAATCCACTATAATATGCTTTCTATATTACAAAGTATATTATACCATGGATTACACCACTATATAGTGCACTGCACACCAATACCAAAAAAATTCCAGCCCTTTAAATTACTTTTGTGGACATTAACAGAGCGATTTGTGTCACTGCAGATCTGTCCCTGGAGCACACTGGATAACTGTCCCTAAACTGAACAGAAACTGTACACCTATACCAAATAAATTGCAAACCCTTTAAATTACTTTTGTGGACATTAACAGAGCGATTTGTGTGACTGCTGCCGATCTTTAACTGTCCCTAAAGCACAGACTGGATACATGTCCCTAAACTCAAAAGAGACTGTAGTAGACCTATACCGAAATACCAGCCCTGAAAAGGACTTTTGTGGATCATAACAGAGCTATTTGTGTCTGGCAATCTCTCCCTGGTGAACACAGCATACCTTTCCCTATGCTGACAAAAAGCAGAATATGAAATGGTGGCCTGCTCTGGTCTATTTATAAGGTAGGGGGCATGTCCATGTGCTAAAATGTTTCAATTGGCTGTCCTGTTCCACCTGAAGGCTGTGTCATGGGTCAAAGTTCTCCCCAATGTAAACTAATATGGCCGCCACGAACAATGCCATGTGTTCGCAAAATTGGCGGGTAGCGAACAAGCAAAATTTGCCGCAAACCGACCGCCGGGCGAACCGCAAGGCCATCTCTATTTATGACAGGGCCGCTTCTCTCTCTACTACCAGCAGCCATCTCAGTTGATAGAACTTTTATCCGATCTTTTAATACCCCCCACTGCCCAGCCCAGAAAGGACTGCCTGAGTAATACTGGTGATCTGGTTGCGCCAGTACCCCCCATTTGGTTTCATTCACTACTCTTGGGTTGGATATCTACTGATTGTGATTGTGGAGTATCGTTGCCTCTGGATTATCCACCATACCTCCATTGGCACCGTGGATATGTTCCGCTTTGTTCATATGCCCCTACTGACCTCTCTATAACTTGAGGGTCCATATGATCTGGTAAGCAGGATTGCCTTTATCATCACTGTGGTGGCGTGTGTTTCCAGATCACAGGAGTCGATGTGGGGACCTGTTCTACTACAGTCTCTCGATTCGTTTTCATGAACTTTGTTATACCTTATTGTTTTATTTTTTCTCTGGTGCTGCATCCTTCTATTAATATTTCTTGCTATTACCATAACCTGCCACCAAAGAACAACAAATGCCACGTATACAGTATCTCACAAAAGTGAGTGCACCCCTCACATTTTTGTAAATATTTTATTATATCTTTTCATGTGACAACACTGAAGAAATTACACTTTGCTACAATGTAAAGTAGTGAGTTTACAGCTTGTACAACAGTGTAAATTTGCTGTCCTCTCAAAAACTCAACACTCAGCCATTAATGTCTAAACCTCTGGTGACAAAAGTGAGTACACCCCTAAGTGAAAATTTCCAAATTGGGCCCAATTTGCCATTTTCCCTCCCCAGTGTCATGTGACTCGTTAGTGTTACAAGGTCTTAGGTGTGAGTGGGGAGCAGGTGTGTTAAATTTGGTGTTATCGCTCTCACTCTCTCATACTGGTCACTGGAAGTTTAACATGGCACCTCATGGCAAAGAAATCTCTGAGGATCTGAAAATAATAATTTTTGCTGTACATAAAGATGGCCTAGGCTATAAGAAGATTGCCGAGACCCTGAAACTGAGCCACAACCATACAGCCATTTAACAGGACAGGTTCCACTCAGAACAGGCCTCGCCATGGTCAACCAAAGAAGTTGAGTGCACATACTCAGCGTCATATCCAAAGGTTGTCTTTGGGAAATAGACGAATGAGTGCTTCCAGCATTGCTGCAGAGGTTTAGGGGTAGGGGGGGTCAGCCTGTCAGTGCTCAGACCATAAACCGCATCAAATTGGTCTGCATGGCTGTAGTATGGTAAGCAACGGGTTAAGTTGCTGTCTGCAAAATGTTACAATTATGTATATGTCTGGGAGCTGGGTGTGGCTGAAGTTCAGTTAATGGGTGGTGTTCAGTGAATAAAGAAGCAACCTGTACAGCCTGGTCTGGGTTAATACACTACATTTTGGCGACGAGGATGGCTAGCTTTCTGGATTTACCGGCTATCGGACCGTTTGATGTGTCTGGAGACCACACTAGTCTCTCACAGCGCTGGGACAAGTGGAAGAAGGGATTTCAGCTCTATGTTATAGCCACTGGAGTGACTGCACCTGCTCAGAAGAGAGCCATGCTGCTGCATCTAGCTGGACCTCAAGTTCAGGACATTTTTGAAACCCTGGGAGCAACAGGAGAAGATTCAGACTATGAGACAGCCATGAATAGACTGAGTGAGTACTTTGAGCCAAAGAAAAATATTCCCTATGAAAGATATAAGTTTAGACAGGCTGTGCAAGAACCGGGAGAAACCACAGACACTTATGTGACTAGGCTGAAATATCTGGCAAAGTCTTGTGATTTTGGGACTGTGACTAAGGAGATAATCAGAGATCAGGTCATAGAGAAATGCACTGTGCACCTCAGGAGGAGATTATTGAGAGAACCTAGTCTCACACTTACTAGTCTGCAGGAGATTGCAAGAGCCATTGAACTGTCTGAGCTCCAGGCTCTGCATATTGAAACCAAGGACACTGCATCTGTCAATACAGTCTCCAAACCTACCTATAATAATGGGAATACCTGGAGTAGAAAAGAGAGTTTTCCAAAGAGGACTTTACATATCACCTGCAGTAAATGTGGCAGAGAGGGACACACAAGTCAGGACTGCACTGTGGTACAGAATAAAATGTGCTATGTGGAAAGACAGGTCATTTTGAAGGTGTGTTTGGGGTAGAAGTACAACCAGAGATAACAAAACCAAAGGACCATCAGCATGTCATGGTTCTAGTCGTACCCGCCAGACAGGTAGGCGTGGCCACCCCACTGGTGCCTTTCAGAGGTATTGAACCTGTGTCCTTCTGGCTTCCCAGTCTGCAAACTAGCCTCTGAGCCAAATCAGGACTTTGGATAACTCCTGTTTATTCCTGTATTGCCTGCAGCACTAGGGGGCTGGATTTCACCAGAGGCTCAGACCTGTCAGTAACTCTTCAGCTGTGTTTGATACCTAATTAACAAGGTATAAGACACTGCCCCTCCCTAAGGGCAGTGTCAGTTCATTGATTCTGGTTTCCTGGTTTGGTTCCTGTTGTTTAAGTTCCTGCATTCCTGTTTGTTTCCGGCATCTGACCCCTGGCTTCACCTGACGGTTCTCCTGTTCTAGTCCTTGCCTGTATTTGGACCTGGTTATCCTGCACAGCCCCCGTGCACAAACTCACAGGCCAGGTGGCTTCTTTCCTGGTCACCCTGGTCTGTGTTTGTTTGCAAGGGTGAGCATAAATCTCTGCCTGAATGACTCCCAACAAAGGTAAGCCTTGACAGAATGAACTGACCAAACATGGAGTCAGCAGAGATGTGCAAGATGCTAACCCTGCAAGTGTCCAGCCAGGCCCAGACTGTTTCAGAGCTGCAGCGTGAAATTCTGTTACTTAAAGGCACAGTACGCCCAGTCTCGGAACCTGCATATTCAGAGCCGTTTGTTGTCATGCCTGAGAGATTCAATGGTAGTCGTGCTTCTTTCCAGTGCTTTAAGGTGGACTGCGAAATTTTATTTGCCTTAAAGCCTCGGACATATGCCAGTGACTTTATCAAGGTCTGTGCGGCTATCAATCTGCTGTCTGGATGGATCAAGACATGGGCACACCAGATGTTGCTTGCTCAGAATCCTGTCCTTGACAGCTGGGTGTCCTTCTTGACTGCATTGGACTCGCAGTGTAAGACCTCTAGAAAACCGTCCACTCCAAGGCCAGGTTTCAGAGAATCCAAGATGCCCAGAGACAGGGAATACCAACACCACACGTCAATGTTGCCATCTTGTGAACCTGTTCATAGAGAAACTCCAGAGGTTTCCCATGTTCCTGCCGACTCTGAAGAACCCATGGAGATAGGTCTCATAACGACCAAATTGACACCTGATGAAAGAGACCGGAGAAGAGGCCGTGGTCTCTGCTTTTACTGTGGAGAAAGAGGGCACTTTATCTCTCTGTGCCCTACGCGCCCTCCTAGACCTCGGGCTCTCCATTTGGGTGCTGTTCAGTAGGGATGATCGAACGGTTCGGGTCCACCATCGGTTCGGCCCGAACATTGGGTGTTCGAAGTTCGGCCGAATTTAGAACTTTTTGCCCAAAAAGTTTGGAATTCGGCAACCAGAACCGCCCAAAATGCAATGCTTCAGGAAATGGGCTTTAAAAGCCCGTGATTGGACCAGAACCATTAGCAAAAGCCAATTGAGGGGGCAGGAGAATGCTAGGAATGTGATTGAAATGACTAGGGGGTCCCTAGACCAATCATTAGTGAATACGCCCCCCAGTATATAAGATCGCCCCCGCCATATTCCCAGCATTGTTATACTGGACATGGAAGAGAGTGGAAGCAGTTCTGTTAATTTTACTTTAAAAGTGTCATTTAGCTATTTTTAGTGTGAGGAAAGGGATATCTAGTGTAGTTAGAGTGCTCCTTTACACTTAAGTTAGCTTCAAAAATGTAATTTCTGTAGGGAAAGTGTTAAGTGTCAGGGGACCGTAGTGTAGTGTAGGATTAACTGGCAGTGACAAAACCCTTCCATAGCAGGGTGACCGCTATAGAGAAATGATCATTTCTCTAAGTTGCTTCGGGACAGGATTATGGCTTCTCACCAGCAATCATTTTTTATGCTGCAGGGGCTGCCACTGCCAGTGCTTTTTTGAGGACATGTTTGATGTCAGACATGACATCTGAACATGTGTATAGGGGGTATATATAGACATATATGTCTGAATATATACCCCTAGACATATATAGGTGTGATAGTAGCAGAAATAAATGCTTGGGCTAATGAAATCATTTACAGTAATATATTTCTGCTACTATCACACCTATATATGTCTAGGGGTATATATTCAGACATATATGCCTATATATACCCCCTATACACATGTTCAGATGTTTTGCCTGCCTCAAAAGAACCCCAAAAAATGCCCAAATAAACGCTAGCGTCAAAAAAAATGCCCAGGTGTGTTTTTGCTGGCATTTTTTGGGGGGTTTTGGAGGCAGGCAAAACATCAGAACTTGTGCACAGTACCACTATACACAAGTTCAGATGTTTTGCCTGCCTCAAAAGAACCCCAAAAAATGCCAAAAAAAACGCTAGCGTCAAAAAAATAAATGCCCAGGTGTGTTTTTGCTGGCATTTTTTGGGGGGTTTTGGAGGCAGGCAAAACATCAGAACTTGTGCACAGTACCACTATACACAAGTTCAGATGTTTTTCCTGACTGCAAAGAACCCAAAAAAATGCCTTCTATTAAACCGGCAAGGTGTTACAGCAGAGAAGCCATATTCCTGTGCTTAAAGTTTTCTAATACAAACAATCTTTTTTTAATGGTTCTGGACATGCTACAGAGCTGAAACTTCACATGTACACTTTTTAGACCCCCCAGATCTGAAATCCTAAGTAAAAATCAAAAAATCTCTCTTTTTTTTTTTTTTAATTTTTCAATAATTGGCTTTTTTATCAAAAATGACAATTTTTAAGAACTTTTTGTGTGATTTTGTGTCTGGGGGGTCTAAAAGGTGTACCTGTGAAGTTTCAGCTCTGTAGCATGTCCAGAACACCAAAAAAAAGATCATATAGGTGTAAAAGAGGGGTCCCACCATCCCTGCTCTACTAAAAAATGATCTTTTTTTCTGGTTCTGGACATGCTACAGAGCTGAAACTTCACAGGTACACTTTTAGACCCCCCAGAGACTAAATCCAAAAAAAGTCATGCCTGCCTCCAAAAATGCCCGATAAATGCAAGAAAAAGCGCCGTAGAGAAGCCGTATTCCTGTTCTAATAAAAATTATAAGAAAATGCTATTTTTTGGGGGGTTCTGGACATGCTACAGAGCTGAAACTTCACATGTACACTTTTTAGACCCCCCAGATCTGAAATCCTAAGTAAAAATCAAAAAATCTCTCTTTTTTTTTTTTTAATTTTTCAATAATTGGCTTTTTTTATCAAAAATGACAATTTTTAAGAACTTTTTTTGTGTGATTTTGTGTCTGGTGGGTCTAAAAGGTGTACCTGTGAAGTTTCAGCTCTGTAGCATGTCCAGAACCCCAAAAAAAAGATCATATAGGTGTAAAAGAGGGGTCCCACCATCCCTGCTCTACTGAAAAATGATCTTTTTTCTGGTTCTGGACATGCTACAGAGCTGAAACTTCACAGGTACACTTTTAGACCCCCCAGACACTAAATCCAAAAAAAGTCATGCCTGCCTCCAAAAATGCCCGATAAATGCAAGAAAAAGCGCCGTAGAGAAGCCGTATTCCTGTTCTAATAAAAATTATAAGAAAATGCTATTTTTTGGGGGGTTCTGGACATGCTACAGAGCTGAAACTTCACATGTACACCTTTTAGACCCCCCAGATACGAAATCTAAAAATCAAAAAATCTCTTTTTTTTTTTTTAATTTTTCAATAATTGGCTTTTTTATCAAAAATTACAATTTTTAAAAACTTTTTTTGTGTTATTTTGTGTCTGGGGGGTCTAAAAGGTGTACCTGTGAAGTTTCAGCTCTGTAGCATGTCCAGAACCAGAAAAAAAGATCATATAGGTGTTAAAGTTAAAGGAGGCTCCCGAACCACATCCCTGTTCTACTGAAAAATTATCTTTTTTTTTCATGGTTCTGGACATGCTACAGAGCTGAAACTTCACATGCACACCTTTTAGACCCCCCCAGATACTAAATCCAAAGTAAAAATCAAAAAATTTCTTTTTTTTTTTTTTTAATTTTTCAATAATTGGCTTTTTATCAAAATGACAATTTTTAAGAACTTTTTTTGTGTGTTTAATAGTTAATGGGGCATGACCCAGAACCCTAGGCACTTTTTAGGGGAATTTATTGGGTTTTGGGGCTTCAAAATGGTGTTTTTTGATTACCGAAGTTCGGGTCCCATTGATTTCAATGGGGTTCTGAAATCCGGGCCGAACTTTCGGGAAGTTCGGATGTTCTGGCCGAACCAAACTTTTCAAAAGTTCGATCATCCTTACTGTTCAGTTATACCCAGTCAGCAATACACCTATGTCTGTGAATTGCCAACATTGTTTTCACACAAGTTCATGTTCGTCTATGGCCAAAGGTACTCAGACCACTGTGATTGAAACCACCAATGTCCTTCAGGTACCCGATAACGTGACCTCTGTGACACTTCTGTCTAAAGCCCCAGAAGAGGCAACACTGTCTCCTGAAGATGCATTTCTTATTAGTACCAACACTACTTCAAGCCTGCTCGAAGAAGATATACCACCAGACTGTACCTATGCTTCTGATGGTACTGTAGTCTGCAAAAAGGACTTGCGTTTATTTGAGGAGGCATTGCGTGCCAGACGCTCCACTCCTGCTGAGGAAAATGTTCACGCCCGGCGGGCGTCCCTAAAGGGGGGGGGTACTGTCATGGTTCTAGTCGTACCCGCCAGACAGCTAGGCGTGGCCACCCCACTGGTGCCTTTCAGAGGTATTGAACCTGTGTCCTTCTGGCTTCCCAGTCTGCAAACTAGCCTCTGAGCCACTTCAGGACTTTGGATAACTCCTGTTTATTCCTGTATTGCCTGCAGCACTAGGGGGCTGGATTTCACCAGAGGCTCAGACCTGTCAGTAACTCTTCAGCTGTACTTGATACCTAATTAACAAGGTATAAGACACTGCCCCTCCCTAAGGGCAGTGTCAGTTCATTGATTCTGGTTTCCTGGTTTGGTTCCTGTTGTTTAAGTTCCCGCATTCCTGTTTGTTTCCGGCATCTGACCCCTGGCTTCACCTGACGGTTCTCCTGTTCTAGTCCTTGCCTGTATTTGGACCTGGTTATCCTGCACAGCCCCCGCGCACAAACTCACAGGCCAGGTGGCTTCTTTCCTGGTCACCCTGGTCTGTGTTTGTTTGCAAGGGTGAGCATAAATCTCTGCCTGAATGACTCCCAAAAAAGGTAAGCCTTGACACAGCACAAGTAAATGTTATAGCTGAGGATAAAGAGAGTGCTCCTGACTGTGAATTTATATTCTCCCTGTGTTCTCTGCAAGCTGGGACATTAACCATTAAGATTGGAAATACAGATGTGTCAGTGCTGATTGACTCTGGAGCTACATGCAATGTTATGGACTTAGCTTCTTGGCACAGTCTTAATGGCAGAGAAAATCACCTTAAATTGTGTAACACCACTAAACAGATTTATACTTATGGCTCCAGTACACCACTACAACTTGAAGGCAAATTTTATACCTCTGTTCAAACACATGAAACTGGTCCTCCATTGCAGACCGAATTCTATGTTGTAGATGGCACAGGGTCGCCTCTGCTTGGCCGTCAAACCGCTATGGCACTAGGGGTGTTAAAGATTGGCCGTGATGTAGGCAGCGCAAGAGTGAATATGGTGTCTCCTGCTATTTCTGCATTGAAAGAGGAATTTAAAGATTGCTTCTCTGGGTTTGGAAAATTAAAGGATTTTCAGTTGGAGCTTCACATTGATCCACATGTAAAGCCTATTGCACAGCCAGTACGCAGACTTCCTTATAGCCTGAGATCACCTGTTGAGCACAAACTGGCAGAGCTGCTCGACCTTGACATTATTGAACCTGTGGAAGGACCCACTCCGTGGGTATCGCCGTTAGTGGTTGTACCAAAGGGCACAGATATTCGGATTTGTGTGGACATGAGATGTGCTAACCAAGCTGTGCAGAGAGAGAGACATCCAATTCCCACTATTGAAGATGTTCTACATGCAATGAATGGGGCAAGTGTCTTCAGTAAACTGGATTTGAAATGGGGTTATCATCAGATTGAATTGACCCCAGCATCTAGAGTCATCACTACATTTGCAAGCCATAAAGGTCTTTTTAGATACAAGAGGTTGATGTTTGGCGTATCGTCAGCACCGGAGGCCTATCAACATGTGATTCAGCAAGTGCTACATGGTTGTGAAGGCACGCATAACATTTCTGATGATATAATTGTGTGGGGAACAAACACACAGGAGCACGATGAACGTCTCCGTGCAGTGCTAACTCGCTTGAAGGAGAAAGGGTTAACATTAAATGAGAAGAAGTGCACATTTCAAATGAATAAAATGACTTTTATGGGCCATGTGCTGTCTGACAGGGGCATTGGTCCGGAGGACTGTAAAATTAAAGCTGTGTCTGATGCCAGAAATCCTGAAAACCCTGCAGAAGTACACAGTTTTCTTGGGCTAGTGAATTACTGTGCCAAGTTTATTCCAGATATGGCGACTGTCAGTGAACCTTTGAGAGTGTTGACTCGCAAAGCAGTCCCTTGGAAGTGGGGCTTTTTGGAACAAGGTGCATTTGATGAACTTAAGAGACGGCTGACTTGCGCCACAACTTTGGCTTATTTCAATCCTACTGCACACAAGTTATTGTCGATGCTAGCCCTGTGGGGTTAGGCGCCATCTTGGTTCAGAGACAATGCACAGGCAATTACAGGCCTATTCAGTATGCAAGCAGATCCCTCACTGATGTAGAGAGACGTTATTCTCAGACCGAGAAAGAAGCTTTGGCTGTTGTTTGGGGATGTGAAAGGTTTCACACCTATCTCTACGGCCTTGATTTTGAAATCATCACAGACCACAAGCCTCTGGAAGTGATATATTCGCCACGCTCAAAACCATCCGCCAGAATTGAGAGATGGGTTCTCAGATTGTTACCATATCGCTTTACAGTGCGGTACAGACCTGGACCGACTAATGCTGCAGATGCACTTTCCAGATTGCCTCAGTCTTCTGCACCTGTTCATAACCTGGCAGAAGAGTACATTCGTTTTGTGGCTACTAACGCCATGCCTCAGGCATTGACACCGCGGGAGGTTGAAGAATTGTCATCTGTGGATCCGGAAATTGCTCGGTTGAGAAAATGTGTAAGACAAGGGGTTTGGGTGGATTGTGACCCGAGCTATCACAGAATCAAACAAGAGCTGAGTATTGCAGGACAACTAGTTCTACGTGGCAATCGTATTGTGATGCCTAAAGACTTACGGAAACGTACATTACATTTAGCCCATGAGGGCCATCAAGGCATTGTACGCACCAAACAAAGATTACGTGAGAAAGTCTGGTGGCCAGGAATTGACAAGGATGTGGAACGTTTGGTTTCTTCATGTCGAGCATGTCAGTTGGTGGGCAGCAAACCTAAACCAGAACCAGTAACTCACACTGTTCTACCTGAGGGACCATGGGAAGATTTAGCCATTGATCTGTGCGACATTCCATCTGGACACCATCTTTTAGTTGTTGTGGACTATTATTCAAGGTGGCAAGAGGTGGTAGTTCTCACTAAAGCTACATCATCAACTGTAATTGAGGGGTTGGAGAGCATTTTTGCATCTCATGGGTTGCCTAAACGGATTGTGAGTGATAATGGTGCCCAATTTACTTCTCAGGAATTTCAGGATTATCTGAAATCAAATGCTATTGAACATCATCGTACAACTCCATACTGGCCACAGGCTAACGGGGAAGTGGAACGCCAGAATCGAACCTTGCTGAAAGCTTTGCGGATTGCTCATTTAGAGAGAAGAGACTGGAAAAGAACTGTGGCGTTTTCTTTTGGCTTATCGCACAACTCCGCATACTGTCACTGGCGTTAGTCCTGCGGAACTTCTTTGTGGTCGCAAATTCAGGACAAAATTGCCAGACATTGGGGGTCCTCCTACAAGTCAGAAACCTTTTCGGCATATTGATGAGGAAAGGAAGATCCGGGCTGAACAGTATGCAAACAACCGCCGCCATTGTCAACCTAGTGGCCTTCAACAGGGTGATAAGGTGTTGCTTCAAAATGATCGGTTTAACAAACTGGCTCCGTCCTTTGAACCTGAGCCTTATGTTGTAAAGGAGAAAAGAGGTACTCAAGTGGTTTTAGAGGATTTAGATGGACACACAAAAGTGCCTAATTCCTCATTTGTGAAGAAATTTATTGAGTCAGAAGGTCAAGTATCGGAAGATGGCGAACAGGCAAAGAGTAGTGATGATACTGCCAGTGATCCAGACTTCAATCCACAACCATCCACATCGGAATGGCCAAGAGAAAAACGAGCAAAAAATCCACCGGCCTACCTTAAGGACTATGTGTATAGTCAGGAGTTTATAGTTTAAATTTTTAGTTGTTCATCCATGCATTTTGTTAATCTTTTTAATACGTTGTGCATGTTATGTTTTATTCAAAGAGAGGAGGGAATGTAGTATGGTAAGCAACGGGTTAAGTTGCTGTCTGCAAAATGTTACAATTATGTATATGTCTGGGAGCTGGGTGTGGCTGAAGTTAGTTGCATGCTGATGTGCAGTGAATAAAGAAGCAACCTGTACAGCCTGGTCTGTGTTAATACACTACAACCGTCTGTTTAAGTCATTACTGCCAGAAGCAAATGACTCGCAATCCACATGTGACAGGATCCACCGTGCCCTGCGCCCTAAACCCCCCCCCCCCCCCACCCCCTTATAAACCCCCAAGGGATGTGGTTTTGTGCATGAAAGATTTTATCACTAAGGAGGAAATCTTGAGGGCCACAAGGAACACCCCCAACATCCTTATAGATGGCCACAAATTACAAATATATCCAGATATATCTCAGGCCACGTTGGAGAGGAGACGCATATTGAAGGAGATTACTACTGTGCTACAATCAGCCCGTCTGCGCTACAAATGGGGATTTCCATTCAAGCTGATTATACCCCACAACGGGTCCACCTACGTTGTTACCACCATTCAAGAGGGTCACGAGACCCTAATAAAGTTAGGTTTGATGGATCCAGCCGCAGTACCCTCACCAGCTCCAGCCCCTCGCCCTTCACCTCTCTGGCAGACTCTGGCTTCCAGAAGAAGACGCAGAAGAACACGCCAGGATGGGGAGTAAATCTCTCTACTTGTATTTCACAGAAACATGTCACAGGAACCTTGTTCACTCTACACTATAGTGTCATCATCACTCATTTTTACATCAGTCTTTGATTTTTCCTAATTTCTGGTTATGTTCCTGAAAACCCTTGATCTCAAAAGAAATGGCATGATCTCCATGGATAACACATAACTTAACAGTGATATGCAATTTTTCTTATCCTGCGTATATATAACATTTTCCTTTTCCCCTGCAGTCTGTTCTGTCTATTTTTACAGCATCACAGCTCTTCCAACTCACATTCCTGGACAGACAGTGGCACCTACTGGCAAGCTATGAAATCTCCAGGAATGGTTTCTAGCAGAACATGCCTTCATCACATCAGAGTCTACTCATACCCTCTACTGACACCCAGTGGCCTTAGTCCGATTGGCAAGTAATATCCATTACATAACTGTCTTGTATTCTGGACTTGCCGAGACGGGCCAGTAATCTCAGGATGGTTACTTCTGTTTTTGTTCTCTAGCTTAACACAAGGACAGATGCTAGTTCAATGTTCCAGTTCTCAGGGCGGAGTAGAGGGACCCTCTTCCTCTCTCCTAATTTTTACTCTCCTGTCGGTCTTTTTTTTTCCCCTTCTATCAATATTCAGTGTTCTTCTAGTTAATCTAACATCAGACATCATTCGGGAGGCTTCCTCTCATTTTCATGTTATATCTTACAAACGGCCTAAGCTAAGCTTCTGCGCTTGTACATGACGCACTTACTCAGCCGGGTTGACTGACACCAGCCCTCCAGGGGAGACCCTGCGGTCAAGGCTCTCCACTCCGAGACTTGCGGGGACTCCTCCGGGGCTGCTGGCTCTTGACCGTCTGTTTAGGAGGTATTTTTCCTCCAATTTGGTTACTATGTTTTCAGTGCCTTATTGGCTTACTGAACCATGGTTATTTTTTTTATTTCTTAATAGAAAAGATTTTTCACAACGTTAGAGTCTTTTTAAAATCTTCAATGTATGTATTCACTTATCTTGACAAACGGATGTATAACATGATTTTATGCTCTTCCCGTGCTCGGCCCAGCCTCACCCGGGCACGGATTTTGAGTATGCCAAATGCTGAATGCCTCGGATCCCATGATGCACTCTATTCTTCTTTGTCGGACAGAGGTGGATATGTCAATTGGCTCGCATACCCGATTCCCTCCACCAAATTTATCCCAAGGCCAATTGAATTTCAATTTCTTTATGGATATGGCGATTAGAACTATTTCACATAATGTGCAGAGTTTCAATTCGCCTAATAAACGCAATAAAGCTTTTCACCAATACAAGCGCCTAAACGCCAAGATCCTACTGCTACAAGAAACTCACTTTGCGAGTAACAACCATCCCAAATTTTTTCATAAGTCTTACAATCAATCCTTCTATACCACGTTTTCCTCTAAAAGCAGAGGAGTGGCAATTTTCATCCATAACCCTCTCCCATTCGAATTACAAGAGGTCTACAAAGACCCATAGAGCCGGTACATAATTATAAGAGGTCGCATCATGGGAAAAGAGTTAACTATTGCTAACTTATATGCCCCTAATGGAGCCAATGTGTAATTTTTTTTAGACTTTTTCTTAGAATTAGAGAAATATCATTCCTCCCACATTATTCATGGAGGAGACTTTAACATGGTGTCACATCCAACTATGGATAGAAGCAATCCCTCCTCCACATCTAAGACATTCCCTAAAACCCTAGAACGCAAACTCAACAATTTACAGCTAGTGGACCCTTGGAGATGTTTAAATGTAGGTTCTAGAGAGTACACGTTTTACTCAAATCCTCACAACTCATCGGCTAGAATAGATTATATTTACACCTCACAAGTAATATTAGCCAATTCAATTTCAGCTGATATATTTCCCTGTGTGTGGTCTGACCATCACATGGTGATATTTGACACGAAAAATATTGGTCTAGCCCCTACACCATACTCATGGAGATTGAATGATTCCATTTTAACAAATGCTCAAGACACTAAGGAGGTTTCTGATGCCATAACAGAATTTTTTAGACTTAATCCCACAGAAGATACCTCGGTTCAGAATACATGGGTCACACACAAGGCCTTTATCAGAGGCAAACTTATTGCAATTGCAGTTAAGTAGAACAGGGAAAGCACCAAAAAAATACAAGATCTAACCAAAGATCTTCAAAGATTATACAAAAACTTTAATATCCTACACGAACCAAACATTAGACTTCAAATAGATCAAAAGCGAACAGAATTAAACAGTATCCTTTCCGAGAATGCAGATAAATCACTCCGATATACGAGATCTAAGTTTCTCCTCTACAGAAATTCCTCCTCCACGATGCTAGCCAGGAAACTAAATCGATCAGTTAAACCGCCACATGTTTATAAGTTGAATACATCATCTGGTATGACTACCTCACATCCCAAAGAAGTTTTGGGGATTTTTGAGAAATTCTACTCAAACCTCCTCTCCCCTCCCCATACAGTAGCCTCGACAGACTCACAGAGATGGCTAGATGATATTTCACTCCCATCCTTATCTCCTGCAGATACGGACCTATTAAATGCACCCATCACTGACACTGAGGTGGCTCAAACTATTAAATCCCTGCGTAATTCCTCTGCACCTGGTCCAGATGGATTTACAGCTACGTACTACAAAACATTCACACAAATTATCTCTCCCAAACTTTCGCTGCTTTTTAATCAAATACTTAAAGGCAACGCATTCCCAGAAGAAATGTCCCTAGCAAATATGGTCCTCCTCCCAAAGCCTAACAAAGACTTATCCAGCCCCCAAAATTTTAGACCAATCTCAATTATTAATAATGATCTTAAACTATTTAGTAAAATCCTAGCTAATAGACTCTCAGCTTTAATCCCTAAACTGATATCTACATCCCAATCAGGCTTCATCCCAACCCGCCAAATTACAGATAACATCTGTTTGGCAAGTAATATTATACAGGATGCGAACTTATTCAAAAAACAACTGCTACTGTTGGGACTTGACATCCACAAGGCCTTCGACAGTGTCTCATGGGAGTACCTTAAATGAATTCTCCCCAGATTTGGCCTTGTTGGTGAGTTTCTAAATGGTTTTATGGCCCTATACAAATACCCCAAAACTAGAATCAGAATGACAGGATGTAATTCCTCCTTTTTTCCGCTGGGTAGGGGAACTCGGCAGGGATGTCCCTGTCCCCTCTGCTATTTGCTCTAGCTATTGAGCCACTCTCGATAGCAATCAAAAGACATGATGGAGTAGAGGGGTACAGGAAAGGCACGGAGTCATATAAATTAAGCCTATATGCAGACGATGCGCTGCTATTCATTCACGACCCATTACGTTCAATACCCAATTTACTAATAATATTAGAAAAGTTTGCAGAGATATCAGGACTTAGTATTAATATGTCCAAGTCGATAGCTTTGCCAATTCATTTCTCATCGTTTGACACTTTAACCCTAAAATCCGATTTTCCATTTGTATGGGCTACGGAGACGATCCCATATCTTGGCATACAATTATGCAAAGAATATAAATCCCTCTTCCAATACAATTTCCCGCCATTATTAACAAAAATACGCAATATGCTCCAATTATGGTCCGCTTACCGTCTATCCTTTTTAGGGAAAATAACGGCCATCAAAATGACCATTCTTCCGAAACTAGTTTATCTTTTCCGGGCCATACCAATACACCTCACCAAAGCCTTTACATCTAAAATCCAATCGACTATTAATAAATTTGTTTGGGGCAATAAAAAACCCAGATATGCAGCAAATGTCTTATACCAACATCAACAGTCAGGAGGCCTCGGTCTGCCTCAGATATGGATATATTACATATGTAGTAGACTAACTCAATTGGGTCATTGGCACGATCGTTCCTCAAGATCACCTTGGGTGAATTTTGAACGACTTTCAATAGCTCCATTCAATTTGGCAGGTCTGCTCTGGGATCCCACGATCCCTATATTCCAAATATCTACTCGAAACTCAGTTGTCTCAGGTACCCTTAAAATATGGAGATTCA
This sequence comes from Pelophylax lessonae, assembly GCF_965119305.1. Taxonomy (NCBI): domain Eukaryota; kingdom Metazoa; phylum Chordata; class Amphibia; order Anura; family Ranidae; genus Pelophylax; species Pelophylax lessonae. Next base: position 653,043,847 of record NC_138771.1, read on the forward strand.
TCAATAAGAAATGGCCTCTAGTTTCTGATCCTCCTATGGGCACTTCCTTTTTGGGTGATCCAAGATTTAAAGAGGCTTTTAATTCTCCGCAACAGTTCACATAGTGGTCTGACAATAAGTTAACCACAATCTATGACTTATTTGATGGAGGAATTTTCCATTCTTTGGAAAAACTAACAAGTACAAATCATATTCCTCCTTCGGAAAAAAAGAACTATGGACTGGTTAAAAATTACTTTATATCTCTTCACTCTCAGCCCTCTGGAGCGCCTCTGAGAACCTTTGAACACATTTGCCTGAAAAACCCATTGGGTAGAGGCCATATCTCCACCCTGTACACTACTCTAAATACACGTGACACTGAGACAAAATTAATATATATATGACAGATTGGTAGTCGGAACTACAGAAATCCTTTTCAGTGGGAGACTGGCAGAATATGTGGCTGAACCTACGGGGCTCCACCAGATCGCTGGGTGTGAGAGAAACAGCTATTAAGTTATATACAAGGTGGTACTTTACACCCGAAAAATTAAACAGCTTCTATCCAGAGGTCTCCCCTCACTGCTTTAGAGGTTGCGGCGAGTTGGGCTCTCTGAGGCACGTGTTCTGGGACTGTCCCGAGATACAAAACACCTGGTCGGAGGTATTTGGTTTAATAGAGAAGGTTACAGGCAAAAATCTCACTTTATCAGCAACACAATGTTTACTGTTCAAAGGTATACCAGAACTCTCCATACAACTAACCCGTTTAACTCATACGATTTGCGTAGCAATGTTATGGGCAATCACCAGGCAATGGAAAGAACCACTTGTTCCATTCACACTTGTCACTCACAGAATTGAGGACATAAGATCTATGGAAGGATATTATCACACTATAACAAATACTAAAAAAATATATGACCAAAAATGGACCCCCTGGTTCCTGTATAGATGCTCCCAAATAACCTAAGTTACAACAAGTATTAGACTCCCTTTTGTGGAGTAAAACTAGAATGATCCCATCACACACCGCAAAGAATAAATATTTCATTCCCAGGTGGTGGACAGTATGGGCACCCCCTCAAGAGGCAGAGAGAGTGTCCAATAGAATAGTTCAACCTTTTAACCCCCCATCTTTCCCCGTTTGTCGTGTTAGATTTTACTCCGGTCATCCGGTTATGCATGCATGGTTAGGTAAGACTCCTTTTTGAGTTTAAAACTCCAGATAAGTGAAGCTCACCTTCTCAGGAAGATAAAATAAATAGAAAAGTTATAATCTGGCAGTTAACATGTGCAATTTCCATTGTTATAGGTTGTATAATTCTTACACTGTACTTTCAATGTTCACCTTGAAATCTTGACGTTGTATAATTTTCTTTGTTCAAATTCAATAAACGTTTATAATCAAAAAAAATAATTCATGGTGAAGAGAAGGAACAAGATCGCCCCTGATTTTTGAACCTATTGGCATTTGTACGGCTTATTTAACACCTCACTAAGGACTTATCACAGTGATAAGACGTGAAAAGAGTTATCACCAATTATCACCGTATTTTCACCATTTATTAAACACAATATTGACTGTTATAACAACCTGCCGGGGGGTTGAGATTCCTGTAAATGTTCTTTCCTGACTTGTTATTTTTAAGTTTAGGTCCACTTTAATGGACACCTGGATTGTGATGTTTCTCTTTGGCTCATTATTTAATATAAGAACAATTATTTAGCCCTATGTATCTGAAGTCAATAAGCTTAGTATTGGGGATGTATCCCAACTCGCTGGCAGCTTCATAGTCATTTAGCTAATGAAATTAGATGTAAACCCAAACTGAATGACATGTAGTTCGCTAAATTCTACTTTTTTCAATACGTGTTTTCACCTTTTTTCATCCTTTTGTTGGCGGTCATTGCTGCATCCCTTTTAAATCCACTACCTGTCTACATGCCAGGGGCGTAACTACAGAGGTTGCAATTGCAACCGGCCCCATGCTCCAGGGGGCCTGTGCGGCTCCCCTGTACACCTGGATAGGAGGGGGGTGTCGGCAGCATGTAGAGAAATCACTGTCCTCCTTTTTCCTCCTGTAGCATCAGGAGGAAAATGGAGGAGATTGATTCCTTGTGTTCTGCTGTCTCTGGGCCCCTGTGTGCTCCCCTGGTCCCCCCCCCACACTGTGCTGCCACCCCTACTGTGCTCTCTTCCCTCTCCTGCCAGCTGCTGCAGGGGATGTGTCACAATAGAGAACCAGGAAGGGGTCGGTAAATATGTCATTTACCAGCTCCTTCCTTTTCTGAATGGACAGAGTCATAGTCAGTGACATTGTAAAAAAATAAAATAAAATGATAAAAAATAATACAATTAAAATACCAAAAAATAAAAACTACTGACACCAGTGGGTGAACTTCCAGGATCACAAAGGTCACACTTGCAACCGGGCCCTGGCATTCCACCACCGTGGGGAGGCCCCAAGATGGCAGGAAGGGAGCCCACTACAGAACTTGTGAAAGGGTCCCGCTGCGGGACCGTAATAAAGGGCCCCGCAACAAGAATAAATGGCCCCAGGATCAGTGGAAAAAGCCCCAGGCTTAAAGGGAAGGGCCCCGGCCAGGGATCTGGGGGCCCTTTATGGTTTATTGCACCGGGGCCCTGAAGGTTCTAGTTATGCCTCTGCTACATGCACTTCAGTACTCAAACCTCCCACCTTTAGAATTTGAGAAAGAGGTGTAGCGCTACCCCCCACAGAGCCCCTGAATGGGTTCTCTGATCTTTGCCTCGACCTCACAAGTACTTCAGCCCTTCTAACACACTAGCTTAAAGTGATTGTAAAGTTTCGTTTTTTTTCCCTATAAAAATAGCAAACATGTTATACTTACCTCCTCTGTGCTGTTGGTTCAGCCCAGATCCTCCTCTTTTCGGGTCCCTCTTCTGTTATCCTGGCCCCTCCCTCCTATTGAGTGCCACCACAGTAAGCAGCTTGCTATGGCAGCCCCCAAGCCGAGTCACAGCTCCCTGTGTCCATTCAGACACAGAGTCCCTGAACCGGCCCTTCCCCCTCTCTCTCCGGATTGGCTAGCTGACTTTGATTGATAGCAACAGCAGCCAATGGCACTGCTGCTGTGTCTTAGCCAATCAGAAGGGAGAGTCCCAGACAGCTGAGACGCTCGTGAACATCGCTGGACAGAGAGGGACCTCAGGTAAGCATTAGGGGGGCTGAGGGGGGCTGCTGCACACAGAAGGTTTTTTATCTTAATGCATTCTATGTATTGAGATAAAAAGCCTTCTGTGTGTAGCAGCCTCCCCAGCCCCCCCCCCCCGCAATACTTACCTGAGCCCCATCTCTGTCAAGCGATGTCCATGAGTCCCTCGACCATCTGGGACTCTCCTTCCTGATTGGCTGAGACACAGCAGTGGTGCCATTTGGCTCCCGTGGCGGGTCAATCAAAGTCAGTCAGCCAATCATGAGAGAGAGGGGGGGCCGAACCGCAGCTCCGTGTCTTAATGGACACATGGAGCTGCTGCTTGGCTCAGGTGCCCCCATAGCCAGCTACTTACTTTGGGGGCACTCAATTGAAGGGAGGGGCTAGCAGAAGTAAAGAGGGACCCAACAAGAGGAGGATCCAGGCTGCTCTGTGCAAAACCACTTCACAGGGTAGGTAAGTATAACATGTTTTTTTTTTTTTTTTAAACGAGACTTTACAATCACTTTAATAAAACCTTCTGACTTTACAACTCCTTTAATTAAACAAAGTTTGCAATGTCATCACATTCATGGAAAGATGTATCAAGAGCAGGGCTTTTTTTCAGTGGGAACGCGGGGGAACGCAGTTCCGGCACCTCCAGCACTGAGTTTATGTGCAAGGGGTGTGGGGTGTGCTGGAGGGTCTATTGATGTTGGCTGCTAGTGGATCTATTGTCACTGGTGGGGATTTGTTTTTGTGTGAGAGTCTAATGTTGCTGGTAGGGGATCTATTTTTTCTGGGGGGTCTTATGTTGCTAATCTATTGTTGAGGGAGAGGTCTATTGTTGCTGGCTGCTGAAGGGTCTTATGATACTGGCTGCTTGAAAATATGTTGTTGCTGCTGGTGAGGTCCAATGTTGCTAGGGTGAATCTTTTGTTGCTGGTTGTGGTATTCTGTTGTGGGTGGTCAATGTTTTATTGTGTGGGGATCTGTTGTTGCTGGGGTGTGGTCTATTGTTATGTGGGGGATCTATTGTTGCTAGGGTGAGATCTATTGTGCTGCAGGGGATCTGTTGCTGGGGTGGAGTCCATTGTTGCGGGGCGGGGGTCTATGGTTGCTGGGGGGATCTATTGTTGCTGGGGGGTCTATTGTTGCTGGCTGCAGGGGATCTATTTTACTGCTTTTCTTGTTATCAATATAAAATTCCATACAAATTATTTAGCACCACAAAATGATTCTTGGTTTTGTATTCTCTAAATGGGGCGGTACTGGGAGGTGGGTTGGAACCAAGGGCCGGTGCTCAGAGGTGGGAAGGGGGCGGAGACAAGGGGTGACTCACAGCTTAGGGGGGAGTTCCTGCACCTATTCTCTGAGAAAAAAAGCCCTGATCAAGAGCATAATAATAACTCTGTGTCAAGAAACAGACCTCATACAAACTGGTAGAGGTGAACCTCAATATATTTGAAACACTGTATAATGGATGATAATGACAGAGGCATAAACTAGGCAAATAATAATAGTTAGACTAATCAATATATGGTGAAAACAATAGTCCAAAGCACATATTGGACAACACTATGTACCAGAGTCAGCATAAATTGCAGCCAGTCACCTTGAGGGACAACAATTAGATTGGATTTACTCTGTTCAGGGGGCTATATTGCAAAGTGCATTAAGAGTGACTCTGATAGGCCTAAGCTTATTGTGAGGAGGTACTTGTTAAGTGGATGAAAGTAAAGGGTAAGGGGGGCGGGGGAAGTGGCTTAATGTGAGGCAGTACTTTATGATGTTCTTTTGCCGGCTATAGTTGGGGCCCTTTAACAATGTTGGTGCACTTAACTAGTGGTCCAGCATACAGTCTATGTGCAATGAGGGAACAGTATGGGTGTAATGTTCAAATATGAGGCACTGATTATAATCATGGTGTCCATAGCGCTGCCCTATGGTGACACTCTAAATTTCATGGGTGTAATGTTGTTGTGTTATTGACACAGCACATATGAGGTATTGTTGTGGTATGGACATGGACACTGGGTGGGTTAATGTCCTGCTCTCAGCAACACAGTCTCGACAAATCAGTATTCAAGAGGAGGGCCATCTGCCCACTCATCGGTCCTTGCGACACAACTCTAAAGTTCCTAAGGTATAAAAAAGGCCCCTTTATGTCATCACACAGGTGGTTCCAGCATTCAGTGGCATGAGGAGGGGAAGATGGACGAATGCTTTGATCCCTTTGAGGCAAGCGCAGTGCCACTGTGATCACTGCAGTCCCCATTACTGCCACCTCCCAGCCAAAGGCTCTCTTCTCCACTGGTTTGGCCTACTGAAGTAGAGGGGCACACCTTGAGCCCCTCGGTGCCAAGAGAACAAAACTTTCAATTCAGTCTCTTAAAAGCTATATCGCTTCTCCCCTTTCTTCTCAAGATCCTATGGGAACTGCATTATGCAAGTCCATGAGTCCTATTCTGTGATTGATGTCCTGAACTTCAATTCCCATGATCTTCAGCATTCCACTTAGAAGTCCATAGGCTCTCCTCTTATAGTTCTCCCTCCAGTGGCGGGAGGGCATAGGGTATCCCATTATCCAGCATATCAGTAAAGAGTAAAAGTAAACTAACTATAAAGAGGGCAATGTCTCCTATGTGTTTTTTTGTAATCCAGCACTTGGCTATGGAGGGAAACTATGAAGTATAGATGATAAACAGCAGACTGTCGTGCAGTGGGTGTAACTTCATTGCACTGAATGTTTGGCACAACAGAATGTGAGCCTACTTGCAGTATACAAAGAACACATGAGCTGCAGTCCTTGTATCCACAAAATACTTGTTAAAGGATATTTAAACCCAAGAACAATGGATATTTAAACCCACCCAAATGTAATATTTTGCAGATTACCAGTCCTCAGATGTGGTGGCGGCATTCGTTTTCTTTTTTGCAACTAAATACATTTTTTGCAAACGCTTGTTGATCCTACAAGAAAGTCCAATGCCCTTGTAACTTTACGTGGAGTGAACTGATATATGAACCACTTAACCTCCACATGATTTTACCCCCTTCATGACCAGGCCATTTTTTTGCTATTCAGCACCTCACTACTTTAATGGGCCATACACACTATAAGATTTTCTGAAGACTTTTTCCTTTAGACTTAACAAAACCATATAATATGAGGTCAAACCTAAACACTTTCAATTTGTATGCAATCCGGCAGGCCCTTGCACTACATAGAAAAGGTAAATCTGAAGGAAAAAGTCTTCAGAAAATCTTATAGTGTGTATGGCCCTTAACTGACAATTGCGTTTTTATGCAACACTGTACGAAAACACAATTGATATAATTCTTTTTCACACAAATAGAGCTTTCTTTTGATAACATTTGATCACCACTAGGTTTTAAATTTTTTGCGATATTTTTGCAAATAATAGTCTTTTTGATTAACCACTTCTGGACCGGAAGATTTTCCCCCTTAATGACCAGACCATATTTTGCGGTTCGGCACTGCGTTATTTTAACGGACAATTGCGCAGTCATGCGACGCTGTACCCAAATAAAATTGACGTCCTTTTTTTCCCACAAATAGAGCTTTCTTTTGGTGGTATTTGATCAACTCTGCGGTTTTTAGATTTTGCGCTATAAACCAAAAAAGAGCGACAATTTTGAAAAAAAAAAAAAAACACAATATTTTTTACTTTCCGCTTTATAACATTCCCAAAAAAAAATTTAAAAAATCACACACATTTTGTTTTATCAGTTTAGGCCAATTTGTATTCTGCTACATATTTGTGGAAAAGAAAAATCCCAAAAAGCGTATTTTAATTGGTTTGCGCAAAAGTTATATTATAGGATAGATTTTTGGACTTTTTATTTATGTTTTTTGTTTTTATTAGTAATGGCATTGATCAGCGATTTTTACCGGGACTGTGACATTGCGGTGGACAAATCTTTTGGGGACCAGTGACACCAATACATTGATCTGTGCTAAATAATATGCACTGTTACTGTATAAATGAGACTGGCAGGGAAGGGGTTAATACTGGGGTTGATCAAGGGGTTAAATGTAAGCCTAATTGTGCTTACTAACTGTAGGGGGGGGGGGACTCTGTGAAAGGCACACAGAGATCGGTGTTTCAGCTCAGCTGAGACACACAATCTTATTGTGCCTGTGTGACAGGAGAGCCGCCTGCTTTGTTTACATAGGCAGGCGGCTCTCCTGTCAGTTTTTTTCCGAAGATCGCGGGAGGTCGGTGGCGATCGAGCCCACTCCTCCCGTGGTCTGCCTGCCGCTGTGTGTAATCGCCGAGACCACATGCACATCATTTACGTAGATCTACGTGATTATGCGCAGCAGAGCCGCCCTGCCGCAGTAAATCTGCGTGGGGCGGTCGGCAAGTGGTTAATGAAAAAAAATGTAGCTATGTAGCCCATTGGTAGCGCATAGGCCTTTTATCTCTAATGAAAAAAATTGTCTTTTTGATTTAAAAAAAACAATATTTTTTACCTTCTGCTATAAAAAATACTCCATAAAATTTTTTTAGAAAATGTAATTTCTTCATAAATTTCGGCCAAAATTTATTCTGCTACATGTCTTTGGTTAAAAAAAAAAAATGTATATTGATTGGGTTGTGTGAGTTATAGCATCTACAAAATGTGGGATATATACTGGAATTTTTTTTTTTTATACTACTAATGGCAGTGATCCGCGACATATACATAGGACGGTGGGAAATCTGGCACTAACTGACACTGTGGGGAACTGACCAACTGCCACTGACATCCCCAGTGACATTATTATAATGACCGGTGCGGTGGTGCTAAAAATATACACTGTCCCTGTACTAATGACACTGGCTGGGAAGGGGTTAGCATCTAGGGTGATCAAGAGGTTCAATGTGTTCCTAATAAAGTGTAATGTGTGTGATATATGCTGCTTTCACTAAGGGATCTTGTTGTTTTTTTTCCCTACTTGGCAGGGGAAAATAACAGAAAGATCCCCTGCCAGTGAACAGAGCTCTGTTCCGGGAATCACCGGCAATCTCCTTTGTCTGAGACCTGCTGATTGGCTTGTGCTGTAACGGATCACAGCACAGCCGGGTCGGCGGGCATGCGTTCCCTCCCCGGGCGCATGTTTCAAGTACTAGGTTCGTGATTCAGTGCAGAGAGGCCGCTTTGCCACCGCACACCTACGTTAAACAAGAGACGAGGTGTCTGTAGTCCAAATCAGAAGAGCAGTGTAGAGTAACAGCTCTGCTCCTCCATAGACACAGTGCACCAATTGACCATTGGGACCCTAGGACAGGAAGTGTGTTACTGGCAGGATCACCAGATGTAAAAAAATAGCCTAAGAAAAATGAAAACCAATGCAACCACCATGTCTAAGGGCTGATAACCTGAATAGAAATACATAGTGACTGCTTAACAGCCAGCAACAGTTGAAACAATCAACACCCCTTTGTAATGTATAGTAATGCTTACAGAAAAGTGAGGTGTGGACTATGTAATGTACAACACATTGAGTAGGGTGCAGGGGTCCGGACTATGGAAGGTACAACGTAACATATGGGGTGCAGGGGTCAGGACTATGCAAGGTACAACATAACATATGGTGTACCGGGGTCAGGACTATGTAAGGTATAACATAACATATGGGGTGCCGGGGTCAGGACTATGCAAGGTACAGCATTACATATGGGGTGCAGGGATCAGGACTATGTAAGGTACAACATAACATATGGAGTGCAGGGTCAGGACTATGTAGGGTACAATAAAATATATAAGGTGCAGGGGTGAGGACTATGTAAGCTACAACATAACATATGGGGTGCAGGGGTTAGGACTATGTAAGGTACAACATGACATATGGGGTGCAGGGCTCAGGACTATGTAAGGTACAACATAACATATGGAGTGCATTGTCAGGACTATGTAGGGTACAATAAAATATATAGGGTGCCGGGTTCAGAACTATGTAAGCGACAACATAACATATGGGGTGCAGGGGTTAGGACTATGTAAGGTACAACATAACATATAGGGTTCAGGGGTCAGGACTACGTAAGTTACAACATAACATATGGGGTGCAGGGGGTCAGGATTTTGTAAGGTACTACATAATATATGGGATGCAGGGTCAGGACTATGTAGAATATAACAAAGTATATAGGGTGCAGGAGTCAGGACTATGTAAGCTACAACATAACATATGGGGTACAGGGGTCAGGACTATGTAAGCTACAACATAACATATGGGGTACAGGGGTCAGGACTATGTAGCATATAACAAAGTATATAGGGTGCAGGGGTCAGGACTATGTAAGCTACAACATAACATATCGGGTGCAGGGATCAGGACTATGTAAGGTACAACATAACATATGGAGTGCAGGGTCAGGACTATGTAGGGTACAATAAAATATATAAGGTGCAGGGGTGAGGACTATGTAAGCTACAACATAACATATGGGGTGCAGGGGTTAGGACTATGTAAGGTACAACATGACATATGGGGTGCAGGACTCAGGACTATGTAAGGTACAACATAACATATGGAGTGCATTGTCAGGACTATGTAGGGTACAATAAAATATATAGGGTGCCGGGTTCAGAACTATGTAAGCGACAACATAACATATGGGGTGCAGGGGTTAGGACTATGTACGGTACAACATAACTTATAGGGTTCAGGGGTCAGGACTACGTAAGTTACAACATAACATATGGGGTGCAGGAGGTCAGGATTTTGTAAGGTACTACATAATATATGGGGTGCAGGGTCAGGACTATGTAGAATATAACAAAGTATATAGGGTGCAGGAGTCAGGACTATGTAAGCTACAACATAACATATGGGGTACAGGGGTCAGGACTATGTAAGCTACAACATAACATATGGGGTACAGGGGTCAGGACTATGTAGCATATAACAAAGTATATAGGGTGCAGGGGTCAGGACTATGTAAGCTACAACATAACATATCGGGTGCAGGGATCAGGACTATGTAAGGTACAACATAACATATGGAGTGCAGGGTCAGGACTATGTAGGGTACAATAAAATATATAAGGTGCAGGGGTGAGGACTATGTAAGCTACAACATAACATATGGGGTGCAGGGGTGAGGACTATGTAAGGTACAACATGACATATGGGGTGCAGGGCTCAGGACTATGTAAGGTACAACATAACATATGGAGTGCATTGTCAGGACTACGTAGGGTACAATAAAATATATAGGGTGCCGGGTTCAGAACTATGTAAGCGACAACATAACATATGGGGTGCAGGGGTTAGGACTATGTAAGGTACAACATAACTTATAGGGTTCAGGGGTCAGGACTACGTAAGTTACAACATAACATATGGGGTGCAGGAGGTCAGGATTTTGTAAGGTACTACATAATATATGGGGTGCAGGGTCAGGACTATGTAGAATATAACAAAGTATATAGGGTGCAGGAGTCAGGACTATGTAAGCTACAACATAACATATGGGGTACAGGGGTCAGGACTATGTAAGCTACAACATAACATATGGGGTACAGGGGTCAGGACTATGTAGCATATAACAAAGTATATATGGTGCAGGGGTCAGGACTATGTAAGCTACAACATAACATATCGGGTGCAGGGGTCAGGACTATGTAATATAGTAACCCTTACATTTCTGGTCACACGGTTATAGTAAAAATGTCTTTGGCGTTGATGGAAAAAATACCTTGGTGAGGATAATTACTCTGGTGTTGATTAGAGAAAAAGTCCCCAAAGTTATTTGTTGGAAAAATTCCCCAGTATTGGTGGTCAGATGGGAAAAAAAACACATCTGTGGTCAGTGGAAGGGAATATGTATTTATATTAAGGCAGCTTGGTCCAGCAGCCACTAAATCTCTTCTAGGATGAACAACTTTAGAGGCCTCCTACTCACTTCTATGGTGAGACATGTTCAGGGTCCGCAGAACTGAGGGACTCTGTTCCAACACAAGGACAGTCCTGTGCACATTTGGAGGGCATAACAGTGATGGCTGCATGATATTTCTTGTACCTATATCTATTTTCTGTACTCATACCTGTGTAATCTGTGTTGAAATGGCCACTTATAGTCGCCACAGGGTGACAACACATGAGCACAATTGGGAGACAGGGAAATAGTGTTGTCACCCTATAACAGGAAGTGCCTCAACAACGATCCTCATGACAGGATCAACTGGAATTATTTCAATGAAATTCTCAGGTTTGAAGTTAATTTAACATATTAACACTTTTATGAGAGTTCAGTGATTTGGTTTACATCTACTTTAAATATATATTAATCACATATCCTAAAATGTAATAATAGCAATAAAATTTAATTATATATATATATACTGTATATATATATAAATAGGAAAGAAGCCGCGCTATTGACCCCGAGATACTAGAAATGATGATCTCGAAAAGAACAGATATCAAATAAGTGCCTCCGATGGAAGTCACTCACACATGTGGCTGACACATAAAAAGGTATAACACCAAAAACTTGCATATATAAACAATGATAAATTCCGCCTAGGTGGTTACAATGAATAATGGCATAAGGTCAAGGACCATATCGTTCGGAAAAGTTCATGTGGATCAATAAAGTCCCAGAAAGGAATGCCCAAAGGTGAAGAAAAGGAATTCAATCTGTTGAAACCTTGGTGCTGCACACAGATAACACACTTGTCTCCTTACCAGGTGATAAAGGAAATGGAGCATAAATGGTATATCTCAAAGCGCCCCTCAGACAGGATCACAGCAGCCCGAACCTCCAGATGCCGGAAGGTGATACCAATGACAGCCACAAGATGGAGCTCAATACATGTGCAGGAAAAAAGGACTAAATAGTGTGATACCGTCCAAACCATTTATTCATTAGGCATTAAAAACATACTCACACATTAGAAGGTAACAAATCACTGGTCAAACATATAAGCCGGCCGGCTCTTGTGTAGCCCGTTCCTCCGGGCAGCGTGGTGACGTCAGCACGCCGTACCCTACGCGCTCGTCTACAAAGACTTCAATGGGGATGCATATGGGGAGAATATGTTTATATTCTCAGTTAACCAATGATATATGTAGTGATTAGAATAAAAGACATTTATTGGTTATATAGTAATGATTGAGTATAGGTAATGAAGAGCTGTGCTGGTATAAAATATAATGAGTATGTAGAGTCCTTCAGACCTTAGTAGGCAGACAGCTCCTGAGACTTCATCCAGGTATGGAGCCGAAGCTTTAAACTGCAAGTCTTAAGCCGGCCATAGATGGATTGAATCTTGGGTGGTTTAGCAGGGATCGGCCAAGATCCATCTATGGGCAGGCTGGTTGTACTGAAATTAATCCATCAATCAACTTCAGTACAACCAGCCTGTTGGATTCCTTTCATGCGATCACTGTTGGAGGCTATAGCTGCCATCTATGATCATAGTATTCTGTGGTGGGGATTAGGTCTGCGCTCCCTGTCGGAAGAGCACAATAGCCATAATGGGAGTGATTCCCCCCTCAATCTGTCTGTGTTGATGGGGGAATTCAGCAATTGTATTTCCTTCCACCAGAAAGAAAAGAAAATTGCCCAATTCCCCCATCAACACAGACAGTATTGATGGGGGAATCGCTTCAGACCTCAGTAAGCAGACAGTCCTTCAGACCTCAGTAACAGACAGTCCTTCAGACCTCAGTAACAGACAGTCCTTCAGACCTCAGTAACAGACAGTCCTTCAGACCTCAGTAAGCAGACAGTCCTTCAGACCTCAGTAAAGCCCCGTACACACGTACCGATTGTCGGCCGCAAATATTCGGCCGCCGACCGATCGGCCAATTGTAGGCTTGTTAGTATGATGCTTCCGACAGCCGACAGCGCATTTTCTGCCAAACAGAATCTGTCCTGCAGGCAGTACATTTTTTGTAGGCCGACAACAGAACGGCCGATTGTGCGTCAGTCAGTACAGATTTCGGCCAACAGACAGCTACAAATCGGAACACGCATGATCGGAACCAAATAACGTCCCGGAAGAATATTCTCAAGTAAACTAGACATTTTATCCAGAAAGAACTTTCGTCTCGCGGCAGTCCAAAAAATGTGTGAAATGCGGAGCACATGTTCATCTTGGTAAATGTGAGAAGAAGGAAGATGCTGCTCATAATTCTATACTTTACAAATAAAAAGGCATGTGTTATGTTATGATGAAGATTATGATTTGTCTATTCTATATGGTGCATCAAATCTTATAATTAAATATTTAAAACTAGTGTTGAGCGAACACGGACTGTATTATTCGTGTTCGTACCGAATAATTGGATTTTTTTTACCCGAACACGGACACGGACACTTTACTGTATGTTCGGGTTTAAAATCCGTGTTTGGTCGTTTTATTTCTGGGTTTTGCATGCTTTGGCGCGCTTTTCATGGCGGGCTTTCAACAGCCAATCAACAAGCGTTTAACTGGTGTGCCTTAAGCCATCCCAGCCATGCCTACAAATGTATCAGTAGCTGTGATTGGCCGTCTGAAGCATGTGACCAAGTCTTTATAAGTTCGAGGCAGCGCCGCTACGGCATCATTCTGCTGCTTAGATCAGGTAGAGAGCACACATCAACGTGCTGGCTGCTGATTAGGGACAGACAGGAAAAAAATTGAGGGACAGGTCGGAGTGTATTAGGCAAGGCGAGTTGTAGGCATTTTAGGGAGAGAGTCTGCTGATTTTAGGGTCAGTGTGTTCTACAAACTACAATCGACATTGCTGTGTGGGGTGGGGTTTGCAGTCACCCGATCTACGATCTTATCAATCCTGTTAGGGATAGAGTCTGCTGATTTTAGGGACAGTGCGTTCTACAAACTACAATCGATATTGCTGTGTGGAGTGGGGTCTGCACTCAGTCCCGATCTACGATCTCTTATCAATCCTGTTAGGGATAGAGTCTGCTGATTTTTAGGGAAAGTGTGTTCTACAAACTACAATCGATATTGCTGTGTGGGGTGGGGTGCAGTCCCGATCTACGATCTTATAAATCCTGTTAGGGATAGAGTCTGCTGATTTTTAGGGAAAGTGTGTTCTACAAACTACAATCGATATTGCTGTGTGGTGTGGGATAGGAGATAGGCAGGTGTCAGTGATCCACATCCATTTTGCTGTGTGTGGGCTGCAGCGAACACAATCTTTTTGGGGTGCAGTGAACACAATCTTTTTGGGGTGCAGTGAACACAATCTTTGTGGGGTACAGTGAACACAATCTTTGTGGGGTGCAGTGAACACAATCTTGGTGCAGTGAACACAATCTTTTTGGGGTGCAGTGAACGAAATCCTTTTGGGGTGCAGTGAACACAATCTTTGTGGGGTGCAGTGAACACAATCTTTTTGGGGTGCAGTGAACACAATCTTGGTGCAGTGAACAAAATCTTTTTGGGGTGCAGTGAACGAAATCCTTTTGGGGTGCAGTGAACACAATCTTTGTGGGGTGCAGTGAACACAATCTTTGTGGGGTACAGTGAACACAATCTTTGTGGGTGCAGTGAACACAATCCTTTTGGGGTGCAGTGAACACAATCTTTGTGGGGTGCAGTGAACACAATCTTTTTGGGGTACAGTGAACACTATCTTTTTGGGGTGCAGTGAACACAATCTTTGTGGGGTACAGGGAACACAATCTCATACTTCTGAAGATTTGAGGGTGCTGCCTGTTCCATACTCCCCCTACTCCTCATCCATCCTTTTAGGGGTACAAACAATAGTAATTGGGGCCTAGTGTGGTTGTGTACGTGTGAGATACATACACTTTTTTGGATCATATTTTCTATTCCGCTATTTAATCAAAAACCTTTGGGGATCAGTTAAATTGGGGGATAGTCTGTGTTGTTACGTGTGGGAGAGATCCACCTTTCCAAGTGTTTGGGGTTCATCTCATACTTCTGAAGATTTGAGGGTGCTGCCTGTTCCATACTCCCCCTACTCCTCATCCATCCTTTTAGGGGTACAAACAATAGTAATTGGGGCCTAGTGTGGTTGTGTACGTGTGAGATACATACACTTTTTTGGATCATATTTTCTATTCCGCTATTTAATCAAAAACCTTTGGGGATCAGTTAAATTGGGGGATAGTCTGTGTTGGTACGTGTGGGAGAGATCCACCTTTCCAAGTGTTTGGGGTTCATCTCATACTTCTGAAGATTTGAGGGTGCTGCCTGTTCCATACTCCTCCTACTCCTCATCCAGCCTTTTAGGGGTACAAACAATAGTAATTGGGGCCTAGTGTGCTTCTGTACGTGTGAGATACATACACTTTTTTTGATCATATTTCCTATTCCGCTATTCAATAAAAACCTTTGGGGATCAATTAAATTGCGGGATAGTCTGTGTTGGTACGTGTGAGATCCACCTTTCCAAGTTTTTGGGGTTTATCTCATACTTCTGAAGATTTGAGGGTGCTGCCTGTTCCATACTCCTCCTACTCCTCATCCAGCCTTTTAGGGGTACAAACAATAGTAATTGGGGCCTAGTGTGGTTGTGTACGTGTGAGATACATACACTTTTTTGGATCATATTTTCTATTCCGCTATTTAATCAAAAACCTTTGGGGATCAGTTAAATTTGGGGACAGTCTGTGTTGGTACGTGTGGGAGAGATCCACCTTTCCAAGTGTTTGGGGTTCATCTCATACTTCTGAAGATTTGAGGGTGCTGACTGTTCCATACTCCCCCCTATTCCTCATCCAGCCTTTTAGGGGTACAAACAATAGTAATTGGGGCCTAGTGTGGTTGTGTACGTGTGAGATACATACACTTTTTTGGATCATATTTTCTATTCTGCTATTTAATCAAAAACCTTTGGGGATCAGTTAAATTGGGGGATAGTCTGTGTTGTTACGTGTGGGAGAGATCCATCTTTCCAAGTGTTTGGGGTTCATCTCATACTTCTGAAGATTTGAGGGTGCTGCCTGTTCCATACTCTCCCCTACTCCTCATCCAGCCTTTTAGGGGTACAAACAATAGTAATTGGGGCCTAGTGTGGTTGTGTACGTGTGAGATACATACACTTTTTTGATCATATTTCCTATTCCGCTATTCAATCAAAACCTTTGGGGATCAGTTAAATTGGGGGATAGTCTGTGTTGGTACGTGTGAGATCCACCTTTCCAAGTGTTTGGGGTTCATCTCATACTTCTGAAGATTTGAGGGTGCTGCCTGTTCCATACTCCCCCTACTCCTCATCCATCCTTTTAGGGGTACAAACAATAGTAATTGGGGCCTAGTGTGGGTGTGTACGTGTGATATACATACACTTTTTTTGATCATATTTTCTTTTCCGCTATTTAATCAAAAACCTTTGGGGATCAGTTAAATTGGGGGATAGTCTGTGTTGGTACGTGTGGGAGAGATCCACCTTTCCAAGTGTTTGGGGTTCATCTCATACTTCTGAAGATTTGAGGGTGCTGCCTGTTCCATACTCCCCCTACTCCTCATCCATCCTTTTAGGGGTACAAACAATAGTAATTGGGGCCTAGTGTGGTTGTGTACGTGTGAGATACATACACTTTTTTTGATCATATTTCCTATTCTGCTATTCAATCAAAACCTTTGGGGATCAGTTAAATTGGGGGATAGTCTGTGTTGGTACGTGTGAGATCCACCTTTCCAAGTTTTTGGGGTTCATCTCATACTTCTGAAGATTTGAGGGTGCTGCCTGTTCCATACTCCCCCTACTCCTCATCCATCCTTTTAGGGGTACAAACAATAGTAATTGGGGCCTAGTGTGGTTGTGTACGTGTGATATACATACACTTTTTTTGATCATATTTTCTATTCCGCTATTTAATCAAAAACCTTTGGGATCAGTTAAATTGGGGGATAGTCTGTCTTGGTACGTGTGAGATCCACCTTTCCAAGTTTTTGGGGTTCATCTCATACTTCTGAAGATTTGAGGGTGCTGCCTGTTCCATACTCCCCCTACTCCTCATCCATCCTTTTAGGGGTACAAACAATAGTAATTGGGGCCTAGTGTGGTTGTGTACGTGTGATATACATACACTTTTTTTTGATCATATTTTCTATTCCGCTATTTAATCAAAAACCTTTGGGGATCAGTTAAATTGGGGGATAGTCTGTGTTGGTACGTGTGGGAGAGATCCACCTTTCCAAGTTTTTGGGGTTCATCTCATACTTCTGAAGATTTGAGGGTGCTGCCTGTTCCATACTCCCCCTACTCCTCATCCATCCTTTTAGGGGTACAAACAATAGTAATTGGGGCCTAGTGTGGTTGTGTACGTGTGATATACATACACTTTTTTTTGGATCATATTTTCTATTCTGCTATTTAATCAAAACCTTTGGGTATAAACAATTAAATTGCGTGATAGTCTGTGTCGGTACGTGTGAGATACACCTTTCCAATTTTTGGGGCGCATCTCATACAGCCGAGGATTTGAGGGTGCTTCAGTCTGCCTCCTGCCTGTTCCGAACTCCTCCTACTCCTCATCCTGCCTTTAGGGTACAAAAAATTGTAATCGGGGCCTAGTTGGTGTTTGTACGTGTGAGATACACCGTTTTGTAAAATTTGTCCTATTCCGCTATTCAATAAACACCCTGTTTGAGTGTAAAAAATTTAATTGCGGGATAGTCTGTACCGGTACATGTGAGATTCACCTTTTTAAATTGGTTTGGCGCATCTCCTTCTACCGCCGAGGATTGCAGGGCGCTTCAGTTTGCCTCCTGTTCCCAACTCCTCCTACTCCTCTTCCTCATCCTGCCTTTAGGGTACAAAAAATTTGAATCCGGGCCTAGTCTGTTTGTACGTGTGAGATACACCGTTTTTTTATCCTTTTTCCTATTCCGCTATTCAATATACACCCTTTTGGGGTAAAAAACATTAAATTGCGGCATAGTTTGCATATTTGACTGTGAGATACACCCGTGCGATACTGTTGTTGTTTTGTTCCGCTATTCAATAAACACCTTTCTAGGGCAAGATCATAAATTACAGAAATATGAGGAGACCGCCAAATAGGGGCCGTGGCCTGGGTCGTGGCGCTGCTGGTAGAGCTCCTGTTGCAAGGAGAGGATGTGGTCGATCTGTGCCAGCTACACGCACAAGTGAAACACCTTCCACAAGTGTGAGTAGGCGACAGAACCTGCATCAGTATTTGGTAGGGCATCATGCGCCTCTAGACGTGATGAGGCCTGAAGAAGTACAGGCGATAGTAGATTGGGTTGCTGACAGTGCCTCCGGTTCCTTCACATTGTCTCCCACCCAGTCTACTGCAGAAAGGTCATAGTTGGTCCCTGCAGCCAATGTCCTAACCGTCTTTCACCACACCCCCTTGGAAATCAGGCAAGCAGTCTGAGCCCCAATCCATACAGCAGTCTCTTCTTCTTTTTGAGGACTCTGTCAGCAGGGTTTCCCAGGGCCATCCACCTAGCCCTGCCCCAGAAGTTGAAGAGATTGAGTGCAGCGATGCCCAACCACTTATTTCTCAAGATGAGTACATGCAAGGACCATCGCAGCACGTCTCCGATGATGACGAAACGCAGGTGCCAACTGCTGTGGCGTTCAGCATTGTGGAGACCGACAAGGAGGGCAGGGGTGAAGACTGGGTGGAAGATGATGTGGAGGACGATGAGGTCCTCGACCCCACATGGAATGAAGGTCATGCAGGTCACCTGAGTAGTTTGGAGGAAGAGGCGGTGGTCGCACAGAGCCAACAGCACAGCAGAAGAGAGAGCATGGTTGCAGAAGCGGAGCGGCCGTGCCCTAGACACTACGCCCACTACTGCCCAACGCAGCAAGGGAACGAGCGCACCAAAGTCAGCTCAAAGGAGTTCTCTAGCGTGGAAGTTCTTTAGAAAATGTGCTGATGACAGGACACGAGTGGTTTGCACCCTGTTCAATCAGAGCTTGAAGTGAGGCATAAACCTTCTCAACCTGAGCACAACCTGCATGATCAGGCATCTAAGTGCAAAGCACGAGCTGCAGTGGAGTAGACACCTTCAAAACCAAGAAACGTCTCTGGCTCATCCTGCTTCCTCTTCTGCTGCAGTCTCGGCCACTCCAGCCACATCTGTAGTGATACCGGCACCTGCCACCCCGCAAACAGAGGATCTGTCAGCAACACCACCACCTGGGTCACCAACCATCTCCACAATGTCCCGTGGAAGCGTTCAGCTTTCCATATCCCAAACACTTGAGAGGAAGAGGAAGTACCCCCCTACCCACCCGCGATCCCTGGCCCTGAATGCCAGCATTTCAAAATTCTTGGCCTTTGAAATGCTGTCATTCCGTCTGGTGGAGACGCACAGTTTTAAAAACCTTATGTCGGTGGCTGTCCCACAGTACGTCGTGCCCAGCCGCCACTACTTTTCCAGGCAAGCCATCCCTTCCCTGCACAACCAAGTGGGGGAAAAAATCAGGTGTGCACTGCGCAACGCCATCTCTGGCAAGGTCCACCTAACTACCGATACGTGGACCAGTAAGCACGGTCAGGGGCGTTATATCTCCCTAACGGCACACTGGGTAAATGCAGTGGCTGATGGGCCTGAGGCGGATAGCAATTTGGCGCATGTCCTTCCACCACCGAGGATTGCAGGGCGCTTCAGTTTGCCTCCTGTTCCTAACTCCTCCTACTCCGCTTCCTCATCCTCTACCGCCTCCTCATCCGGACAGCGTAACACCTTCACCACCAACTTCAGCACGGCCAGGGGGTAAACGACAGCAGGCAGTTTTAAAACTTGCCTGTTTGGGGGACAAACCACACACCGCACAGGAGTTGTGGAGGAGCATGGAACAGCAGACAAATGAGTGGTTGCTGCCAGCGAGCCTCAAGCCCGGCCTGGTGGTGTGCGATAACGGGCGAAATCTCATAGCAGCTCTGGGCCTAGCCGGTTTGACGCACATCCCTTGCCTGGCGCATGTGCTGAATTTGGTGGTGCAGAGGTTCCTTAAAAACTACCCCGATATGTCAGAGCTGCTGCAGAAAGTGCGGGCCGTCTGTGCGCACTTTTGGCGTTCTCACCCTGCTGCTGCTCGCCTGTCAGCGCTGCAGCGTAACTTCGGCCTTCCCGCTCACCGCCTCATATGTGACGTGCCCACAAGGTGGAACTCCACCTTGCACATGCTGCAAAGACTGTGCGAGCAGCAGCAGGCCATAGTGGAGTTTCAGCTGCAGCACGCACGCGTGAGTCGCTCTGCGGAACAGCACCACTTCACCACCAATAACTGGGCCTCCATGCGAGACCTGTGTGCCTTGTTGCGCTGTTTTGAGTACTCCACCAACATAGCCAGTGGCGATGACGCCGTTCTCAGCTTAACTATCCCACTTCTATGCCTCCTTGAAAAAACAATTTGGGCGATGATGGAAGAGGATGTGGCACAGGATGAGGAGGAGGAGGAGGAGGAGGAGGATGAGGAGGTAACATTTCCAAGGCTTTCAGGGCAGTCATTCGCAAGGGGCTCCGAGGGTGGATTCCTGCACACACAAATGCCAGGGACACAATTGTCCAGCAGGGGCACAGTTCTGGAGGATGAGGAGGAGGAGCTGGAGGAGGAGATGGAACCATGTTCACAGCAGGGTGGCACCCAGGCCAGGTCATGGCCATCACTGGTGTGTGGCTGGGGGGATACAGAGGACACGGACGATACACCTTCCACAGAGGACAGCCTTTCGTTGCCTCTGGGCAGCCTGGCACACATGAGCGATTACATGCTGCAGTGTCTCCACAACGACCGCCGAGTTGCCCACATTCTAACTTGTGCTGATTACTGGGTGGCCACGCTGCTGGATCCCCATTACAAGGACAACGTACCGTCCTTAATTCACTCACTGGAGCGCGATCGCAAGATGCGCGAGTACAAGCGCACGCTGGTAGACGCCATGCTGCTGGCATTCCCACCTGACAGCGGGGCCACAGTGGAAGCACAAGGCAGAGGAGGAGGAGGAGGAGGAGGAAGAGGTCGCCAACGCAACCAGGGCACCGCCAGCACCTCAGAAGGCAGGGTTAGCATGGCCGAAATGTGGAAAAGCTTTGTCAGCACGCCACAACAAACAGCAGCACCAGCAGCTCAGATGGAACGTCTTAGCAGGAGGCAGCATTTTACCAACATGGTGGAGCAGTATGTGTGCACATGCCTAGACGTACTGAATGAGGGGTCTTGCACGATATCTAGTGTTGTAGTCTGGTGTATTTAGCTTTGTCCCTCGGATCCTTTGAACTCTGACTAGATCTCGACGTCCGTCCCTAAGAGTTATAGCATGATATGGCCAACACTGCAGAGTTTATATTATTACATATACTTTATATTCTATTTATATAATGAGCTTAAATGTTTGGCCATCATCCTGCATAATATCAAATATACTCTGTGTAGTTGTTCATCTTCCAGGCCTATATTCCTCCATATATCCTTCCAATTATGGATTCTCTACAATCAGATCTTACCATGTGTGGATCCCTTATCCTTCCAATTATGGATTCTTTACAATTAGATCTTACCATGTATGGATCCCCTATCCCTCCATATATCCTTCCAATCATGGATTCTCTACAATTAGATCTTACCATGTATGGATCCTCTATCTTGTTCAGTATCTAATGTTATAATCTGCTGTATGTAGTCTTGATCTCCTCGAACTATATATCTCTCTCCGGTCACCCCGATATGATTGTAATTTTTTTTTTGGGTGACAGGTTGATGCATATATACACAGGATCATATGTGTTTATTTTGTTTTAAAAACGATATTGTTCAAAATTGTTTTTATTGTACATATATCGTTTGGTCTGTGTATGTCATACGATCGATTTTCTTCTGACCCATACAACTAATATACACGAATAGATTTATATATTTGACAAAAAACATTTTTAAAATTTAACAAACTATTTCATAGTTTTATATTTACATAATCGGATTATACAGATATCAATATATATTCACTATTCCTTGTATTTTTGTATATTTTTTGTGCATTTTTTTTTTAGCTTTTATTCTCATTTTATAATTGACACATATTATTAAACAATGGTAATTTTATCCATATCTTTAATCACAATACATTTAATTTTCACATATAGTTTATACATATTTAGATTTTATCAGATTTTTTGCACTTATATATTTTTTCATACACAATTGTGTCACAGCATTCACATTTGATTTTTCACTGGTTTCACATAGATGTTTTATGGGTCTATCAGTGTCCTCGGTAATTAGGAAAATGGTTTACCCCTTATTTGTATCACCTGTTTTTTAATTGATGATTGAATTTTTGTGTGTGTATATATTGAGATGTTATATCCATTTTTCTTTGTAATGATTAAGCACACAGTCAGTGTGTGAAACGCGTCTACCTTGTCACGATTGTCATATTTAGATGTCCAGTCAATAAACCTGGATTTTGACTCAACCTGGAGTGCTGCCAATTCCTTTTCTTTTATCAAGTTTTCACGGAGGCGAGCCGGGGCATGCACCTGTGTGAGTCATCAGGCAATTAAACCACCTTGAGCAGTGACTCCTTGTTTGTTCAATTGCAATACCTCGCAGCACACTAGCTCGGTGGTGAGCCCATCCCATCCACCGATCATCGATCGCCTTACTTTGTTTGAACCGACCTATGATGGCTACATTGGATACATCACAGGGTAATAGTAGGACATTTCGTCTGCTGAAAGATAATCCACTGAGAACTAATACCAGTAATACCCTGAATGATACCACTAATGGAGACAAAGGATCGGTGGGAACGCTATTCCACAAGCTTGAGAAGTCCATGACAAAAGAAATTCGAGCATATTGGGAGATTAGTTCTCTCTCTGAGTATTTGACTAACAAACAGATACCTCGGGGATTGAAAATAAAAAAGTTCCCAACTTTTGAATTGCATGATGCAACATTGAAGCAATCATGGACTGACACACTATCAGCTTGTTCGTTTGCTCTGATGGAAATCATCATTGCTTCCAAGAAAAAGGAAATGTCGGTATTACAAGAGGAGATAACTGATTTGCAGGAAGCATTGAAACCATCACAAGATGTGACAACTTTTGCCGAGCTTGATGCACGTTTAA
The DNA here is from genome assembly GCF_965119305.1 of Pelophylax lessonae. NCBI lineage: Eukaryota > Metazoa > Chordata > Amphibia > Anura > Ranidae > Pelophylax > Pelophylax lessonae. Next base: position 653,067,070 of record NC_138771.1, read on the forward strand.
ATGAGAAATTGAATCGTTTTGAAAAGGAGATCATCTCAGGAAAAAAAGAAAAAATGCTACGGGACAAGATAGACTATGAAACAAATAACATCTATGTATGGAAAAGGAGGCGACAACACCGTGGATCCTTCCAGCCTACGGGGAGCACCCCCAAACGTGTTAGCTTTACAGATCCTGAATCGGAGTCTATGGACTACACTACAGCTAACACGGACTCTGATTCATCTCCATCGGGGTCAACTACTAGAGGTGAATTGGCGGGCCCAGCTACAATTACTACTTCAAAAAATGGGGTAGGCAAACGCAGACCCCGCAGGAGGGACAGGAACAGAAACGCAGAAGGACACGGCGGGGCCGCAAGAGATATGGAGGAAGAAAAACGCTATCCATCCCGCAGGCCAACACGCAAGTTTTGAATATGAATATCAATACTAATAATTTTTCTAATGTTTTAAATCTGTCTAGCAGGACTCTTTCTGTCAGTGAAATGTCTTTATTGTCTAAAGGGTTAAATTTTTGCCCTCAAAGACATCTTAACCTTTTTGAAACAATTCTTGATGTTAATAAATTTGTTAGGAATTTAACAATTAGAAAACATTTTTTTACAATTGACGGTGAACAAGGTAACCAGATCCCTGATTGCACGATCCCAGAGGAGGACTCACTCTCCTTTAGGGAACTCTGTGCAATCCGAGATCTGGAAGATTTATCGTGTGAAGGGGCCATAGACACTTCTAACTCTGGTGATTTTGAAGCTCTCAGATCCGTTCCACTAAATATCAAGTCAGACTTTTATCCTGTTAACTCTCGTAGCCCTGAAATGATTGGGTTCCAACGAGCTGTGGAACGTGATCTGACAGCCCTATCCACCAGAGCCATTAATGGTTGTACACAATGGTCAGATAATTTAACAAAGGAAGAAAGATCAGCATGGGAGAATTTGCAGCGTGATGATACAATTATCATCCGCAATTCAGATAAGGGGGGTCTAATAGTGGTCATGAACGCTGACATATATGTGAGTGAGGCTATTCGCCAGTTAACAGATATTCATACCTATTTACCACTTAAAAATAACCCCACTAAGCATTATAAATTTATTCTGACCAGCATCATTAACAGGGGAGTGAAAATAGGTGTATTCAGTGAAAAGGAATCCATAAAAATGATCCCAGAAAATCCTGTCATTCCCACATTTTACCATCTACCTAAAACCCATAAGGGGTTAGACCCCCTGTATGGCTGTCCTATAATCTCAGGAATCAATTCCCTTAATGAAAGACTAGGACAGTGGTTAGACAGGCAGTTACAGCCATTAGTCCAGCAACTACCTGGTTATCTTAAAGACACCAACCACTTATTGGAAATGGTAGAAAACTTTGAATGGAATATTGACCATGCATGGATTACATGCGATGTGGTTAATTTATATTCGTCTATTCCACACAATCTGGCTGTTATAGCGGTGTCATTTTTCCTAGACTCACTAACATCTCTACCAGTTGAGCAAAAAGATTACATTTTGGAAGTCCTTGAATACCTTTTGTCACACAACTATTTTTGTTTTGATGGGGTTTTTTGCCTCCAAAGGTGCGGGGCTGCGATGGGCGCTAAATTTTCGCCCTCACTTGCCAACCTATACATGGGCTGGTGGGAGAGGCCCCGCATCTTTGGGGGTGAGAACCCCTTCAGACCTTTTATTAAATTTTACTTTCGATTTATAGATGACCTACTGTTTATCATGGAGGATGGAGTTGAAAGGTTAAACTCATTCCTTGACTTCCTAAATTGTAACAATAAAAACTTAAAATTTACAGGAGAAGCCAACGCTAGAGAAATACACTATTTGGATGTGTTGTTAAAAGGTATTGATGGACAAATCATAACTACACTATACAGAAAACCCCTGTCAGGTAATTCACTCCTGTCAGCACAATCTGGACACCCCAAACACACGATAAAAGGCATTCCGGTTGGACAATTTATATGTGTTAGACGGATATGTAAAAATGATGCCGACTTTGACAGAGAAGCCTCCTCCCTTTTTCATAGGTTTTTAGACAGAGGCTACCCAAAGTGGATGATCAATAGGGCTTGGAATATAGCGAAAAACAAAAATAGATCAGATCTTATAGGGTTAAAAAGATCACACAGCAGGAGCATGCACCAAACCAAACTTACCTTTTCTACCCCATACAGTTCTGAATTTAGAGAAATTCTGGACATTATTAATCGACACCTCCCTATGTTAGGTACCGATGAAACCTGTGCAAAATTACTTAAGGGAGGCATTAATGTAGTCCCAAGACGTGCCCCTACCCTTGGCCAATCACTCTCCCCTAGTTTTTTTCGTCGAAATACTCCAAAAACCCCTACTTGGCTACATTTTAAAGGGAACTATAGATGTGGCAGTACTGGATGCCCATGTTGTAGCCACATACTCAGGGGAGACCAATTTGTCTCCACATGTACAGGCAAACGATATAACATAAGTGAATTCTTTAACTGTAACACCAACTATATCATATATTTGTTAACATGTAAAATCTGCCATGTACAATATGTGGGTAGAACGATTAGGCGACTACGAGATCGCTTCAATGAACACCTATATAGCGTCAATAAAAATCAAAAACGAATGTAGCCAAACACTTTAACTTGTGCCACAATGGAGACACCACAGCTATGAACATACAAGTTATTGAAAAAATTAAAACACCACCACGGGGGGGTGACATATTTCGGCTTCTATGCAAGAGAGAGGTCTTTTGGATCTTCCACTTGCGAACTAGGTTGCCACAAGGCATGAACTTTGAATGGGATGTAACACATTTTTATGAATAGGTGCCTTCTTACATCTCCAAACATCAGCTACATGTGTGCATATCCAAAAGATAATGATCCATAGCGACCTATATCTAGGAAGTCAGTATTCTGTATCCTTATGTACAATAAACCGACGATTTACCATTATAATCTCTTTTGTTCATACATCAGGAGATGTCGTTGATCATTGACATGATTCATTTGGATCTGCACACATACGGCACAATGGGTCGGGCCAAACCATAATTTCCTTATTTGTAGATACAACATCCATTAGGTCTTGTGGAAACATATATCTTCATGATATTATATATAATTTCTGGCCCTATTCGCAGACTACGTATGTGTGTTCGGTATGTTATATAGAAAATGGTTCATATGGATATTCACAAATATTGAGGGTATTTTTTTCCTTCGCATAAAATAGATTTAAACCATTTATGATTGGAATCCTCCATATCCAGTGTCCGTCCAATGTAACACATTGGAGAATTCATCTCCAGTGTTGTTACAGTTCCCATGTCAATCTGCTAATAGTGTTGATACGATATAACAATAAATATACTGTATACTATATGATTTATTTCACACATTGCTTGGGATTGGATGTAGACATCGGGTAATAAATCCAAATACATAATTGCCTCCAAACTTGTTGCATTTCCACATTCAATTACAACAGGAATTGCCCATATACATAGCTGCATGTTTTTTCACAATTGGGGGCCAGGATCTCTGGATCTTTTGATTAACTGATCCTTTGTTCCCCAGATCCCTTGAATTCTGGCTGGATCTCGATATCCATTCCTGGGAGTTCATAGCATGACGTGGCCAACACTAAAGAGTTCATATTATATTACTTTCACTTTACATTTTATTTATATAATGAGCTTAGAGGTTGGGCCATCATCCTACATAATATTAACGATACTTTGCATAGTTAATTATCTCCCATATTTATGTCCTTTTTATGTGCGGATTCTGCGCAGTTGGATCTTACCATGTATGGATCCCCTGTCTTGCACGATATCTAGTGTTGTAGTCTGGTGTATTTAGCTTTGTCCCTCGGATCCTTTGAACTCTGACTAGATCTCGACGTCCGTCCCTAAGAGTTATAGCATGATATGGCCAACACTGCAGAGTTTATATTATTACATATACTTTATATTCTATTTATATAATGAGCTTAAATGTTTGGCCATCATCCTGCATAATATCAAATATACTCTGTGTAGTTGTTCACCTTCCAGGCCTATATCCCTCCATATATCCTTCCAATTATGGATTCTCTACAATTATATCTTACCATGTGTGGATCCCTTATCCTTCCAATTATGGATTATTTACAATTAGATCTTACCATGTATGGATCCCCTATCCCTCCATATATCCTTCCAATCATGGATTCTCTACAATTAGATCTTACCATGTATGGATCCTCTATCTTGTTCAGTATCTAATGTTATAACCTGATGTATGTAGTCTTGATCTCCTCGAACTATATATATCTCTCTCCGGGCACCCCGATATGATTGTAATTGTTTTTATGGGTGACCGGTTGATGCATATATACACAGGATCATATGTGTTTATTTTGTTTTAAAAACGATATTGTTCAAAATTGTTTTTATTGTACATATATCGTTTGGTCTGTGTATGTCATACGATCGATTTTCTTCTGACCCATACAACTAATATACACGAATAGATTTATATATTTGACAAAAAACATTTTTAAAATTTAAAAAACTATTTCATAGTTTTATATTTACATAATCGGATTATACAGATACCAATATATATTCACTATTCCTTGTATTTTTGTATATTTTTTGTGCATTTTTTTTTGAGCTTTTATTCTCATTTTATAATTGACACATATTATTAAACAATGGTAATTTTATCCATATCTTTAATCACAATACATTTAATTTTCACATATAGTTTATACATATTTAGATTTTATCAGATTTTTTGCACTTATATATTTTTTCATACACAATTGTGTCACAGCATTCACATTTGATTTTTCACTGGTTTCACATAGATGTTTTATGGGTCTATCAGTGTCCTCGGTAATTAGGAAAATGGTTTACCCCTTATTTGTATCACCTGTTTTTTAATTGATGATTGAATTTTTGTGTGTGTATATATTGAGATGTTATATCCATTTTTCTTTGTAATGATTAAGCACACAGTCAGTGTGTGAAACGCGTCTACCTTGTCACGATTGTCATATTTGGATGTCCAGTCAATAAACCTGGATTTTGACTCAACCTGGAGTGCTGCCAATTCCTTTTCTTTTATCACATGCCCTCAACATGGGGGGTCTTGTTGCTTTGGGCCAGGGGGGGCTCTGCACCCCACACCCAAAAGCACCTTGCTCCCATGTTGATGAGGACAAGGGCCTCATCCCCACAACCCTGTCTGGTGGTTCTGGGGGGTCATGTGGCCAGGGGGTTCATAGGAATTTGGAAGCAGCCTTTAACAAGGGGTGGCCCCCAGATCCCGGACCCCACTTCCTATGTGAATGGGTATGGGGTACATAGTACCCCTACACATTCACCCCATAAAAGGAAGTGTATGTGAATAATGACAGGAGACGTTTCTGAAATGTTCTTAAATATCTTCATCCGGTCTTCTCCACTCTGCTCTTTGGATCTTCTCCTCTCCACTCTTCTGCTGTCCAATCTTCTGCTCTTATGTTGTCTGCTCTTTTGCCCTAGGCTCTTCTTCTTCCTCCTGTCCTCCTCCGATGCTGTTGCCGTTGATTCTGCCCGTTTCTGGTCTCTGCAGCTTAATATATATATACATTAGGGCCATGACCTCTCAATGACGTCATCATGCGTTCACACCCCTAATGAATATATAGTAAGCCCCGGAGACCGGCAGAATCATCGGCAACAGCATCGGAGGAGGACAGGAGGAAGAAGAAGAGCCTAGGGCAAAAGAGCATAAGAACAGGGTAGGTATTAACTCGAGAGTAATTTAAGATAAACTGGACACCAAATGTTTCTATATTATGACCTCACATTTTCTATTTTTTTTTTATACAGATCATGTTTTTCATACTTGCACTCTTGCAAAATTGACAACAGAGGCTCTACAATGCTGCTCAGAGCTTGAAAAAATTAAGGAGACTGCAACAGCATTACAGAATAAAATGCGAGACTTCGTGGACATGGTTTCCAAATTTTAAAAACAAATTTTTAAATGTTTTATGTGTTTTTATTGGGATGTTCCTGTTTTTACCCATTTCGTATTCTATTTTATGGCATATTTATTGCACAATACATGCATCGTCAGCTGTTAAGGGTGTGCCCAAGTTTTGTAAAGTTTGACACAGGGCTGTTATGCATATCAAGCACTTTACAACACCCTAACCCTAACCCTGTGAATGTTTTGTACTAAAAATTTTTTACATTCAACAATGTGTGTTAGATTCTTTATTTGACTTTCGTTGGGGGGCCCAGGTCTAAAGCTGTGTAAAGAAGCACAAAATGTATGATGGCTGTCCTATTCACATATTTGCATGTTAATGAAAGCAGTTTTGATTGTGTGTGGAATTATTATGGGGAAAAAATGTTTGTGCCTTCAGGACCAGTGGACATCTAACAAGTTATATTCACTAGTACACTGAATGCAGTATAATATCTGTGACCTGAGTGGCAATCAGTCTACTAAAATACAGGTTATATTTAGTGTTGGCTCACACTTTTGCTTCTGCGGCAATTGCATGTAATATTGGAGCTTCAGTGCCGGGTCACACTTGTGCAATGCGGGAAGGCTGAAAATTCACAGCCTGTTCCCGCATGGTAAACGGACATCTGGCAGTTCACACTGCCATATGCGAGATGCTGGGGGTGTGAATGAAATGTTAAAGACCCCCCCCAGTTTTATCGCATATCGCAGTGCGATCTGACATTTTGCACAGGATCGGATCACACAAGTGTGAACGACTGTGCGATCCAATCCTGATGCGGCAGAATAAATGCATCATGGGCGACTTTTGTGCGGGTGCAGTGCGAATTTAGCCATACAAACTGTATGGCTGATTTAGCCCTGAACATCCGATCGCATGTAATAAAGGAGCAGTGCGCTCCGATATTACATGCGATCAGATGTGCAGTGTGAATTGAGCCATACACTGTGTATGGCTACATTCGCACTGAACCCGCACACAAGTCGCACATGACACTTTATTTCTGCTGTATCTGGATTGGATCGCACAGTGCTTCACACTTGTAGAATACAATCCTGTGCAAACTGTAAGTGGCAGGTCACCCTTATGCGATGCAGGAAGGCTGCAAAGTCTCAGCCTTCCCGCATCGCATAAGTGTGACTCAACACTCAAGGTACTAGCACTCCTAGGATTCAATATGGCATTGATTTTGCTAGTAGCAATCAGTGTAGGGAGATCAGTGTAATCTATAGTGTATTGCTGGTTCTTTGGTCTAGTTCACTTTACGTTACCTATATATAACACTTTGAGCTCAACAATGAGCAAGTTTCACATAACACTGAAATATCCTAACAATGGTGGGCAGTGAGAAGGATGTCATAAATGAACACAACATAACAGGTGGAGGTAAGTTGTTAATACCCTAATGTATTATAATAAATATATAGTATGGGCACCTTCTGGACAATGACCACCAATGTAAGGTGACATTAGATGAACCTTGGGTGTGACCTAGTTCTCAATGTGAGAGGGTTTGTGGAAATTTAATGGGGTGCAGAAGGCCCTTGTATTTACACCACTGGGTAAAAAATAACACATAGCCATCATCACTTTGGATCAGCTGGGGAGAGACTACAGTAAAGAAACACACTGATGAATGTATTAACCCTTCTAAAGTCACACATATATAACACATGATTAACCAAAAAAATGATGTTTGGGATATGTGCCCAAATGATTAGAATACACAATACAGAATCATTGCAATTTCGGTTTAATTTTTAAAAAAATATTATATCTCTGACATTTATCTTGTGTCTGGCAGATATTAGAACATTAATGGGTGTCTGGCAGTGATTCCTGCCAGGACACAGCTCCTCTCCCCACAAAATACTCCAGATATTCCTGGCGGATCTGACGGGCTCTTTGTAATGCCAATCCGGAACGTCCAACTTCCATTGAGGTCATGGACTCCACTTGCTCACGGGGTTGTGCCTCTCCACTTGTCCCTGGCATAGCAGGGTCAGTATCCAGTTGCTTCATTAGATAGTTGTCAGCATTCCTGCGTAGAAAGTTGTGTAAAATGCAGCAACATAGGACCACGTGATCTACTTTGTAGAGTGCCAGGTGTATGGACGTCAGGAATATCCGGAACCGGTTGGCCATTATCCCGAAGGCATTCTCCACAACTCTGTGAGCTCTGGACAACCGGTAGTTGTAGATCCTTTGCCCGAGGGTAGGGCTTCATAAGATGCTCCCCAAGCACAAAAGCATCATCTGTAATAAAAACGAAGCTCATCCCCTCAATGGTTTGATCCCTGGATGGCAAGTTCAGAGTGCCGTTAAGAAGGCGACGAGCGAACTCCGTCTGCTCAATAACTCCCCCATCAGAATTGCGGCCATTTTTGCCAATATCCAAAAAAATAAACTCAGAGTAAGCATTAAATATGGCTAGCATGACAATACTATAAAATATAAAACCTTTATAATTATAATAAAAGCGCTGGAATTCGGAGGGGGGACAATGCGGACATGCTTTCCATCTATAGCACCCCCACAATTGGGAAAATTCCACTTTTCCAGAAACTGAGCAGAAATCTCCAGCCATTGCTCTGCGTTTGAAGGAAACTGTGGGGGGAAAAAAAAAATAGTTAGTGCTTGAGCACATCACATTATTACACACACAGTTGTCTCTTAAATGCTTAGGCAACTTTAATAAGATATAAACAACAGGAAGCCAATCATTTGGATTTGGGAATCTAACATCTACATACATTTATTTTACACCTCCTAATTTTATTATATTTTAACCCACCAGCTAGAGCTTTGGTATATGCTGACTTTTAGATTTAGCATGGGTGGGTGGGGGGATGGGTAAGTAAAACTATGCATTTATACATCAATAAGGGCTTGTGGTCAATGAACGTTTTTACATCATTACATAAACATACACAATCATAAGTGGGAATGGATGGACTGATGTGTTTAAAATAAATCATAAACTAGGTACTAAAACATTGGCCAAGGAATAATTGTTTGAGGGAAAGTAATAAAATGACAAGCAATCATTGTAATCATTCATACCTAATTATCTTCTACCACACTCCAGGGAGTTCTGAGACCTATAATATTCTATTATACAAATACAGACTTCAGCTCAGAAGTCAGTGCTGTGGTCTGCCCCCTGTCATCTATAGTATCTCCCTATTTGACAGCACAGCTGTCAATCACACCCGATAGTATGACTTGCAGGGGGCGGGCCAAATCACACACTTTTGAGTTGTAGTTGGCATTTGCATAACAGGGCCCCCTGGGCATCCATGGAACATTGTGCAGGGAAAGAACAATCCTAGTGTGCTCTAGACCCGATGTCCACTAACCTTCTCAGTGGACCACCCTGCACGCCTAAGTCCTTTTTCATTTTCTTGAAATAACTTTTCTGTCTCATTTTAGTGAAGTAATAAACGATTTCAAAAACATTGTTTTCCTTGAGGGGAGAATTCCTTGCACTTCTGGCTTATGATAGATAGCAACAGTGACCAACTACAAACTGGCACCACAGAGAACATGGATTCTCATAGGAAGGTCCAGCATGGATTGATATATGTGAACCAAAACTGAATAGCGGGCACTGCTCCAGACTCCTTAACCAGGTCCTCTTTAATCACTAACCACTGAGAGTGCAGGCAGGGACTGAGCTTGTCCCAGCTCCAGAAGTCAAAATCAGAATCTTCTAAGCCACCCTACATGGCATAACCCTGTGCATACACGTGTGTGACAGCCTCAGCCAGGACTCCAACAAGGCCACACACCCCAAGACCTTTCACTCTGCCCAGGAGTGTATGCAAGTGTATCATGGGGGTGAATCATTGCATTGGGGGCATGGCCTGGTTGGAGTCCGGGCTGAGGCTGTCACAAGTTCACAACCACTCATGCATAGGGTTTTGCCATGAAATGGGGCTTAGATGACTCTTTCTTCTTAGGGATTGATACATGGACACCACTGCCTAGAGTTATGACGGTGGTGTATTACACATAAACACACCATGTAGATAACATGCTATTGGATAATAACTAAGAATTAAATATAATTTCATTGTTATTATTAGTACTTCCAACATGGCCTCCACCCTCCATGGATGCCCATGGCTCTATGATTTGGGGATTCCGGGAACTCTAGAAGATTACTGAGGTATTGGAAGGCTTTCCATCCTCCTGTTTGCATTCCTAGAGATTATTACAGGAACTCTTTAAATGGTTCTGTTCTCTTATACATTATTTAATTATATATCTATGTATCTGATATTATTTGTTATTACTCTGCTTATAATAAAGACAATTGTAAAATGTCTGATTTGTCTCCGGTCTCTGTGCTGAACTGTATGGCTAAAAACACAAAAGAACATAATGACCAACAAACTTATTTTAGTCCAATTGGAAAACTTACACAGGGCTGTGTGATAGGATAGTCATGGGAAAAGCCCAATTCTTGAAATAATAAACACTTCGGCTCAGTTTTTATTGCCGTCCCATTGGAGGGATTTACTCAGTAGCGGCTGGTGAATTGGGGGCGCAGGCCAACTAATCTATATGCGGGGCAACGAATTCATGGATGGGGCTTTTTTTTTTAAGCCATGTGATTAGAGCCAGAGGCTCTAATAGGCTAAAAAAATGGTGGGCTCGGGGCGCAGAGCACTGTGCCCTCAGCCTACCTACTTGTGTGAAAATAGTGAATGAAAATTCGCTATTGTCACACGGATCCTCCTCCTGGCCAATCAGGAAGTGGGTCTTGAGACGCAGAAGACAGGAGAAAGAACCCGAAGCAGCTGCCGCCACTTGCTGCTGCAGATATCCAGGCAGGGTGAGTGAGCGGGGGGGGGGGGTCCTGTCCTCTGTCCTGTCTTGTGTCCTTGTCCCCTGTCCTGATGTGGTCCTGGGGGGGGGTATGGTGCGCGGCCTAGTGTGGTCCGGGGGGGTGGTATGGTGCGGTCCGTCTGCCGTCCCCCTGGCCCATGGAGCACCAGCCGCCACTGGATTTAATCTCACTTCCTGCTCGAGTGACAGCAGGACAACCATTGTGAATAGAAATTACATTGTAGTAGATCTCTAGGAAAAACTTTTTTTATTTGTGTTTGTGGATAGCGAGTTGAAATGTTAAAAACCCCTATCAGGATCAAATTGTTATATAAGACTCCATATTAGTGATCGACCGATATCTTATTTTTATTGCTGATATCGATATTTTGGTCATCGCATATTGGTGTCGGCCGATATCTGCCGATATTTTAGGGCATTTACATTTTTTTTTTTTTTTTTACAGGTACTGTTGTGGAGGGATCTGGAGGTCTAAAATACCCCAAACCCCTCCTCTGCACTTATAAGTATTCAAAATAGTTTGGCTGTTTTGAATGCTATCATTTTTTTGAATTTGGCGTACCCAGAAGGGATGTCATGACATCAGTTTCAGGTTTTCACATGGAGACCCGATCAGAGCCGAATGCGGCTTTGATCGGGTCTTCGGCGGCCATGCAGGTAGGATGCCCGGGTCTCCTGGTGGGACGGGAGACCCGGGCGAGCCGCGGAAGGCAGCGGGAGGGGAAGACGTCCCCTCCCGCTCCTTGTAATGACAGCTAAGCGGCTTCTCAGCCGCATCGGCTATGGACGCCGGTACCAGGGTGATGCCTCTAGCTGCAGGAATCAATCTGGTATAGCATTTTCCCAAAATATTGGCAATATCGGTAACCTCTGGGGCCGATTCCGATATATTGGGGAAAGTGCATATCGGCCCCCGATATATCGGTGTTGGCGATAATCGGTCGATCCCTACTCCATATCACCTTGATTCTCACCAAATAAAAGTAAAACTGTGTATCGTCAATATATCTCACCTGCACACCTACAATTTCCTAATCCAAACATATAGTTCAAACATTGGTTGGTTGGACAGGTGTCCTTTCATCCTGACTATGTAACCATGTAAACACAAAAAAGGATCTCCCATGGGATTTTGTTGCAAAGAATTCAAACCAACTATAGTTATTTTATAAAAATAGGAAACAAATTGTTTTATTTATACAAAAACATAAAGATTTAAAATATTGGATCCTGGACTAAACAGTCCAATTCCTGATCTAATGTACAATAGAATCTTGTATATATAGAGTGGATAAAGAAAATATGTGCTGCATCTATTGTATAGCCACCTAAATTACCAACACGTTTCGACTAGATAAAGTCTTCTTTAGGGGCCAATAAGGTAGAAAAGGACCGGAGTATATGGAAGAAACAACAAAACAGCAAATACATAGATTCAAAAAAAATAACAATAAGTAGCAATATTCATACACTATATATGCCTACAAATATGACCCACATTGTTAACCAGATAGAACCAAGAAAAACAGGCTGTAGTGCATCTCAAAGGTCACAGTGTGGAGGTTGACTCATGGGCTCACAGAGGATCATAGGTGATCAGGTGCAAGCAGTCACAACAATCCCACCATGCATGGATAAGGGTAAAAGGTATAGTATATATATATATATATATATATATATATATATATATCACTGCGGTGTCTTATATTAGGTTGAATATATTGAATGTGTGAGGATTTTTTAACCACTTAAGCCCCGGAGGATTTTCCTGCTAAACGACCAGGGGGTATTTTGCGATTCGGCACTGCGTGACTTTAACGGACAATTGCGCAGTCGTGCGACACTGTACCTAAACAAATTTGGCGTCCTTTTTTTCCCACAAACAGAGCTTTCTTTTGGTGGTATTTGATCACCCGTGCGATTTTTACTTTTTGCGCTATAAACAAAAAAAGAGCGTTCATTTTGCAAAAATAACAATATTTTTCACATTTTTTTATATGAAATTCCCCAAAAAAAAATGTAAAAATCAAAATTTTTTAAAATTTTCAGCCAATTTGTTTTATGCTACCTATGTTTGGTAAAAAAAATCGCAAAAAGCGTATTTTGATTGGTTTGCGCAAAAGTTACTAAAAGTTTACTAACAAAGGGAAAGATTTCTGTCATTTTTGGTGTTTTTTTTTTTAACGCATAATGGCGGCGATCTGCGATTTTTTTTGCGGTACTGCGACATTGGGGCGGATAGATCGGACCCTTGACTGACATTTTTGACACTTTTGGGGTTACCAGTGACATTTCTACAGTAATCAGTGCTATATATATGCACTGTTACTGTAAAAATACACTGGTAGTGAAGGGGTTAACTTTATTTGGGAGGGAGGGGCTGTGTGTGTCCCTAGGGGCGTGGTTTCTACTGTGATTGGCTGTGGCTCTAGCTGTAAGGACACTGATCAACGGATCTACATACTAGATCCGAGTGATCAGTGTCTTTACAGCGAGGAGAATGACAGGCGGCTTGTTTACACAAGCTGCCTGACATTCTCCCTCTCCCCCGCCGATCGCCGAGTGACCAGCGGACATCGGGTCCGCTGGTCACACGCGCAGGGGGGGTCCGTGACCGCGCGGGAGCGGGAGCACGCCTCTGCGGGCGCGCGCTCGCTCCCCAGAGCCTCACAGGCGAGCGACGTAGACCTACGTCACTCTGCCTGTGAGGGGCCGACTGCCGCAGTAAATCTACTGTGAGCAGTCGGCAAGCGGTTAAAGCAAAACATATCCAATGACTTATTCCACATACCCTTGTTGTGTTACAGCATCTCTTGCATAAGCCCATCTATCAACAACCGGGTATGTTTTGCTTTAAAAAAATCCCCACACATTCTATATATTCAACCTAATATAAGACATGGTAGTGATATATATATATATATTAATATACAGTATATATATATATATATATATATATATATATATATATATATATACGGTATATACCTTTTACTCTTAACCATGCATGGTGGGATTGTTGTGACTGCTTGCGCCTGATAACCTATGATCTTCTGTGAGTCTGTGAGTCTATCTCCACACTGTGACCTTTGAAACAAACTACAGCCTGTTTTTCTTGGTTCTATCTGGTCAACTATATAAATTTTGAAAAAAAAACTAATTGTGGAAAAAAATTACAACTTCCAAAATAACTCACCTTGTCTTTTACTAAATGTATTAGACAAATGCTACTTTCCAAAAAGGGGTGGCGTGACAGGTTGGGGGTTTCATAGCTCATTGGTAGTGCAAAATATTAAGTTCACCCCACGCCAGAAGTAAAATGGAAACTAGAACAACATGAACTCTTTAGGCACTACCGGTAAAATCACAAACTTGAATTATTTATTATACAAAGAACAAGAAATAAAAAACATAACATCACAGTATAAAAATCATACAGGATAAAGAGTACCCTCAACCAAACCGCATGTGTCTATCCCTATAGGACCTCAAAGATTAAGGTTCCTCCAATGGTAAGCACTGCAGATAGGGTTGCACCGAAGGTCGGAGAAGAATCCAAGCTCAACATTTTTCACGACGTGGTGCTTCTTCAGGGACTCATGAAACCATTGCCAAACTGTCCATATTATGAATAGCAGGGAAAAGAAGGGAGGACTCTAGCGGTTTCCTTGATTTATTAAATGTAGGTACAAATAAGTTGATACCAGCTTAAGAACCATTCATCTAATAAAGGATAGAATATCACCAACTCATTATTTGCCAGTGCCTAGCGGATTCCAACGTTAAGTGGATAAATAAAAACAAAATGTCACCTTAGAAAGGAGGTGACAGATATAAAAGCATCAGGGTACCCCTGCAGTGCTAAAATGGTAATGGTAGAGTAGTGACAGAACAATGGCCTGTAAGGTGATACACAAGGCCAGTAAGTCTTTCAAGGTAAGTGTCTGGTTATGCAGTATATAGGTATCCTAAAAAGATATCCGCAGATTTCACAGGACAAACGCTAAGTGCTTTTAGCATTTTTGTTGTGAAATCTGTGGATATTTGGTAGAAACACCACTTCTTTACCCTGGTATCTTTGTGCCAACTACCGGTGACCAAACCTGTCTGAAGGGGAACTCTCCCCACCTCCCCACCTCTTTTTACGACTGTGCTTCCCCAAGCACTTCTCAAACTTTAACAGGGTTCCCCTGGTCTCTCTACCATCCCTTCTACCTTTTGGCCTTGGGTACCTGTGTTTCTTTTTACCTCCCCAAACTATTTGCGCAGAACTGTAGGGGGCCTACTTCTATGGTATCTGTCAGATAACCAACCCTCTTCCTACCCATATTAGTCTCAAACACCACCCTCTGTTTTCCAGGTTTGCTAATACCTGTGTGGGTACCATTGGCAATCAAGTCCTTGAAGATTAACACCCCATTGTTCTGTTTATCATTAATAGCAATCTTCAAAAGTGGGTTACCCAGCTCATTAATGTCACCATCACCTGGAATTCTTGTCCCTTTGTTTGCTAGGACAGTGTCTGTGGAGGGACTACATGTAGGCAAGTGTTTACTCCCCTTAGGACCTTCCCAAAGTTTCACATTGTCCCCTGCTGTCCAACACTCCATAAGTGACTGTCCTACCAACGGACATTTTCCAACATAACCTTTGTTTAGATAGGCTACCCCAGTCTCTATAATCACTTCTGTGTCCTCTGGTACTTCAATCAACACCTTTGACCCTTCCAGCAGTGCTCCAGGGTGCTTCTTATACACAACATTTGTGTGACGAAATACAGCAATGCACAGTTAGACAACTTCCAACATAGGTTCACAGACTTTGGCCTTTTTTCATTTATATCGCAAAAAATGAAAAGCCAGTGGTGATCAAATACCACCAAAAGAAAGCTCTATTTGTGTGAAAACAAATATATAAATTTTGTTGTGTTCAAAGTTGCACGACTGCACAATTGCCAGTTAGGCCGGCCAATTTAGGGATGATCGAACTTTTGAAAAGTTCGGTTCGACCAGAACACCCGAACTTCCCAAAAGTTCGGCCCGGATTTTAGAACCCCATTGAAATCAATGGGACCCGAACTTCAGTAATCAAAAAACACCATTTTGAAGCCCTAAAACCCAATAAATGCCCCTAAAAAGTGCCTAGGGTTCTGGGTCATGCCCCAGGGAATATTAATCACACAAAAAAAGTTCTTAAAAATTGTCATTTTTGATAGAGAGACAATTATTGGGAAAAAAAGAGAGATTTGGTGTCTGAGGGGTCTAATAAGTGTACCTATGAAGTTTCAGCTCTGTAGCATGTCCAGAACCAGAAAAAAAAAAGATTGTTTGTATTAGGTCACTTATAGAACAGGGATATGGCTCCGCTATTTTCACACCTTGCCGGTTTTGTAGCAAGCGTTTTTTTGGGCATTTTTTGGGGGTTATTGGAGGCAGGCATAACATCAGAACTTCTGTGTAGGGGTATATATACACACACACTTCTATGTATATATACCCATACACATATATAGGTGTGAAAGTAGCAGAACACTATACTTGCGCTAATGAAATAATTAACACCAATATGGTTACGTTCCTATCACACCTATATATGTGTATGTGTAAAATACATATAAGTGTGTGTGTGTATATACCCCTATACAGAAGTTCAGATGTTTTGCCTGCCTCCAAAGAACCCAAAAAAATGCCCAAAAAAGCGCCAGCGCCAAAAAAAAACGCCCAGGTGTTAATTATTTCATTAGCGCAAGTATAGTGTTCTGCTACTTTCACACCTATATATGTGTATGGGTTTATATACATATAAGTGTGTGTGTATATATACCCCTATACAGAAGTTCAGATGTTTTGCCTGCCTCCAAAAAAATGCCCAAAAAAACGCCTGCGCCAAAAAAAAAAACGCCCAGGTGTGTTTTTGGGCATTTTTTGGGGTTCTTTGGAGGCAGGCATGACATCTCAACTTCTGTATAGACATGTGTGTGTATATATACCCCAAATACACAAGTTTAGATGTCATGCCTGACTCCAAACTTGTCCTCAAAAAATCCCTATGAACGCCTGCAGCCAAAAAGCAGGCTGACAGGCGAGAAGCCATATCGCTGCTCTGAAAGTGACCTAAGAGAAACGATCTTTTCTCTATAGTGGTCACCCTGATATGGAAGGGTTTGGTCACCCTGCCATAGCAGTCAGAGTCAGTTCACCCTACACTACGGTCACCCTGGCACTTAACACTTTCCCTACAGAAACAACATTTTTGCATCTAGCTAAAGTGGAAAATAGCACCCTAACTACACTAGATATCCCTTTCCTCACACTAATAAATGCTAAATGACACTTTTGAAGCAAAATTAAAAGAATGCTAGGAATTAGGCGGGGGCTATCTTATATACTGGGGGGCGTATTCACTAATGATTGGCCTAGGGACCCCCTAGTCACTCCAATCACATTCCTAGCATTCTCCTGCCCACTCAATTGGCTTTTACTAATGGTTCTGGTCCAATCACGGGCTTTTAAAGCCCAGTTCCTGTCCCATTGCATTTTGGTCGGTTCTGGTTGCCGAATTCCGAACTTTTTCAGCAAAAAGTTCTAAATTCGGCCGAACCTCGAACAGTCAATGTTCGGGTCGAACCGATGGTCGACCCGAACCGTTCGATCATCCCTACCGGCCATACATGGAACCTGATACACGATTCAGCAGTAACCGGCTGAGATTTGAATCATTAATGGGCAGGCAGAATGTACCAAGTTGATTGATCCATCAACTTGGGTTCAACCAGCCTGCTGGATTCTCTTGCAATTATCGCTAGCGGCCGCTATAGCCGCAAGTGATAATCACTGTCTTCTCCCGGTTGGGACGTCTTCCCCCGCCCGCCCCTGCTGGGAGGAAGTCAATTGCTGATTCCCCCGTCAGCACTGTCTTTGTTGATGGGGGAAAAGTGTGCATTTTTCACCGTGTATAGCACATTGCCGAATAGCAAAAAATGTAGGGAAAAGATAGAACCCTTATTAGACTTTTACTTTTCTTCTGTGTCCTAGTTGCATCTCAATTCCTGTTTGGTGGAACCATTGACAGCAGGACAGGACTTGAGGAGGAAGCTCTTGAGCAGTGAAAAGTAGACACGGTAATCTTTATTCCAGACTTGAATAAAAGTTATTGACTTGACGTACTCTTTCAAAGTGTTTTCTCTCAGTGCAACAGAGAGCAGCCAGTAACAAACACAAAGCAATCTGTACATCTCTGAGACATTATCTGTTGGGTCCATCTCCTCCATTTTCATAACAGTTCACACCCATTAACGGCAAAAAAGCTTCAACATCTGTCATCCCTCATATCAGCGCTCAGCCTGGACTGGAGATGGAAGTCCGTCTGCTGTTTCCTCTCGTCCTCCTGCATGCGATCATCCTGTGCCACACAGGGAACGATGACAATCAGAATAAGAGTAAGTACCTAGAGCACTCAGAGGACCAATCCTGGGGTGGGAAGGAGATATAAGGTGCCAGAACAACTCTCCCCCCAGGTAGTGGCTGGATGGTGGAGCTTCAAATGTGTCATATTAGTTATAAGAGGTATGTTTTTTTAACCCAGCAACTGGAATGAACAGTCACTTGTAGGCTAAATACTTTGTAGGATTCTGAAATCTAAGCAGGACATATTTATTCAACAATTGAGTGATGTCCAACCTCTGGAATCTTTCTGAACCCGACAGGAATTTTCCTAATGATAATAATTATTAGATCAGTAGACTAGTGTAGTGGTTACTTTTTATATGTGTAAAGTGATTCATATAGTATAGTGCAGGGGTCTTCAAACTATGGCTAGAGATGTACCGAACTGTTCGCCGGCGGACAGTTCCCGGCGAACTTAGCATGTTCGCGTTCGCCGCTGCGGGCGAACATATGCGATGTTCGGTCCGCCCCCTATAATACATCATTGAGGCAAACTTTGACCCTGAACTTCACAGTCAGCAGGCACATTTCCAGCCAATCAGCATACCTCCCTCCCACACCTTCCCACCTCCTATAAATAAGCAAGGGCAGCATCCATCTTAGATCATTCTGAAGCAGTGTGTTAGTGAGAGCAAGGAGAGTGTTGCTCCTGCTGCTGTTAATAGCTAGGGACAGTTAGTCAGTGTTCCTGGTCTTGCTAGTCAGTGTTCTTGGTCCACTACTGCTGTAAGGACAGCATCCTGACAGCACCCCAAAAAGCCCTTCTAAGGGCTGGTATTTGTGTAATTTATATATATATATATATATATATATATATATATATATATCTAGTGTCCCCAAAAGCCCTTTTAAGGGCTGGTAATTGAGTATTTTTTTTTATTTATATATATATATATATATATATATATATATATATATATATATATATATATATATATATATCTAGTGTCCCCAAAAGCCCTTTTTAGGGCTGGTAATTGAGTATTTTTTATATATATTTGTTGCCTGCCTTGCCTGCCCGCTGTGTGTGAGAGGCCACAGACCCACCACAGACTGTACTGTGTGCACACCACACTCATTTCGGGTGGCACAAGCACAGTACCTTGCATTTTAAAAAATATTTTTTTTTTTCCTCTGTCATAATTGCAGTGAGTGCTGTGTCAGGTCCACAGAGTGCACTGTACCCACTGCAGTGCACTGCCCACCACTGATATATATACGGTGGCACAGCATCTTGTTGCAAATTGAAAAAAAATATATTTTTTATTATTGCAGTTGCCTGGGCTGCCAGTGACTGTCAGGTCCACAGAGTGTACTGTGCCCACTGTAGTGCCACTGCGTGCCCACCCACCACTGATATATATACGGTGGCACAGCAGCTTGCAAAGTAAAAATATATATATTTTTTTTATAATTGCAGTTGCCTGGGTGCCAGTGACTGTCAGGTCCACAGAGTGTACTGTGCCCACTGCAGTGTCACTGCCCACCCACCACTGATATATACGGTGGCAGGCATGACTTTTTTTGGATTAGTGTCTGGGAGGTCTAAAAAGCGTACCTGTGAAGTTTCAGCTCTGTAGCATGTCCAGAACCAGAAAAAAAAAGATCATATAGGTGTAAAAGGGGTTCCCACCATCCCTGCTCTACTGAAAAATGATCTTTTTTTCTGGTTCTGGACATGCTACAGAGCTGAAACTTCACAGGTACACTTTTTAGACCCCCCTAGACACTAAATCACACAAAAAAAGTTCTTAAAAATTGTCATTTTTGATAGAGAGAAAATTATTGGAAAACTTAAAAAAAAAAAAAAAACTTAAAAAAAAAAAATGTCTTTGGATTTATTGTCTGGGGGTCTAAAAAGTGCACCTGTGAAGTTTCAGCTCTGTAGCATGTCCAGAACCAGAAAAAAAATAGAATTAGGGTTAGGGCTAGGGTTAGGGTTAGGGTTAGGGTTAGGGCTAGGGTTAGGGTCAGGGCTAAGGTTAGGGTTATTTTTAGCGCTTAGGGTTAGAGGGTTAGAGTTAGAGGGGTAGGGGTAGGGCTACTAACTCTAAACCCTAAGTATCTCACCGTAACCCTAACCCTAGCCCCTAACACTAAACCTAACCCTAACCCTCTAACCATAACCCTAACCCTCTAACCTTAACCCTAACCCTCTAAGCCTAGCCATAAAAATAACCCTAACCCTAAACCTAACCCTAGCCCTAACCCTAACCCTAACCCTAGCCCTAACCCTAGCCCTAACCCTAATTCATATTTTTTTCTTGTTCCGGACATGCTACAGAGCTGAAACTTCACAGGTACACTTTTTAGACCCCCCAGATGCTAAATCCAAAGAAATTTTTTATTTATTTTTTTTTTTTTAATTTTTCCAATAATTGGCTCTCTATCAAAAAATTACAATTTTTAAGAACTTTTTTGTCTGATTCAGTGTCTGGGGGTCTAAAAAGTGTACCTGTGAAGTTTCAGCTCTGTAGCATGTCCAGAACCAGAAAAAAAATAGAATTAGGGTTAGGGCTAGGGTTAGGGTTATTTTTAGTGCTTAGGGTTAGACGGTTAGGGTTAGAGGCGTAGGGGTAGGGTTACTAACTCTAACCCTAAGTATCTCACCGTAACCCTAACCCTAGCCCCTAACACTAAACCTAACCCTAACCCTCTAACCCTAACCCTAACCCTTAAAGCCCAGTTCCTGTCCCATTTTGGTCGGTTCTGGTCTGTTTGCGGTTATTTGCGGTGCGTTAAACGAGGGAGTTTGGTCTGTCACTGTGAAGCGGGCGTAACCCTTACACTACCTGATTGATACAATATACCTGATCGTATTCACACACTGGATGTTTTAAAGCACGTTATTCCAAACAATTTAGGAATGTTAGGTGATTTATGCCCTTTATGGAATAAAACCCGACTCTGCGTCAACTACGTAATTTTCCATGGGAGTTTTGCCATGGATCCCTCTCCGGCATGCCAGAGTGCAGGTGTTAGTCCCCTTGAAACAACTTTTCCATTACTATTGTGGCCAGAAAGAGTCCCTGTGGGTTTTAAAATTCGCCTGAGTATTAAAGTCTATGGCGGTTCCCAATGTTCGCCGGTTCGCGAACATTCACCGATGTTCGTGTTCGCCGTTCGCGAACGGCGAATGTTATGTTCGCGATATCACTAACTATGGCCCTCCAGTTGTTCAGGAACTACAATTCCCATCATGCCTAGTCATGTCTGTGAATGTCAGAATTTTACAATGCCTCCTGGGATGTGTAGTTCAGCAACAGCTGGAGGGCCGTAGTTTGAGGATCCCTGTGATTCATATAGTAATGTGATATCTCAGCCAGATACTTAACCTCCCTGGCCAGGGACAGACTGGCAAATTTCAGCCCAGGGGGCAAATACAAACCAGAGGCCCATGGTGCAGCCACTCGGCCCCCCTCCCACTCTCCCTCACCCCCCTCCCACTCTCCCAATCCTCTTCCTGACCTCGATTCCAAGCTGAAGTCCTGCTCCAGATACTCTCTACTTACCAGCTGACCTGGCCAGCAGGGGGAGGTTGGGGGAGCTGGGACAGCTCGGTTGGGGCTGGCCGAGGCAGAAGAGTCTCCAGTGGGGCATGGAGCCGGCCTCTGCTCAGACACAGTTTACACCATGCATGCTAAGGAAGGTGGGGGGGAGGAGGTCTGCATAATAACTTTTGCGCAAACCAATCAAAATACACTTATTGGGATTATTTTTTACCAAAAAAATGTAGCATAATACAAATTGTCCTAAAATTATGAAAAATTTTGATTTAAAATTTTTTTTGGGTTATATAGCAGAATGTGAAAAACATTGTTTTTTTTTTTTCAGAATTGTCGCTCTTTTATTGTTTATAGCCCAAAAAATAAAAATCGCAGAGGTGATAAAACCACCAAAAGAAAGCTCTATTTGTGGGGAAAAAAAGAACATCAATTTTATTTGGGTACAGTGTATCCTGAATACACTGAATCGCAAAGCATGGCCTGGTCATTAAGGGGGCAAATCCTTCCGGTCCAGAAGTGGTTAAGCTTTGACAATAAAACCCGGAAGCTGATTGGTTTCTATGCAGAGCTACACCAGATTTTGCACTCTTCAGTTTTAGTAAATCAACCACTTGGAGTCTGGTATGGAATTTAAAGGAGTTGTAAAGTCAGAAGTTTTTTTTTATCTTAATGAATTCTATGCTTTAAGATAAAAAGAACCTGTGTGCAGCAGCCACCCCAGCGCCCCTAATACTTACCTGAGCCCCATCTCTCAGACACAGCCACGGTGTCATTGGCTCCCGCAGCTGTCAATCAAAGTAAGTTGCCAATCAGGAGAGAGAGGGGGGGCATGGCCCGAATGGCAGCTCTGTGTCTGAATGGCTTGCTGTGGGTGCCCTCGACAGGAGGGAGGTGCCAGGAGCAGCAACGAAGGACCCGAGAAGAGGAGTATCCGGGCTGCTGTGTGCAAAACCAACTACACAGAGGAAGGAAGTGTAACATGTTTGTTATTTTAAAAAAAACAACAACAAGTCTTTACAATCACTTTAACCACTTTAGGACCGGAGGATTTTCCTGCTTTACGTCCAGGCCACTTTTTGCAACTTGGCACTGCGCGACTTTAACTGACAATTGCGCGGTCATGCAACACCGTACCCATACAAAATTTACGTCCTTTTTTTCCCACAAACAGAGCTTTCTTTTGGTGGTATTTGATCATCTCTGCGCTTTTCATTTTTTGCGATATTAATAAAAAAAGTGACAATTTTGAAAAAATAACAATATTTTTCTACTTTGACAGTTAAAAAATATCCAATATATTCAATTTTTGTCATATATTTAGGCCAAAATGTATTTAGCTACATGTCTTTGACAAAAAAATTCTCAATGATCGTATTTTTAACCGCTTTAGGACCGGAAGATTTTACCCCATTCCTGACCAGGCCATATTTTGCGATTCGTCACTGCATTACCTTAATGGACAATTGCGCGGTCACGCGACGCTGTAGCCAAATTAAATTTATGTCTTTTTTTTCCCCCACAAATAGAGCTTTCTTTTGGTGGCATTTGATCACCGGTGCGATTTTTACTTTTTGCGCTATAAACAAAAAAAGAGCAACAATTTTGAAAAAATAACAATATTTTTCACATTTTTTTATATGAAATTCCCCCCCAAAAAAATGTAAAAATCAAAATTTTTTTAACATTTTAGGCCAATTTGTTTTCTGCTACATATTTGTGGTAAAAAAAAATCGCAATAAGCGTATTTTGATTGGTTTGCGCAAAAGTTATTGCAGCTACTAACTACGGGAAATTTATGTAATTTTTATTGTTTTTTTCTTAACTACTAATGGCGGAGATCTGCGGTTTTTTTTTGCGGGACTGCGACATTGCGGCTGACAGATCGGACCCCTAACTGACATTTTTGATACTTTTGGGGGTACCAGTGACATTACTACAGTAATCAGTGCTATACCTATGCACTGTTACTGTAAAAATGACACTGGCAGGGAAGGGGTTAACTTTATTGGTGATCAAGGGGTTAATGTATGCCTGGTGCTTACTGACATGTGTGTGGGGGGAGGGGATTGTGTGACACAGACACAGATCGCAGGTTCAGCTATGCTGAACCCTGCAATCTGACCCTGCCTGTCACTTAGGAGATCCGCCCGCTTTGTTTACACAAACGGGAGGATTTCCTCACTCGATCCCCGACGATCGGGGAAGAGCGGCGGTGATCACCGCCTCTCCTCCCCTGGCCCGACTCCCGCTGTGTCTGAATACAGCGGGAGCGAGCCTCCGGCGGCGCGCGCGCGCCGCCCATAAGGTGAGGAGTCGATAACGAGCCACTTTGCCGCAGTACCCTCAATGTGAGCGGTCGGCAAGTGGTTAAGGGAGTACCTCCAAAAAAAATGCATCTTGTCCCCCAGGAAATCCATACTAGACACTTTTGTTTTGGAATAGATTTTAAGGGGGGACTCCGCACAAGAAAAAGTGTGAGGTTGCCCTAAAAATCCACACCAGACCTTTAATCTGAATATGCATCCTGGCTGTCCAGGAGATAAGTAGAGGCGGGGGAGCGTGCACCACCCCTCCTGATCAATATTAGTCCACATGCTCTCAACATGGGGGGGGGTCCCCCCTGGCAAAGCACCTCATTTACATGTTGATGAAGAAAGGGCCTCATCCCCACAACCCTGAACCTTATCGGAATCTGGAAGCCTCCTTTAATAATAGTTTGAAAAACATAAAAAAAAAATAAAAATCACCCAAAAGTGTCCCTCATAGGGTTGAGCGGACACCTGGATGTCCGTGTTCGACGGGTTCGGCCGAACTTTAAAAAAAAGTCCGGGTCCGTGTCCCGGACTTTTACCGAACGTTTCCCGGACACCGAACCCCATTGAAGTCAATGGGGACCCGAACTTTAAGGCACTAAAATGGCTCTAAAACACCAATGGAAAGGGCTAGAGTGCTGCAAATGGCAGCAAAACGTAGTTAAGAGCATGGCAAGTGCTCTGCAAACAAATGTGGATAGGGAAATAACTTAAAACAACAAAAAAAAAACAGAAAAATAAAACAATGTTCTTCATCTCTGAAGGACGAGGCCCATATGGAGTAGGAGGGAGGTTGAGGTGGTGGTGGATGTGGCGGTGTCATAGGCGTGTGCACAGGGTGTGCCGGGTGTACCTGGGCACACCCTAATCACCTAGGGCACATAGCATTATCGCTCTGTTTGCCAGTGAGGAGATGGGAAAGATCTCCCTCGGACCTGCTCTGCTCTATTTCTCTTTGCCAGCAGGGAGAGTAATGTATCGGGGCCATGTACATGTAGGCAAACACATGCATGTGTATTTCAACTTTGGGGTGCACACCCTAATGCAATAGGCTGCGCACACCTATGGGCGGTGTAGGTGGAAGCGGCGGTGGAGGAGGACCAGGGCCGGATTAAGAGCATCATGGTCTTGGTGCTGAGGATTTTGAAGGGCCTTAAGGGCCGTGCCTTGGCATGCACCCAGAGGAGGAAGGGTGCAGCCATGCATGCCTAATTCAACATGGGATGCTGTCTCTGAAGCCCATAAACACATCCATGCATCGGCAACTGTCCCTCCTTGTCAGGCCTTCGCGCTGTGTGGGGAGGTTCTGAGGGTGCTGCCTGGGGAAGCGAGCATAGAAGCCAGACTTCTGTGTTTACAAGTGACAGAAGAGCGGTCACAGTGAATATGGCCAACCCGGGGCCTATATAAAAGGTAGGGGCCTGGAGCTGCAGCTCCAATAGCCCCTACGTTAATCTGGCCCTGAGGAGGAGGACGAGGTAGCCAACACTGCTTCTTTTCACAAATTTTAAATGAGGGTACACCCCAAAAGAGTGAGAAAGAGCAAAAATGGAACAATGGGTGGGTAAGGTCGGTATCCATTGCTATTCTGCACAAGGTACGGAAAAGTCCCGTGGGATCCATGCCTGGTTCATTTTAATGAACGTGAGCTTGTCCACATTGTCTCTGGACAGGCGGCTGCGCTTGTCTGTTATAACGCCCCCAGCTGTGCTAAATACCCGTTCAGATAATACACTGGCTGCAGGGCACGCCAGCACCTCCAAGGCGTAAAGGGCAAGCTCAGGCCATGTGCCCAATTTGGAGACCCAGAAGTTGAAGGGGGCAGACCCCTCATTCACTACATGTAGGCGTGTGCACACATACTGCTCCACCATGTTGGTAAAATGCTGCCTCCTGCTAAGACGTTCCATCTGAGCTGCTGGTGCTGCTGTTTGTTGTGGCGTGCTGACAAAGCTTTTCCACATTTCGGCCATGCTAACCCTGCCTTCTGAGGTGCTGGCGGTGCCCTGGTTGCGTTGGCGACCTCCTCCTCCTCCTCCTCCTCCTCCTCTGCCTTGTGCTTCCACTGTGGCCCCGCTGTCAGATGGGAATGCCAGCAGCATCGCATCTACCAGCGTGCGCTTGTACTCGCGCATCTTGCGATCGCGCTCCAGTGAGTGAATTAAGGACGGTACGTTGTCCTTGTAACGGGGATCCAGCAGCGTGGCCACCCAGTAATCAGCACAAGTTAGAATGTGGGCAACTCGGCGGTCGTTGTGGAGACACTGCAGCATGTAATCGCTCATGTGTGCCAGGCTGCCCAGAGGCGACAAAAGGCTGTCCTCTGTGGGAGGTGTATCGTCCGTGTCCTCTGTATCCCCCCAGCCACGCACCAGTGATGGCCATGAGCTGGCCTGGGTGCCACCCTGCTGTGAACATGGTTCCATCTCCTCCTCCAGCTCCTCCTCCAGCTCCTCCTCCTCCTCATCCTCCAGAACTGTGCCCCTGCTGGACAATTGTGTCCCTGGCATTTGTGTGTGCAGGAACCCACCCTCGGAGCCCCTTGCGAATGACTGCCCTGAAAGCCTTTGAAATGTTACCTCTTCATCCTCCTCCTCCTCCTCCTCCTCATCCTGTGCCACATCCTCTTCCATCATCGCCCGAATTGTTTTTTCAAGGAGGCATAGAAGTGGGATAGTTAAGCTGAGAACGGCGTCATTGCCACTGGCCATGTTGGTGGAGTACTCAAAACAGCGTAACAAGGCACACAGGTCTCGCATGGAGGCCCAGTTATTGGTGGTGAAGTGGTGCTGTTCCGCAGAGCGACTCACGCGTGCGTGCTGCAGCTGAAACTCCACTATGGCCTGCTGCTGCTCGCACAGTCTTTGCAGCATGTGCAAGGTGGAGTTCCACCTTGTGGGCACGTCACATATGAGGCGGTGAGCGTGAAGGCCGAAGTTACGCTGCAGCGCTGCCAGGCGAGCAGCAGCAGGGTGAGAACGCCGAAAGTGCGCACAGACGGCCCGCACTTTCTGCAGCAGCTCTGACATATCGGGGTAGTTTTTAAGGAACCTCTGCACCACCAAATTCAGCAAATGCGCCAGGCAAGGGATGTGCGTCAAACCGGCTAGGCCCAGAGCTGCTATGAGATTTCGCCCATTATCGCACACCACCAGGCCGGGCTTGAGGCTCGCTGGCAGCAACCACTCATTTGTCTGTTGTTCCATGCTCCTCCACAACTCCTGCGCGGTGTGTGGTTTGTCCCCCAAACAGGCAAGTTGTAAAACTGCCTGCTGTCGTTTAGCCCTGGCCGTGCTGAAGTTGGTGGTGAAGGTATTACGCTGTCCGGATGAGGAGGCGGTAGAGGATGAGGTAGCGGAGTAGGATGAGTTAGGAACAGGAGGCAAACTGAAGCGCCCTGCAATCCTCGGTGGTGGAAGGACATGCGCCAAATTGCTATCCGCCTCAGGCCCATCCGCCACTGCATTTACCCAGTGTGCCGTTAGGGAGATTTAACGCCCCTGACCGTGCTTACTGGTCCACGTATAGGTAGTTAGGTGGACCTTGGCACAGATGGCGTTGCGCAGTGCACACCTGATTTTTTCCCCCACTTGGATGTGCAGGGAAGGGATGGCTTGCCTGGAAAAGTAGTGGCGGCTGGGCACGACGTACTGTGGGACAGCCACCGACATAAGCTTTTTAAAACTGGGCGTCTCCACCAGACGGAATGACAGCATTTCAAAGGCCAATAATTGTGAAATGCTGGCATTCAGGGCCAGGGATCGCGGGTGGGTAGGGGGGTACTTCCTCTTCCTCTCAAATGTTTGGGAGATGGAAAGCTGAACACTTCCACGGGACATTGTGGAGATGGTTGTTGGTGACCCAGGTGGTGGTGTTGCTGACAGATTGTCTGTTTGCGGGGTGGCAGGTGCCGGTATGACTACAGATGTGGCTGGAGCGGCCGAGACTGCAGCAGAAGAGGAAGCAGGATGAGCCAGAGACGTTTCTTGGTTTTGAAGGTGTGTACTCCACTGCAGCTCGTGCTTTGCACTTAGATGCCTGATCATGCAGGTTGTGCTCAGGTTGAGAAGGTTTATGCCTCGCTTCAGGCTCTGATTGCACAGGGTGCAAACCACTCGTGTCCTGTCATCAGCACATTTTCTAAAGAACTTCCACGCTAGAGAACTCTTTTGAGCTGACTTTGGTGCGCTCGTTCCCTTGCTGCGTTGGGCAGTAGCAGGCGTAGTGTCTAGGGCACGGCCGCTCCGCTTCTGCACCCTGCTCCCTCTTCTGCTGTGCTGGTGGCTCTGTGCGACCACCGCCTCTTCCTCCAAACTACTCAGGTCACCTGCATGACCTTCATTCCATGTGGGGTCGAGGACCTCATCGTCCTCCACATCATCTTCTACCCAGTCTTCACCCCTGCCCTCCCTGTTGGTCTCCACAATGCTGAACGCCGCAGCAGTTGGCACCTGCGTTTCGTCATCATCGGAGACGTGCTGTGATGGTCCTTCCATGTACTCATCTTGAGAAATAAGTGGTTGGGCATCGCTGCACTCAATCTCTTCCACTTCTGGGGCAGGGCTAGGTGGATGGCCCTGGGAAACCCTGCTGACAGAGTCCTCAAAAAGAATAAGAGACTGCTGTATGGCTTGGGGCTCAGACTGCTTGCCTGATTTGCAAGGGGGTGAGGTGAAAGACGGTTGGACATTGGCTGCAGGTGCCAACTCTGACCTTTCTGAAGTAGACTGGGTGGGAGACAATGTGAAGGAACTGGAGGCACTGTCAGCAGCAAACCAATCTACTATCGCCTCTCTGTGTTCTGGCCTCATCACTTCTAGAGGCGTATGATGTCCTACCAAATACTGCTGCAGGTTCTGTCGCCTACTCACACTTGAGGAAGGTGTTTCACTTGTGCGTGTAGCTGGCACAGATCGACCACGTCCTCTCCTTGCAACAGCACCACGACCCCGGCCACGACCCCTATTTGACGCTCTCCTCATATTTCTGAAATTTAAGATCTTGCCCTAGAAAGGTCTTTATTGAATAGCAGAACAAAAGAACAATAGTATCGCACGGGTGTATCTCACAGTCAAATATGCAAACTATGCCGCAATTTAATGTTTTTTACACCAAAAGGGTGTGTATTGAATAGCGGAATAGGATAAAAAACTGTGTATCTCACACGTACAAACACAGACTAGGCCCGATTAAATTTTTTCCTACCCTAAAGGGAGGATGAGGAAGAGGAGTATGGAACAGGCAGCACCCTCAAATCTTCAGAAGTATGAGATGAACCTCAAAAACTTGGAAAGGTGGATCTCACACGTACCGACACAGACTTTTCCGCAATTTAATTGATCCCCAAAGGTTTTTATTGAATAGCGGAATAGGAAATATGATCAAAAAAAGTGTATGTATCTCACACGTACAGAAGCACACTAGGCCCCAATTACTATTGTTTGTACACCTAAAAGGATGGAGGAGGAGGAGGAGGAGTATGGAACAGGCAGCACCCTCAAAGCT
Organism: Pelophylax lessonae; assembly: GCF_965119305.1. Classification (NCBI taxonomy): domain Eukaryota; kingdom Metazoa; phylum Chordata; class Amphibia; order Anura; family Ranidae; genus Pelophylax; species Pelophylax lessonae. Next base: position 653,096,720 of record NC_138771.1, read on the forward strand.
TCAGAAGTATGAGATGAACCCCAAAAATTTGGAAAGGTGGATCTCACACGTACCGACACAGACTATTCCGCAATTTAATTGATCCCCAAAGGTTTTTATTGAATAGCGGAATAGGAAATATGATCAAAAAAAAGTGTATGTTTTTCACACGTACAGAAGCACACTAGGCCCCAATTACTATTGTTTGTACCCCTAAAAGGATGGATGAGGAGGAGGAGGATGAAACAGGCAGCACCCTCAAATCTTCAGAAGTATGAGATTGTGTTCACTGTACCCCACAAAGATTGTGTTCACTGCACCCCAAAAGGATTGTCTTCACTGCACCCCACAAAGATTGTGTTCACTGTACCCCCCAAAGATTTTGTTCACTGCACCCCACAAAGATTGTGTTCACTGTACCCCACAAAGATTTTGTTCACTGCACCCCACAAGGATTGTCTTCACTGCACCTCACAAGGATTGTCTTCACTGCACCCCACAAAGACTGTGTTCACTGTACCCCACAAAGATTGTGTTCACTGCACCCCAAAAGGATTGTCTTCACTGCACCCCACAAAGATTGTGTTCACTGTACCCCACAAAGATTTTGTTCACTGCACCCCACAAAGATTGTGTTCACTGTACCCCACAAAGATTGTGTTCACTGTACCCCACAAAGATTTTGATCACTGCACCCCACAAGGATTGTCTTCACTGCACCCCACAAGGATTGTCTTCACTGCACCCCACAAAGATTGTGTTCACTGTACCCCACAAAGATTGTGTTCACTGTACCCCACAAAGATTGTGTTCACTGCACCCCAAAAGGATTGTCTTCACTGCACCCCACAAAGATTGTGTTCACTGTAATCCACAAAGATTGTGTTCACTGTACCCCACAAAGATTTTGTTCACTGCACCCCACAAGGATTGTCTTCACTTGCCCCCACAAAGATTGTGTTCACTGTACCCCACAAAGATTGTGTTCACTGTACCCCCCAAAGATTTTGTTCACTGCACCCCACAAGGATTGTCTTCACTGCACCCCACAAGGATTGTCTTCACTGCACCCCACAAAGATTGTGTTCACTGTACCCCACAAAGATTGTGTTCACTGTACCCCACAAAGATTGTGTTCACTGCACCCCAAAAGGATTGTCTTCACTGCACCCCACAAAGATTGTGTTCACTGTACCCCACAAGGATTGTCTTCACTGCACCCCACAAAGATTGTGTTCACTGTACCCCGCAAAGATTGTGTTCACTGTACCCCCCAAAGATTTTGTTCACTGCACCCCACAAGGATTGTCTTCACTGCACCCCACAAAGATTGTGTTCACTGTACCCCACAAAGATTGTGTTCACTGTACCCCACAAAGATTTTGTTCACTGCACCCCACAAAGATTGTGTTCACTGCACCCCAAAAGGATTGTCTTCACTGCACCCCACAAAGATTGTGTTCACTGTACCCCACAAGAATTGTCTTCACTGCACCCCACAAGGATTGTCTTCACTGCACCCCACAAAGATTGTGTTCACTGTACCCCACAAATATTGTGTTCACTGCACCCCAAAAGGATTGTCTTCACTGCACCCCACAAAGATTGTGTTCACTGTACCCCACAAAGATTGTGTTCACTGTACCCCCCAAAGATTTTGTTCACTGCACCCCACAAGGATTGTCTTCACTGCACCCCACAAGGATTGTCTTCACTGCACCCCACAAAGATTGTGTTCACTGTACCTCACAAAGATTGTGTTCACTGTACCCCCCAAAGATTTTGTTCACTGCACCCCACAAGGATTGTCTTCACTGCACCCCAAAAAGATTGTCTTCACTGCACCCCACAAAGATTGTGTTCACTGTAATCCACAAAGATTGTGTTCACTGTACCCCCCAAAGATTTTGTTCACTGCACCCCACAAGGATTGTCTTCACTGCACCCCACAAGGATTGTCTTCACTGCACCCCACAAAGATTGTGTTCACTGTACCCCACAAATATTGTGTTCACTGTACCCCACAAAGATTTTGTTCACTGCACCCCACAAAGATTGTGTTCACTGCACCCCAAAAGGATTGTCTTCACTGCACCCCACAAAGACAGCCCACACACAGAAAAATGGATGTGGATCACTGACACCTGCCTATCTCCTATCCCACACCACACAGCAATATCGATTGTAGTTTGTAGAACACACTTTCTCTAAAATTCAGCAGCAGCAGCCTCTCCCTAACGGGATTGAGAAGAGATCGTAGATCCGGACTAAGTGCAGACCCCACCCCACACAGCAATATCGATTGTAGTTTGTAGAACACTCTGACCCTATAATTCAGCAGCAGCCTCTCCCTAACAGGATTGAGAAGAGATCGTAGATCAGGATTAAGTGCAGACCCCACCCCACACAGCAATGTCGATTGTAGTTTGTAGAACACACTGACCCTATAATTCAGCAGACTCTATCCCTAAAATGCCTACAACTCGCCCTGCCTAAACACTCCGACCTGTCCCTCAATTCTATCCGGACACCAATTTGTTTTTCCTGCCTGTCTTTCCCTAATCAGCAGCCAGCACGTATGGGTGCTCTGTCCCTGATCTAAGCAGCAGAATGACGCCGCTGCGGCTGCCTGGAACTTGTAAAGACTTGGTCACATGCTTCAGACGGCCAATCACAGCTACTGATACATTTGCAGGCATGGCTGGGATAGCTTAAGGCACACCAGTTAAACGATTGTTGATTGGCTGTTGAAAGCCCGCCATGAAAAGAGCGCCAAAACATGCAAAACCCGGAAATAAAACGACCGAACACGGATTTTTTTACCCGAACATACAGTAAAGTGTCCGTGTCCGTGTTCGGGTAACAAAAATCCAATTATTCGGTACGAACACGAATAATACAGTCCGTGTTCGCTCAACACTAGTCCCTCATCATAAATCATTGTCAATACATCCCCTTCCTTATGCATGCTAATATTCTGCCGGCTTTGGCAGCTGCAGCTTGACATTGCATGCTACTACTTAGTCTATCTTCTACTAAGACCCCCAGATCTTTCTCCATTCTTGATTCCCCCATAAATTGTATTGTGCTTTTATGTTTTTAGTCCCCAAGTGTAATACCTTACACTTCTTCACATTAAACCTCATTTGCCACGTAGTTACCCACTCTGTTATTTTAACCACTTCTGGACTGGAAGATTTTCCCCCTTAATGACCAGGCCATATTTTGCGATTCAGCACTGCATTATTTCAACGGACAATTGCGTGGTCGTGCGACGTTGTACTTAAAAAAAAAAATGGATGCCCTTTTTCCCCACAAATAGAGCTTTCTTTTGGTGGTATTTGATTACCTGTGTGATTTTTATTTTTTGCGCTGTAAACAAAAAAAGAGCGACAATTCTGAAAAAAAAAACAATATTTTTCACATTCTGCTATATAACAATCCCAAAAAAAAATTGAAATCAAAATGTTTTAACATTTTAGGCCAATTTGTTTTCTGCTACATATTTTTGGTAAAAAAAAATCACAATAAGCGTATTTTGATTGGTTTGCGCAAAAGTTATCGCATCTTCTAACTACGGGAAAGATTTTTGTCATTTTTATTATTTTTGTTTTTTCTAATAGCAATGGCGGCGATCTGCGAATTTTAGCAGGACTGCGACATTGCAGCGGACAGATCGGACCCCTAACTGATATTTTTTACACTTTTGGGGGGACCAATGACATTACTACAGTAATCAGTGCTATAAATATGCACTGTTACTGTAATGATGACAATGGCAGTGAAGGGGTTAACATTGTGGGTGATCAAGGGGTTAAATGTGAGCCTAGGGGAGTGATTCTAACTGTGGGGGGGCGTGGCTTCTGAAATGATCATAGAGACATGTGATCCTATATAGAAGGATCACAGGCGCTCTGTGATCATTCCAGGGAGAAGGACGGTCGGATGTGTTTACAACAGCTGACCGTCCTTCTCTCTCAGCGAGGAGTGATCGCGGGTGTTAGGGCGGCAATCGGAGCCCCCGCTGCCGACCTACGTCGATTTACGCACCAGTGCCACATTGCCGCAGTAAATAGGCGGCGGCCGGTCGGGAACCGGTTAATGATACAATGCTACATTCTGCAGCCATTTGCTTTTGTGACCAGGAATTCCAGAATTTCATAATAGCTTACACTTCAAAACCAGTGCACATGCAAGTGCGTGGCCCCAAATGCAGCCAATGTGAGTTAGGGGGCATGCACCTACACCCACACCCTCTGAACCTGCACCCACACGGATTTCAAATATGGAGCTGCAGCTGTGTCTGTGCAGCCACTGCTTCCCAATTGACATCAAAAGGACTGCTTGCATGTGGATGCATGGAACACCCGTACATCCCCATATAGGTAAACATGGCCCTGGCATGAAGGTACACTATTTTGAGAAGCTTTTCTGCTCACCATAGTCGTAAAGATCAGTTATCTCTGTGATTGTAGCCTTTCTATCATCTCTAACCAGTCTGCCCATTCTCCACTGACCTATCTAATCACCAAGGCATTTCTGTCTTTTGAACTGCTGATCACTGGATTTTACTTAGAGTAAACTTATAATTGTTGTGTGAAGATTCCAGGAGATCAGCAGTTACAGACATGGGGTCCTTTCAATTGGGTTTTATCCTCTCTGTTCAGCAGGGGATCCATGAATAGATCACCTACTAACAGTGCTTTAAGTGGCCCAAAAGAGGTGCCGGTACTCTATTATAGCCTATAAATTCCCCACCCCACATCAGGGTCCCCACAGAGCACCCCCCCTGGCCTGGGCTGGGACTCCGGAGCAGGGGGACTCACTGGTGGTGACAGGTCTGGCTCTGGAGTGGGAAATATTCTTGGGGGGGGGGCAATTGAGGGCGCAGATGTCCAAAATGAGCGTACTGGTACGCTAAGGCGCACGGAGAGGTGGCGGTATGCTCAAGAGCCATATTTGGAAGTGGCGGTACTGAGTACCAGTGCATACCGGCCCATTTAAAGCACTGGCTACTAAATCGAAAACTGAATGGGATGGATGACACTTTTGAGACATCTGTGTCTGTTCTATTGAAAGCAAAAAACAAGAGAAGGGCGCACCCTTAATAAATATTTATTGGAAAATTGTTAAAACTACATCATGCATTATACTCACAAGAGTACGCTATGTAAAAGCAAAAACCAAAAGAGTTCCTTTGGCTGGCCAGAGACCGCAGGACCATGATCCTTAGTAAATACAGGCAAACTGAAAGGGCTAACGTGCTTCGAGGGAGAACCCCATGGCTCTGAGGAAGCGAGTTCTTCCTCGAAACACGTTAGCCCTATGGACACCTTCAAGTTTACCTGTCATTACTAAGGATCATGGTCCTGCTGTCTCTGGCTAGCCGAAGGTACTCTTTTGGTTTTTGCTTTTACATAGCGTACTCTTGTGAGTATAATGCATGATGTGGTTCTAACAATTTTCCAATAAATATTTTATGGTATTGCAATAGGTCGGTGCGCCCTTCTCTTGTTTTTTGCTTTCAGTTTGTGTGGATACCCATCATCCTGAGAGGGCAGCAAGACTTCAGATGCCAACGATATAGCCAATGCCTCTCTGGCCTATATGTAACATTTGAGCGCAGGAGACATTTACTGGTCTTTTCTGTTCTATTGATGTCCGCATTTAAACCGCTTCCCGACTGCCCCCTGCATATATACTGCGGCAGGCTGGCTCGGTTGTACCTGTATGGCGGTTCGCAGGAGCGGTCCTGGGGGGGCGAGCGCACGCTGCCGCCAGCATGCACCCTCCCCCACTCGGCAGCAAGGATGCCGATTCACGGGACCGGCGGCACCAATTGCCCCGGTACCTGCGATCGTTCCCCGCTGAGAGAGAAGGACGGTCAGCTGTTGTAAACACAGCTGACCGTTCTTCTCTCTGGAATGATCACAGAGCGCCTGTGATCCCTCTATATAGCAATACAGGTCTCTGTGTTCAATTCACAAGTCCCTCCCCCATACAGTTAGAACCCCCCCCCCCAGGCTCACATCTAGCCCTTTGAACACCCCTAGATCAACACCTACCCTGCCAGTGTCATTATTACAGTTACAGTGCATATTTTTAGCACTAATTACTGTAGTAATGTCACTGGTACCCCCAAAAGTGTCAAAAATGCCAGTTAGGGGTCCGATCTGTCCGCCGCAATGTCCCAGTCCCGCTAAAAATCGCTGATTGCCGCCATTACTAGTAAAAAAATAAAAAAAAATAATAAAAATGGCATAAATCTTTCCCCTAGTTTGTAGACACTAAAACTTTTGCGCAAACCAATCAAAATACGCTTACTGTGATTTTTTTTTTACCAAAAATATGTGGCAGAATACAAATTGACCTAAAAGGAGGAAATTTTTTTATTTTTATTTATTTATTTATTTATTTATTTTGGGACTGTTATAAAGCAGAATGTGAAAAATATTGTTTTTTTTTTTTCAGAAATTTTTTTTTTTTTTTTTTGTTTATAGCGCAAAAAATAAAAATCGCAGAGGTGATCAAATACTACCAAAAGAAAGCTCTGTTTGTAAGGAAGAAAAGAACATATGATACAGATACGCCACTTTGCAGGCAAAATTTTATTTGGGTATAGAGTCACACGACCACACAATTGTCCATTAAATTAACGCAGTGCCGAATCGCAAAAAATGGCCTGGTCATTAAGGGGACAAATCCTTCCCAGTCCAGAAGTGGTTATACAACTTACCTTTGTCAGCCCGTGTTTGTTCAGACTTGAGTTGGTTTAGATCAGGCTACCACCTATCCACCTATCCATAAATACACAAATCAATATGTGCCATAGATTAAGATAAGCCAGTAGCAGTCACTAATAACCAATAAAGTGGTTATAAACCTCAGTTATGAAATCTATTAACCTTCTACGATGAAGTGAGCTGCCACTTAGATAAAGGTAAGCCTGTGGATGTGGTGTATCTGGACTTTGCAAAGGCCTTTGACACTGTTCCCCACAAACGCTTACTGTACAAACTAAGGAAGGTAGGTATGGACCATAGGGTGAGTACCTGGATAGAGAACTGGCTCCATTGGAGAGTACAGAGGGTGGTGATTAATGGGGAGTACTCGGATTGGGCGGGTGTGGAAAGTGGGGTCCCCCAGGGTTCTGTCCTGGGACCAATCCTGTTTAATTTATTCATAAATGATCTAGAGGAGGGGATATCTAGTACAATCTCAGTATTTGCGGATGATACTAAACTAGGCATGCCAATATCTTCTATGCAGGATGTGGAAACCTTGCAAGCGGACCTGAACAAAATAATGGGGTGGGCAACTACATGGCAGATGAGATTTAATGTAGAAAAATGTAAAGTAATGCACTCGGGGGCCAGAAACCAGAAAGCAAGCTACTCACTAGGGGGGGAACCTCTGGGTGAGTCTAGGATGGAAAAGGACTTGGGGGTACTGGTAGACAACAGGCTTGGCAGTGGCATGCAATGCCAAGCCGCCGCAAGCAAAGCCAACAGAATACTGGGTTGTATAAAAAAGGGGATTCACTCCAGAAATAAAGAGATTATTCTCCCACTCTACAAGACTCTGGTCCGGCCACATCTGGAGTATTCTGTCCAGTTCTGGGCACCGGTCCTCAGGAAGGATGTGCTGGAACTGGAGAAAGTCCAGAGAAGGGCAACAAAAATAATTAGGGGAATGGAGGACATCAGCTATGAGGAAAGACTACAAGCACTGAACCTATTCTCTCTGGAGAAGAGACGATTGAGGGGGGATATGATATCAATGTACAAATACTGTACTGGTGACCCGAGCATAAGGAACAAACTATTCAGAGAAAGGAGATACAATAAGACACGTGGCCACTCGCTAAAACTTGAGGAAAGGCGGTTTAACCTTAAAGTGCGTAAGGGGTTCTTCACTGTAAGAGCGGTAAGGATGTGGAATTCTCTTCCACAAGCAGTCGTATCAGCAGGGAGCATTGATAGTTTCAAAAAACTATTAGATGGACACCTTAAAGACCACAACATACAGGGGTATACAATGTACGGTTAAAAGCAAACACACACACATCATAGGTTGAACTGGATGGACTGATGTCTTTTTTCAACCTCACTAACTATGTAACTATGTAACTATGAACAAAGCACATATATCTGTAGTGTTTACCTGTCTAAGCTCTGAGTGTGGCTTCTCTCTGGTGCTTCATTCCTCTATTATCAGCATAAATCACTTCTGAGAAGTTTTCCGGACACATGAGATAAATTTGTGTCGGGGAGGAGAGCTCAGCACACAGCTTGGCTATTCAGAACACAGTGTGTGGAGGGGGGTGTGTCTCTTTCCTCCAATCAGCTCTCACACAGTGTATAAGAGCAATAGCTGCAGCTCTCCACCCCCTCCTCTGTATTGTAATTTATTAAATTTCGTTTCGTATTTGTTAAATTTCGTTTTGTTTATAAATTTGCTAATGAATTCCAAATTTTCAGAATGATTTCAATTCGGATTGGTCGAAAAAATGATCGACCAATTTTAATTATGGGTGAAGAATAGCTGGTTGTTAGGCCCCTTTCACACATGCTGTCCGTTTGTCAGTTTTTCATCCATCTGTTGACGGATGAAAAACGGACATCAATGTATCTCTATGTAAAAATGGATGACAACTGATGATCATCAGTTAACATCCGTTTTCATCCGCTTCCGTCAATGTTGGGTTTTTTTTGCCCTATTTTTCATCCGTCAAAAAAACGGATCGGACGAAAAACGGATGACAACGGATGAAAAACAGATAACTGACGAAAAACGGATGAAAAACGGATAACAACTGAAGAAAAACGGATGACAACTGATGAAAAACGGATGAAAAATGGATGAAAAACAGATGGAAAACTGATACATTTTGACGTGACTGAACTGATAAACTGAACGGACCGTATGTGTGAAAGGGGCCTCAAGCAGCTGCCCGGGAAGTTGTACGCAGCACCTTTATTGACCAATGACTCATCAGCTGTCAGCAGACTTCCTCACTGACAACTGAAATGTTATCAAAACAATGCCAGCAATAAAAAATTGCATGCCCCCCCCTCCCCTCAATTCCATACCAGGCTCTTTGGGAATTGGATTTTAAGGCTAATTTAAAAAAATAAAATAAACTAGTATGGATTTGGAGGTAAACCCCATGCCAAAATTTACAAAAAATGGCATGGGGTCCCCCCAAAATTCACACTAGACCCTTATTCGAGCATGCAGCCTGGCAGGCCAGGAAAGGGGGGGCTCCTAAACACTACCAAGCTACATGCCTTCAACATGCGGAGCCGGATGCTTTTGGGAATGGCAAGCTCTGTCCCCCACCCCAAAGCACCTTGTCCCCATGTTGATGGGGACAGAGCCTCTTCATGACAACCCTGGGCTGTGATTGCAGGAGGCTTATCTGAAAGCCCTCTTTAACTAGGATGCTCAAAGCCCCCCATGTGAATGCATATGGAGTACATTGTACCCTTACTCATTCACCAAAAAAAGTGTAAAAAATAAATAAAACCAGTGCACAGGTTTTTGCCAATTCCATTATATTAAAAAAAATAAAAAACAAAGCCCCCTGATGTAACTCCTTCATCCACCATGATGCCCCGCCACACCTGAAATAAAAAAGCTCCATTCGCGAGGACAGCTGACCGTCAAATGCCTCCTCCACTGTTTGACAGTTCTTAAATAGGCGGTTGTGCCGCCAGGTGGCTCCACCCCTTACCTCTATAAGAACTGGCAAATGGTGGAGCCTGCAGTAGGTAGTTAGCCTTTGTTGCAGGCGGAGCGTTTTTTTTTTTGGGTCTGGCAGTGGTGTTGGCATCATGATGAAGATAAAGGTCTGGTATGGATATTGGAGGGGACCTGGGGGGGGGGCAGGATCTGGGGCCTCCTTGTTAAAGGGGGCTTCCAGATTCTGATAAGCCCCCTGCCTGCAGACCCCACAACCACCGCTCAGGGTAGTCAGGAAGGGACCCTTGTCCCCATCAAAGATGGCAGGCATGTGGCCTGGTATGGTTCAGTTGGGGGGGCATGCTCAGATAAGGGTCTGGTATGGATTTTGAAGGGGAGCTGGGGTGGATCTGGGGGCCCCCTTGTTAGAGGGGGCTTCTAGATTCCAATTGACCCCCTGCCGGTAGACCCCCACAACCACAGCCCAGGGTGGTCGGGAAGAGGCCCTTGTCAAACAGTGGAGGAGGCATTTGACAGTCAGCTGTCCTCGCGGATGGAGCTTTTTTTATTTCAGGTGTGGCGGACGTCGTGGTGGGTGATGGATTTACATCAGGGGGCATTGTTTTTTTGTCTTTTTTTAATATAATGGAATTGTCAAAAACCTGTGCACTGTTTTTATTTATTTTTGACACTTTTTTTGGTGAATGAGTAAGGGTACAATGTACCCCATATGCATTCACATGTGGGCATCCTAGTTAAAGAGGGCTTCCAGATAAGCCTCCTGCCGCAGACCCCTACAATCACAGCCCAGGGTTGTCATGAAGAGGCCCTTGTCCCCATCAACATGGGGACAAGGTGCTTTGGGGTGGGGGGGGGGGGGGGCAGAGCCTGCCCTGCCCAAAAGTATCCGGCTCCCCATGTTGGGGGGATGTGGCCTGGTAGTGTTTAGGAGGGGGGGCACCTCCCCTTTTAATAGCTGGGTACTGGCAATTGCAACTGGGAGTGAATTTAAATGTGATTTGACTCTTTTTTTTTTTTTTAGAAATGTAATTTTTGCTTCGCCAGGTTCTATATACTGTATGTTACAGATGCGCCACTTTGCAGGCAAACTAAAGGGACCCCCCAGACGCTATATTTAAAGGAATTGTTCATTGTTATTGTTTTTAATTAAAGTGGAACCCCACTTAAAGGATTTCAACTAAATTATTTACTATTTAATTCGAACATTCAGATACATGTCCGAAACCCTATCCAAGTTCTCCAAAAATATGGTCCTTAACGAAAGAGTGAATGAGCCTGTTGGGTGACTGGCTGCGAGGCAGAATTTTGGGAAGACCTAGACAGTAATCCTGCGGCTTCTACTGGAGTAGCGCTACATGTTAATTGAGCATTAAATATAGTGAAGGATCCCTACGACTCTTGTCATTGTCTATTTACCCTTCTGCTATCTAGGAAGTGTTATAAAACAATGAAAGCCTGCCCAGCTAGGGTAAAGAATAGTTTTTAACCTGGTGTGGTGGTACGGTTGAATAAAACACTATATTAAAGAGTAAGTGCCGGTTCACACTGAAGCGGCACGACTTCGGGGGCGACTTGTGAAGTCGCGTGCACCGCTGTGCACCGCCACTTCGGCGCGACTTGCAAGGGACTTCACATAATGGAAGTCTATGCAAGTCGCTCCAAAGTCGCCCCAAAGTAGTACAGGACCCTTTTTCTAAGTCGGAGCGACTCGTGTTGCTCCTATTAGAACGGGTCCTGTACTACTCAATGGACCGCGACATACCGCGACTTGTCAGACTGACAAGTCGCGGCAGTGTGAATGGGCTCTAATTGGTTATTTTTTTTATAACATTTAGACTTTTAGTATATATTTTTTTATTTTCTTCTTCCTCTTCCTTATCTTATCTTATATTATTTCCTGATGTACAAAACTACATAAGCATTATCACTGGCAACATGTCAGAAGACTGAAACCGAACGCACATAAATAACATATCACTTTTTTTGGCATAATCTGTAAATGAAACTGTAATTATATTTTTTGGCAGGTGATCCAACATCTGACTTCAACACATCTATTGCAGCTGAATGGGCACCAGATTTTTACGGTAAGGAGCTTATTGTCAATTTCTTTAGTAGCTGATAATTCTGCAGTGCTGCAAATGTTTCACTTGTCTATGCAAATGGATCCCTCAGTTCTAAAAAATGTTAGGAACATACTCCAGTATTTATATCAACAGTGGTAACTCACCTTAATCCAATCACCATAAAATGTGTCAAGGCATATGGTGAATAGGGTAGGAGGTGTGAAAGTTTGTAACCCACCCCACCCCTCCCCTCCTATTACATAATCCCCTTCCCCAATGTCATTATGCATGGGTCATGTGTCAATAGCTTGAGTTCTATGGCTGGAGGTGTCTGTTTAGGGATGGTTGTTTCAGTTTTGGTGTACAGTCATTTCTAACTTCTTGAGAACCAGTTTTTCTTTCCATCCAAAATGTGAAACTCATTTTCCTTTGGAATGTCCCTCTCCTTCAAGCTTACCTGTGCCTAGATTATGAACACCAAAGTGTTTAATTTACAGAGAACCCAGAGAGAATCCAATCCTCCAAAGGGGAGCTGAAGCCATCAAAACATTTGCCGTGTGCTGACAGTTCATATAAAGTGAGTAAGTGTGGCTTTCAGCTTCAAGTAATCTTCAAACCTCTTCTTCCCAATCAGCACAATGCTTATGGATGTAATATACACTCATGTGTAGTCATATCCAGCTAGCTTTTTTCACATCAGAGTTGTATTCCCAGGGATCTCTGGTGCCTCTGAAGTGTGTCTTTCCACTCACTAGGGTACTCTTGTCCACCTAGAAGTTCCTGCTCAGTAATGGGGTTGTTGTCACTTTAGGAGCGTTTAGCCCATGTACTGTCGGATGCTCATATAACATGTGGGGAAAGAGAAGATGGCTCAATAGTGTAATGTGCTTAAAATGTGCTTAATTTCACTCTAAAATGCTGCTTACATTAATATAAAATCAACAGGTATTATCCGTGGTATTGTTCTTCCTGGTATGACGATCACTGGTGATCCCAGAGAGTGTAAGAAGACACGGGGCCACACGAGACTGGAAGAGAAACAGTTTAACCTTAAGCTGCGTAGGGGGTTTTTCACTGTCAGGGCAGTAAGGATGTAAAACTCTCCTCCACAATCGGTGGTGTCAGAAGGATAGTTTTAAAAGACTCTTGGACGTGAAAACACAGTATACGGGGATATGGGAAATGATTGTCTACACAAACACACACACCTTCACAGGTAAACTGGATGGACTGTTGTCTTTATTGAACCTAACCTACTATGTAACTTCTGGTCCACGCTCCTACAGGCTTGGCCCTACTCTTGGCTTCCCGCACCACGTGACTTCATCAGGTGTTGTCAAGTAGTGTGTGCCGCAATGCATAGGGCAGAGCCTGTAGGAACGTGAACTGAAAGTGATGTCATACCAGGAAGAATGCAGAAAATGTACTGTATCTATGAAGACGTAGCCCTTTCACCCTAGGACGAGACTACAATAACCTTTCCCTTTAGTCCTGCACAAAATAGAGGAGAGGGATTCTTTAATTCCTTAGAGATAACTGGCAACAATGCATAGGAGTAACTCACTGTAGGAGAGTTAAGGAAATAATCAGCTGAAAAAAAATGAGTCCTCGTTCACACTTGGGGACAGCCCTTGTGACCAATCTGAAAAGTGATCCACCGTGGCAGTTCACAGGCAGTTGGAGGTGATATGTCGCCTCCATGACATCTGTTTCAACACTAAAAGATATCCTGGCTTTTGAGCAAGGAGAGTTAGACCCAAAGACCTTGGTTTTCATAGCTACCTATTTATCTGCTCTTTTCTGTTTAACACTTACAGTATTTTAATTATTTTATCTCCAAGTTCTGTCCGTTGGTTCCACCCCCTAGACCAACTCCCAGCATCACCCCTTTCTTTAAAACAGTATCAAGTATTATTTTTATGGCGCTAAGTAATTTGTATTGAAATTGGTTATTGATAATAAGAAATTAAGTAAAATAGATGGTAAATTAAAGCGGTAGTATCCCGCTTTTTGACACTTTTACCTACAGGTAAGCCTATAATAAGGCTTACCTGTAGGTACAAATAATATCTCCTAAACCGGCATGGTTTAGGAGATATTTACAGTGCATGCAGCCGCTCACGCGAGCGGCGCATGCGCTCTGAAGGTCCGGGTGGACCTTCAATTAACTTGCCGGGAGCTTGCCGGAAAAATCACTCCCCCGCGCGCATGCGCGGGAGTGACGTCATCGCGGCTCCGGCCAATCATCGCGCCGGAGCCGTCTCTTCCGGCCAATCACCGCGCCGGAGCCGCCGAACCCGGAAGAGACGGCGAGGGGTCATGGCAGCGCCTGCAGCGATGTCCGGGGGTCCGTGTCGGGGCTTCGTTCTAAGGTAAGTTACACATAATGGGCTAGTATGCGATGCATACTAGCCCATTATGCCTTTGTTTTGCAGGTTTTTTTTTTTTTTTATGTTTCTAGGGTTTACAACCGCTTTAAATGTCTCCACAGAGTGGCACTGTGGACATTAATTGATAAATCTGTGCCTCATCCTAAACAATTTGATACAAAAAGGGGGGTATAGTAATATGGACTTTGATGACACAACACAACCCCACAGAGGACTTCAGTTTGTTTAAAAAAAAATGTACACTTTTTATTTAAATACCTTTAAAAACAATATCTATAAGAAGACAAATACATTCAAAATGTTTTTATACACATGGACCGATGTCCTAAATATTAGATGTTATTGCCCAAAAATGATTCATTGTAGAATTAATCCCTTTGAATTAGGAAATTCCTGTGTATCAGTGTTGATGGGCAACCAACATCATGGCAACGAGTCCAATATGGGGTTACAGTCAGCCCGACATGTTTCGCGCCCAATCTGCTCTTCTTCAGGGTTTCAAAACCATACACACAATTTCTACATAAGAAAAAATATAGAACAGAAAATCAATATACATACATCAAAGTATTTCTTATATGTATCCATAAAATCAGATAACACAATGCACTCAAAAGTCGTTTTACGAACATTTGCTATATACTATGCCAATATATCGGGGGCCGATATGCACTTTCCCCGATATATATCGGAATCGGCCCCTGAGGTTACTGAAATTGCCGATATTTAGGGAAAGTGCTGTACCGGAGTGATTCCTGCAGCTAGAGGCATCACCAGGTACCGACGTCCATAGCCGACGGTCGGCTGTCTTGTAATGACAAACGATGCGGCTGAGAAGCCGCTCAGCTGTCATTACAAGGAGAGGGAGGGGACGTCTCCCTCCTCCCAGTGCCTTCTGCGGCTCGCCCGGGTCTCCCGTCCCACCAGTAGACCCGGGTATCCTTCCTGCACGGCCGCCGAAGAGAAGACCAAAGCCGCATTCTGCTCCATCTGGTCTCCATGTAAAAAACCCGGTAGTGATGTCATGGCATCACTTCCGGGTACTCGGCAGGAAAATATTTAAAAAATGCCAAAGTTGGCGTTTGTTAGGTACCTGTGAGGTAAAGTCCGAAGTGGAGATTGAGTGCTGAGGATTCAGGCGAAAGCGTAGTCAGAGAGATCAGGCTGGCAACAGATCGGGCAAAGCGGTATCCAAACAAAATCCAAAGAATGGTCAGGCAGGCAGAAGTCATACACAAGCTGGCGGTGAAGTACAGATTCGGCAGGCTGAAGAGGGGGTCAAGAATACAGGCAAAAGTTCATACACGAAAGTCTATCAAAGAGCAAGCAGCACACCCAGGAAGATATTCCAAAACAAACGGGCACTCAGTAACAGGAAGTGCTGCTATTTAAAGGCTCGTTAAACTGTACATTGTTCACAGCTGGTTAAATTGTACATTGTTCGCAGCTGACATCAGGTGGGGCTAGTGAGTCCAAGGCAAGCATCAGGCTGGAAAAATCACTGCTGAAACTCCAGAGCTTCTCTGTGGCACAACAGGTAAGGCTACAAGCTACGAAACAAGGAACCTTTGGGTTCAAGGACTCCCGGGTACATGACAGTGTTTTGAATGCTTTTAAGTGCAGAGGAGGGGTTTGGGGTCTTTTAGACCCCCAGATCCCTCCACCACAGTATCTTTTAATTAAAAAAATAAATTTTTTAAATGTCCGAAAATATCGGCCAATATCGGCCGATATCGATATCCGATGACCAAAATATCGGTATCAGTGTCGGCACTAAAAAAACGATATCAGTCAATCACTACTATATACAGGCATCTTAAAAAAGAGAGGTAGCAGCAGAGGACTGACAATGCATCCCACCTAGGTCAATTGAGGATTAAAACTACAATTAATCATTTTTGGGCAATAACATCTAACAAAGTCCATATTCCTATACCCCCCTTTGTAAGTAAAATAGATACCGTGGAACTAGCAATAATAGACCTGCCAAGTAACAATAGACCCCGCCCACAACAACAGATCCCCAAAGCAACAACAGACCCCCTGCAACAAAATACACCCTAGCAACAACAGGTCCACCCCAGGAACAATAGACCCCTACCAGCCAGCATTGGCCGCTGAGAGACCTATCATTGTCCAACCGCTACCAGCCAGTCAACAGTAGATCTCCCAGCAGCCAGCATTAATAGATCCTCCAGCAGCCAGCAACAATAGACTCCTCCCTTAACAGTAAATCCCTCCCAGCAACAATTTACCCGTCAGCAATATAAGACAACCCCATCAACACTAGACCCATCCATCAACAATAGATTACACCCCCCCCCTCCCCCAGAAAGAATAGATGCCCCAGCAGCCAGCATCAATGGACCCTCCAGCATACCACAGCACCCAATGCCATTATTACATTCAGCGCTGGACGTGCCAGAACTGCGTTCCCTCACGTTCCTGCTGAAAAAAAGCCCTGTGTATACATGATTCTTCACAGCTGGCCCGCACTGTCACTGTATATGTGCAATGCACTGTCAGCAAGTGGTTAATCAATATATAGCTGCTACGTTTATTTAATTTTTAATTTCTGTGAATCAAATCTTTTTTATTTTTCAGACACATATTACTTTTATTATGGAATAACTTCAGAAAGCGTGTTATCCATCGTAAATTGGAAGAACACTAAGTTTATCCCATCCATCCATACTGTGGTGTTCCTCGTGGCTCTTCCTCTCAATATCATGGCGCTCGTCATGTTCCTGGTGAAGATGAAGGTCAAGAAGCCGGCAGTGGTCTACATGCTGAACCTTGCCATGGCAGATGTCCTCTTCGTTAGCGTCCTGCCATTTCTCATCATCTACCGATTCTCAGGAAACAACTGGCTGATGGGAGAAGGAATGTGTCGCTTTGTCATGGCAGCATTTTACTGTAACATGTACTGCTCCATCCTATTCATGACAGGTATCAGCGTGGACCGTTTCATTGCAGTAGCATACGCGGTGAGGTCCCTGTCCTGGCGCACAGTAAACCGAGCCTGGTTGGTCTGTGGTGTCATCTGGGTCATCTCATTGGCCAGCACCGTGCCTCTACTTTTAGGTGAACAAACCATGTTTATTTCTGAGATAAATATCACAACTTGTTACGACGTGCAGTATAGTGAAGATTTACGGGGATTCTATTTTTACTATTTCACCACTCTTTTATCTTTATTATTTTTCTTACCTTTAACCGTGACAACGTTCTGTTACATCAGAACCATCCACAGCCTCAGTACAATAAAGATGAATAATACACGCAAGAGATTACGAGCCATCTACCTGACCGTAATTGTCCTTTGTGTGTTTGTCCTGTGTTTTGGCCCCACCAATGTCCTTCATTTCTCTTATTATCTTCAGATGTTTTATTATGATGATGACTCTTTGTATGGGGCCTACACCCTCTCTTCCACTATCTGCAGCATCAGCTGTTGTCTGGATCCTCTTATCTATTATCTGGCTTCCTCCCAATGTCAGAGATACATCTACAGCTTGCTACGCCGTAAGAAAGAGTATCGCCCACCAAGAAGACAACACTCAGACCTAACAGGCAAAGAGGAACTCACAGAGGTGACCTTTTATCGGGAAAAGGCTTTCTGAAACTCCCAAGCAAAAGTGATGGGCAGTAGGCCACAACGACCAATCCAATTTTTGACTGGATACATCATACAGAGTTCAATTCTGATTGGTTACTTTGGGTTATTGTACTTTATATATTGCTTTTTGTCCTATGCAGTGAACTTTTGCAAAGCCTTAAAAAATGATATGAACTATTTTAGTTGCTTTGTAATTTATCATTAACTAGTAAATAGATTGTGGCGCTTCCTTTTTGCTTAGTATTTCCTAAACTAATATAAATAATCAGAATATATTAAAATAAATGAATGAAGCTTTGAAAAATTATTAATTGTATGGCATCCCTAATGCTCGTTTAGCGTAGGGCTTGTTAGCACCATTATTATTTTGCTGTGCAGCTTAAAGCGGAGTTCAACCAGTTTTTGCTACAAAAAGTGTATCTGCTGACTTTTATAAACTCACACTCACCTGTCCCAGGATCCAGCGATGTGGCCAGTGGGAGCCTCGGTTCCCTCCCTTTTCTCCCCGCTGTGGGGGCGTCACTAGTTTGGGCACCAGTGGCGGGAAAAGGTCATACAGCGCCCAGGGCATAGATGCCAAACTGCGCCCCCTTCCCTTAAGATTAGGGTCAGGGGCAGGCGCCCCCCATTCCTTCAATAAACACTTGCACACAGGCCAGCCTCCCCTCCTGCCCACCCCTTGTCCGGGCCCTGGTGGGCACCCAGCTGTGACAGCTTGCCGCTTCCCAGCTGGGTACGCACTGTGCATGCGTGAGTCACACTGCGCATCCTAAATGGCTGAGCAATCTTCTGGGACCTGTGCCTAGGCAGCTCGAGTGGAAGTGGGAGCAGGTACTTGTCAAATCTAGGTACCCGCTCTCCCCCAAAAAAAATGATATGCCAAATGTGGCATGTCAGGAGTAGGGATGATCGAACGGTTCGGGTCGACCATCGGTTCGACCCGAACATTGACTGTTCGAAATTCGGCCGAATTCCAAACTTTTTGCGGAAAAAGTCCGGAATTCAGCAACTAGAACCGACCAAAATGCAATGGGACAGGAACTGGGCTTTAAAAGCCCGTGATTGGACCAGAAACATTAGTGAATACGCCCCCCAGTATATAACATAGCCCCGACAAATCTTTAGCACTGTAATACAGGGGCTGTGGAAGAGAGTGGAAGCAGTTCTGTTACTCCTGCTTCAAAGTGTCATTTAGCAATTATTAGTGTGAGGAAAGGGATATCTAGTGTAGTTAGGGTACTATATACCACTATAGTTAGATTCAATAATCTAATTTCTGTAGGGAAAGTGTTAAGTGTCAGGGTGACTGTAGTGTAGTGTAGGGTGAACTGACTCTGACTGCTATGGCAGGGTGACCAAACTCTTCCATGTCAGGGTGACCACCATAGAAAAAAGATTGTTTGTCTTAGAATTGCAATAGAGCAGGCATAGGGCTCTGCTCCTGTCACACCTGGCCGTTTTTGTTGCAGGCGTTTATTGGGCTTTTTTGTGGACGTCTTTGGAGGCAGGCATGACATCTGAACTTCTGTGTAGGGGTATATATACACACACACATATATGTATATATACACATACACACATACAGGTGTGATAGGAGCGGAGCCACATCCCTGCAAATAATTTCATTAGCGCAGGCATAGGGTTCCGTTACTTTCACACCTATATGTGTGTATGTGTATATATACATATATGTGTGTGTGTATATATACCCCTACACAGAAGTTCAGATGTCATGCCTGCCTCCAAAGACGTCCACAAAAAAGCCCAATAAACGCCTGCAACAAAAACGGCCAGGTGTGACAGGAGCGGAGCCCCATCCCTGCTCTACTGCAATTCTCAGGCAAACAATCTTTTTTTTTTCTGGTTCTGGACATGCTACAGAGCTGAAACTTCACAGGTACACCTTTTAGACACTAAATCCAAAGAAATCTCTTTTTTTTTTTCAATAATTTTTTCAATAATTGGCTCTCTATCAAAAAATCAGTGGAGACCTGAAGCTACATTCTGCAGAGCTTCGTGAGGAGAGCTGATTAAAGAGAAGAGATTCCCCTCCACCTCCAAACAGTGTAGGAACAGAGCTGAGGCTGTCAACCAGCTGGAAATCCTCCCGTCACCATTTTTCTTATTGGTGTCAGGAAAATGTGTCAGAAGTGATTCATGCTGATAGCAGAGGAATTAAAGAAGAACTATAGGCAAAACTTTTTTTTTTTCATTTTGGATAGAGTAAAGGATAGAGTAAGGGAGGGTTATAAGTAAGGATGGGCTTTATGGTCGAGTCGAACGTAAGTTAGACTCGAGCAGCAACTGTTCATGTGTTTGCCGAACACAAAAACAAATGGAACACTCAGGGGGAAGTTCGCCCGCCGATGAGCTCCCCATAATGCACTGCGCTGTTGCAGTGCATTGATTGCTGATGATTTGCCAAAGCATGCACCTGACCTGTATGTTTTGGCCAATCACAGCACAATGTCCTGTCAGAGCCATGATTGGCCAAAGGCAGGGTGCCTTTGGCCAATCATGGATCCAGGGCTAAGTCCACACCCCACACTATATAAGGCTGCTGCTGACACGGCAGCCGTGTATAGTGTGTTATAACAGAGGTTAGGCAGGTAGTTAGTGGATAGTGTGTTGAGTTAGTTTAGTGCAGTCAGTGTGGTGTACAGGCATACCCCACTTTTAAAATGTATAGATATGTTGTAGTCCTGGGTCCCCTCTCGGTGCTCCCCAAATTTTGTGTCCCTGTCACTTATAGTTCTTCAACAGTGCCATGCCAAGCTAACCAAGATTTCCCATAGACACCAATGTTAAAGACAGTGTGCAGCACCTTGTCAAGCTGTTCAATATTTCCCATAGACGCCAATGTTAAAGATGGGGTGCAGCGCGGGTCTGGTAAAGATTTTAAGGGGAACTCCACGTCAAAATACAAACAAAAAAGGCGTAGGGTCCCCCCCAAGATCCATACCAGACCCTTACCCAAGCTCGCAGCCTGGCAGGACAGGAGAGGGGGGGGTGGGGACAAGCGAGCGCCCCCCCCCTCCTGAACTATACCAGGCTGCTTGCCCTCAACATAGGGAGGGTGATTTGGGGTGCCCCCCAAAGCACCTTTTCCCCATGTTGATGGGGACAAGGGCCTCTTCCCGACAACCCTGAGCTGTGGTTGTGGGGGTCAGAGGGTGGGGGGCTTATCGGAATCTGGAAGCCTCCTTTAACAAGGGGGCCCTCAGCTCCCACCCCCACCACCATGTGAAAGGCATCATACCCCTACCCATTCACCAAAAAAGTGTAAAAAATAAATAAAAAATAAACACAGAACACAGTTTTTGACAAGTGACAACAATTTTGTTTTGGATCCAACTCTAGATACGCAACCGATCTCGCGCCAGTCAGAGGGAAAACACCTCAGGACAGTTAAACAGAAGTTACATCAACAACAACTAATAGAGGTTTGGAGATTACTACACCCTTAGGGTAGAGATTTTACATATTACTCCCCAGTGCACTCTTCATATTCTAGAATAGATTTGTTTTTTTTAGATCATCAATTTTTGGAAGTATTCTTGGAGGCGGAAATAAAGTCAATAACTCTCTCGGATCACGCACCTCTGGTAGTCACCTTGGATTTAAAGGGATTGCCAGATAGGCAGAGAACCTGGAGATTAGATGACTCCCTTCTACAAGATCCCAGAGTAATGGGGGACCTGGAAAATGACCTTGTGCCATCGGTTCTCTGGGAAACCCACAAAGCATTTATGAGGGGGAGATTTATCGTGGAAGGCATTGAGAGAAAAAGAAATTGGTCCTTTCAAAAACAGTCTCTCCTAAGCAGAGGCGTAACTAGAACCTTCAGGGCCCTGATGCAAGAAACCATGAAGGGCCCCCCAGACCCCTAGCCGGGGCCCTTACCTTCAAGCCCAGGGCTCTTCCCACTAATCCTGGGGCTCTTTACACTTGTTGCATGGCCTTTTATTACGGTCCCGCAGCAGGATTCTTTCACAAGTTCTGCAGTGGGCCCCCTTCCTGCAATCTTGTGGGCCCCCTTCCTGCAATCTTGGGGCCTCCCCACAGTGGTGCAATGCCGGGGTCCGGTCGCAAGTGTGACCTTTGCGATCCTGGAAGTTCACCCACTGGTTTGCTACCGGGCCCCCTGGAGCATGGGGCCCGGTAGCGATTGCAACCCCTGCAACCCCTGTAGTTACGCCCCTGCTCCTAAGAGAAATCCAAATATTAGAACAACTACATAAGGGCTCTACACGAGACTAAGATTTGGTTAAACTAAAGGAAAAAAGAGAAGAACTAAGGGAGTTAATGGATCAAGAAACGAAACAAGGGTTTAATGTAATGGCAAAAAAATATTATGAAATGGGGATTAAGCCTGGGAAATTACTAGCAGGAATAATTAAACCTAGGGGAAGTATAAATTATACAGCAAAAATGAAAGATAAAAAGGGAGATTTGAAGCATTCAACAAGTGATATCAAAATTTTTCAAGAGTACTATCAAAATTTATATAGGATAAAAGGAGATTCAGAAAGCAGAAGAGATTCAAAGTAGCTGTAATAAAATTGCCAGCTATATCAGGAGAGGCTATATTGAAGTTGGATAGCGAAATCACTTTTTAATTAATTCAACAGGCAATAGATAGCTCGAAGACAGGTAAAAGCCCAGGTCCTGATGGTTTTGTATCCTTATATTATAAGAAATTTTCTAAAATTTTAATACCCGTCTTTCAGATATATATGAACTCTATTGGGGAAGGCTGAGAGCTTTGGCAGGAAGCCCTTGGTGCATATATCTCCCTTATAGCAAAAGAAGGAAAGGACCCAACCCTATGCTCCAGTTTTAGGCCAAGCTCCCAAATTAATGAGGATTTAAAAAAATATGCAAGAATTTTGGCGGAACGAATAAAGCCCTTTATGTCTAACTGGGTAGAAAAAGATCAGGTAGGTTTTGTCCCTGGAAGGGAGGCACAAGATAATGTAATAAAGACTACTTTTGCTTCATGAAGCTAAAAAAAAGAGAAAAATCAACCCTTTTCTTATCAATCAATGCCGAAAAAGCATTTGATAGATTATATTGGGAATATATGCTTCAAACACTTCATCATATAGGCCTTGGCCCTCATTTATGTGGTTGGATAGAGGTATTACATGCAAATCCAAAGGCGCAGGTAAGGGTAAATGGGTTCTCATCAGAATCCATTATATTATATAACAGCAAACACCAAGGATGTCCACTCTCTCCATTCATCAGAACCCATTAAATTATATAATGGCACAAGTCAAGGATTTCCTTTCTCTCCATTACTCTTTGTACTTTCTTTGGAACCCTTTTTAGCAACTATAAGGGCAAACCAGGACATAAGGGGTGTGGAGACAGATGGACTAGAATATAAAGTGTTTGCTTTTGCAGATGACATTTTGTTATATGTAGCTAATCCTTCACAGGTTCTTCAAAAAATATTGGTGGAATTGGAAAGATATGGAGAGATTTCCAACTTTAATGTAAACATAGAGAAAACGGAGACATTGAATGTCTCTGTTTCCCTTTTCGTAGCACAGGACTATTAGAGCCTTGTACCCCTTTGTATGGAAGCAGAGGGGCTTAAAATATCTGGGTATATTGATATCAGGATCAGAAAGGAAGCTATACTTAGATAATTATATCCCTTTATTAAATAATATTAAACAAGATCTGAAATAATATCCAGCTGGCAGATTATCATGGTTTGGTTAGAATAAATGTAATAAAAATGATGGCCCTTCCAAAGGCCCTATATATCTTTCAAACTCCTCCTATAAATATTCAGAGGGCTTATTTCAAAACATTTAGATCATTAATCTCAAGATTTATATGGAAATATCAAAAAATAAGCACGTATAGCCTTTAATATATTGACTAGACCAAAATCCAATGGAGGAGTACTACTTCCAGATTTAGAGAGATATCATAAAGCAGCTGTTCTGCGTAGGGTAGTGGACTGGGTCCATGACTCTCCTCATAAGAAATGGGTACAAGTGGAGGAAAAATCAGTATGTCCACATTAGGACAAAAAATTTGTCTCCCTAAACAATATAGGGTTCTCTCTAATGATGTAGCATCTATTAAAACAGAAGCTTTTGGAGCTTGGGATAATATCCTTAAAATATACAGTGGCAATTTAATAGCCCTTTATTACCTCTATCGGGATCAGTTTTTTTTCCTCCAGTTAAAGAAAATAGGTTGTACCTTAAATGGATCTCATCATTTAAAATTGAAGGACGTTTTAAAGGGAAATACCCTTTGTACATTGCCAGAATTACGAGATATGTATGGTACATCACCATGGGATGTCTGGAGCTATAGACAGCTACAGCATTTTGTGGAATCATTGCCTAAGCCACTGCGCTCCGCTCGTGAACTCGACCCAAGGGAGAGACCTGTGGACCAAGGGGGAATCAGTAGATGGATGATTTTGTCTAACTATAAGATGCTGATGTCTTTTTCAGATCCTGGTCCAGGGGAGCTTCTGGGGAGTTGGGAGCATGAGTTGAGTGAATCACTATCAAAAAAATTTAGAGATAAGGTTATTGATTTTGCACATAGAAAAGAAAGAAAGAGGAGGCGCAAACACCTAGTGCATTACCCGTGGTCAATTTGCAAATTGTTTAATAAAAAAATGCCAAATGCATACTCACAGACGTAGAGATAAAAACATGTTAAAAGAATCCACCATGTGTGAACTGGGACACGTCCTTCAGTCAGGACCGCTAACGCGTTTCAGGGGTCAGGCCCCCTTCCTCAGCTGCCTGAGGAGAGCAGCACGCCAGTCTTCCCATTCGGAGTGAGCGCTGGGCTGAATTTTTGTACTATTGATTTTGCACACTCTACTTCAGTACATATAACAGTAAAAGAAGGGAATTAAATGCTAGGAAGTATTAACTCTAGAGACAGTACCCATGCCCACATCCAATTATGTAAGAAACTAGAAAAAGAAGACATAGGCATATAACCACGTGGTCCTAGGATCTAACCATGATCATACCTTAGGCATGATCATGGTTGGATCCTAGGACCAGGTGGTTATATGCCTATGTCTTCTTTTTCTAAAAGAAGGGCATTATAAATTGTTAATGAGATGGTACTATGTTCCATCTAAGTTGCATTAAATTAATCAAGATGTGCCATCCCTGTGCTGGAGAGAGTGTGGAGGCGAAGGAACTCATGCCCACATATGGTCGGGCTGTTCTTTGATCCAGCCATATTGGAAAGAGGTGTTAGAGGTGATTAAGAAAATCAGTGATGTAATGATTAGTCATGATCCCTGACAATGTTTGTTCCATGCTACAGCTGAACCGAGGAAAAAATATTGGAAGTTTATTACACCAGTCCTACTAAATACAGAAAAACTTTTGATCCTGAAATACTGGAAACAAAAGAAAATCCAGGCTATACAAGAATGGTTTAGGGAGATTGATAGAACTAGACTTATGGAAGAAGAAATGAGTTTACAAAAAGATACTGAACTGAGATTCCATGCGATATGGGGAGATTGGATACATTTTAAACAATCTTTGACATATTTGAAATATATGGGTAACGTAGTCCCTTATTGGGCAGGGTTATTGGGGGTCTTCCTTCTTACCTTCCTTTTCTCCCCTTTTTTTCCCTTTTTATTTTTCCCCTCCCCCCCCTCCTCTTTTTTTTTTTCACTAAAACACTGGGACATTTTTTGGTTTATAACTGGTTGGTATATGTGTGTATATATACCCTTAAATAGGAATGTGTTTTCTTTTTACAATAGTATGTTTTAATTTAATATGTATATATTTCTTATTATTAAACATGAGGATATTATTTGGTGCACAATTAGTGGGTCTATGTGTGTACATATGCCCATAAATAGGAACAAGTGGGATTTTTTTTTTTTTTTACACAGAGGAGTTGTTAGGTGACACAGATATTTCATATACCGTATTTTTCGGAATATAAGGCGCACTGAAAATCCTAAAATTTGATCAAAAACTGGCAGTGCGCCTTATAATCCGGTGTGCCTTATATATGAAAATAGTTTGAAAATTTACCGTTAACTGGATGGTTTGACCAAAGGGGTGCAACCACTGGACATAAGTGTCAATCGTTCCTTCAAGACGAAACTGCGAATCACATGGGAAAACTGGATGATGGAAGGAGAGCACTCCTTCACGAAGACCGGGAGGCAACGCTGGGCCAGTAATGCCACTGTGTGCCAGTGGATAGTGGATGCCTGGCATAAAGTATCCGCCAGAACTGTCATCCGAGGGTTCGCGATGAGCACCTGCCAGTAAACCTTGCGCGGATCAACGTTCCAAAAAAAAAAAGCGCGCCTTATAATCCGGTGCGCCTTATATATGAAAATAGTTTGAAAATGTACCATTCACTGATACTGCGCCTTATAATCCGGTGCGCCTTATAGTCGTGAAAATACGGTATGTATATATACCCCAAAATTAAATAAATTTAGTAGATAGAACACTTCCACTGTTTTTTTTTTTTTTTTTGGAGTAAGGAAAAAAGGGGTAAAATATGAGCTGAAGACAACAAAAAATATCTCTTTAAAGTTTTGTGTTAACCAATATCTTTCCATATTGTTATACTGTAATGTCCCTGTGTTTTCAGTGTATGTTTGTTATGTGTGTTATGCTATGTTATGTATGTGGAGAAATTGAATAAAAATATTTAAACTCTTTATTAAAAAGAAAAAAAAATTGTGTCCCTCAATGTAAATCAATTGTCAAACATGACGCCTGCCGACCCGAAAAAATTTCAAAAAAAGCTTCACCTCTTCTGAGGCGTCCCGCCGTATGCCGTTCTTCAGCTTTGACAGCTTTTCTATAGGCAAGGGGCATGGCAACCCAGTTACATCACCCGGTGGCACTGCCCCTTCTGATGTCACACTGACGGCACTGCCCCATCTGACGTCACATGACATTTTCTGTTTAAGAAAGGACTTGTCAAAAACTATGTTCTGTGGTTTTTCCTTTTTTACACTTTTTTAGTGAATGGATAGGGATACGATGTACACATGTACCATTCACATGGGGGGGGGCGGGATCTGGGGGCCCCCTTGCACTGGGGAGTAATATGTAAAATCTCTACCCTAAGGGTGGAGTAATCTCCAAACCTCTATTAGTTGTTGTTGATGTAACTTCTGTTTAACTGTCCTGAGGTGTTTTCCCTCTGACTGGCGCGAGATCGGTTGCGTATCTAGAGTTGGATCCAAAACAAAATTGTTGTCACTTGTCAAAAACTGTGTTCTGTGTTTATTTTTTATTTATTTTTTACACTTTTTTGGTGAATGGGTAGGGGTATGATGTCTTTCACATGGTGGTGGGGGTGGGAGCTGAGGGCCCCCTTTTTAAAGGGGACTTCCAGATTCCGATAAGCCCCCCACCCGCAGACCCCCACAACCACAGCCTAGGGTTGTCGGGAAGAGCCCCTTGTCCCCATCAACACCCCAAAGCACCCTCCCTATGTTGATGGCAAGAGGCCTACTATGGTTCAGGACAGGGGGGCACTCGCTTATTCCCCACCTATTCTGGCCTGCCAGGCTGCTTGCCCAGATAAGGGTCTAGTACTGATTTTGGGGGGACACCACGCTTTTTTAAAAACAATTTGGCGTGGTATGGACTGGGGGGGGGGGGGGCACCCTACGCCATTTTTTTCATGTTTTTTTTTATCTGTATTGCTGGGAGCTGACAATACATTACAGCAAGTTTAAATCACATTTTTTTCTTTTAAAAATGTCAGTAGTGCTGCAGCTGGCTTCATACATCGTACAAAGGCATTGTGCAAAAGCATTTGACACCGTTCCCCACAAACGCTTACTTTACAAACTAAGGAAGGTAGGTATGGACCATAGGGTGAGTACCTGGATAGAAAACTGGCTCCAGGGGAGAGTCCAGAGGGTGGTAATTAATGGGGAGTACTCAGATTGGGTGGGTGTGGAAAGTGGGGTCCCCCAAGGTTCTGTTCTGGGACCAATCCTGTTTAATTTATTCATAAATGATCTAGAGGAGGGGATATCTAGTACAATTTCAGTATTTGCAGATGATACTAAACTAGGCATGCCAATATCTTCTATGCAGGATGTGGAAACCTTACAAGCGGACCTGAACAAAATAATGGGGTGGGCAACTACATGGCAGATGAGGTTTAATGTTGAAAAATGTGAAGTAATGCACTTGGGTGTCAGAAACACGAAAGCAAGCTACTCACTAGGGGGGGAACCTCTGGGTGAATCTAAGATGGAAAAGGACCTGGGGGTACTAGTGGACAACAGGCTTGGCAGTGGCATGCAATGCCAAGCTGCTGAAAGCAAAGCCAACAGAATGCTGGCATGTATAAAAAAGGGGATTCACTCCAGAAATAAAGAGATTATTCTCCCACTCTACAAGACTCTGGTCCGGCCACATCTGGAGTATGCTGTCCAGTTCTGGGCACCGGTCCTCAGGAAGGATGTGCTGGAACTGGAGAGAGTCCAGAGAAGGGCAACAAAAATAATTAGGGGAATGGAGGACATCAGCTATGAGGAAAGACTACAAGCACTGAACTTATTCTTTCTAGAGAAGGGACACTTGAGAGGGGATATGATATCAATGTACAAATACTGTACTGGTGATGGGGGACAAACTTTTCAGAAAAAGAGAATACAATAAGACAGGGGGCCACTCACTAAAACTAGAGGGAAAACAGTTTAACCTTAAAATACGAAAGGGATTCTTCACTGTCAGAGCAGTAAGGATGTGGAATCCGCTTCCACAAGCAATCGTATCAGCAGGGAGCATCGATAGTTTCAAAAATCTATTAGATGGGCACCTTAAAGACCACAACATACAGTGGTATACAATGTACAGTTAACAACAATGACACAACACATCATAGGTTGAACTGGATGGACTGATGTCTTTTTTCAACTTCACAATCTATGTACAGATGCCCAATTTACAGGCACATTAAGGGGACCTCCTAGGCACGATATTTAAAGGAATTTTAAATTTTTATTGTTTCACTTCAAGCATCATTAAAATGAATGCTCCTGTAAAAAAATTGTTTTAAGAAAAAATGTTTTGCATTGATACATGTTCCCCAGGGAAGTACTAGGGTCCCCATACACTTTTTCTGGCAATAACTTGCATATAAGCCTTTAAAATTAGGACTTTTGATTTTTCATGTTCGTGTCCTATAGACTTTAATAGAGTTTGCATGTTCACTAGAACCTTTTCCCTGTCGAGATGTTCTGGTGCAAACCGAACAGGGGGGTGTTCAGCCCATCACTAATGACAAGCTAAATAAAACACATCCTAAAAAATGTCCACACTAGTCCTAATAAAATTTCCACAACAGCCCCTCCTCTTTGTCATATGCTCTCATGTGTCCCTCAATGAATCTTGATCTTCTTCCAAATAAACAGAACAGCTCTTCTCATACATAAAAACAATCCATTTCAAAAAGGTAAAAAGAAAGATAACGGAATCAGTGTTGACACGTAGACTCAAAAGAAAACAAATGTTGACACATACTGTAGGTTCCGTTCTTCGGGAGGTGATTCAGTAGGAGGACATGAGGTGGTGGGTCGTATTGATCGTCGGTCAGTTTGAAATCCTCAGCATCTGGTGCATGGGTTGGATTTCAGGGAGTCTCGTCTCAGCAATAAAGATGTGGTCATCTGCTTGGGCTTTGGTGACTCGATCGATCAGACAACAGGAAAATCTCACCACAGTGTATAGAAGGAATAGAAACAAAAACAACATAAGTATAGTATATACTCCTATTTCCTTCAACCAAGATCCAGTGGAGAAAAAGAAATCCCCAAAACTTCCCAAAGCCTTAAAAGGATTCCAACCTAGCTTTAGCTCTGACTCTGCCTTGCAGGGAAGTAACCTTATCCATATGGGCCTGAACCTTGTCACTGGTATCTGCTGTCCAGGGGCAACAGTCTTCTCCTATGAATTTACAGAAACCCCCCTTAGAAGCTAATAGATAATCAAGTGCCATCTTTTCTTGTAGTACAAGAGTCTTAATTTGTCATTGTTCCTGAGTAATCTCCCTTACTGCTTCAACAGTCTCATTGAACAACTCATCCACAATGGATAAGAAATTGTTAATTCACTTAAAAAAAATCAATCCCCCACCCGATCCAAGCGGGGAACCATGCCCAGGCCTAATCGTGGTTGGAGAACAGTTCCATGATAGCTCTCCCTGATGTCCTTGCCTTCCTTTGCACCAGCAGATCCTCACAATCAGCTGCAATGTAGGATGCTGCTACAAGCTTCACTAAAGCACATGAACCTCCCGCATTAGGGGAAATTCCCTTTCAAGAGGCAAAACCACAGAATTAATAAGGGCCTGTCAGAACCGTACAGGAAGAATTTCTCTGATGGTCACAGGCACTAAGTAGTAACATAATAGACTGGGGGATCGCTCCCTCAGTCTGAACATCACACCCAGGGCCGGACTGACCATAGGGCATAGCGGGCATATGCCCGGTGGGCCGCCGAGTCCTCCGCTCCGAGTCCGGGCGCATGATAATGTGGAGTGTCCGCCTGTCCGGCCGACGGCCTTTGCTGGCCTCTCCGCGGCCGATTCCGCGGAGTCTGAGGGCCGCCGCATTATCGCAATCTGGCCGCCCGCCCCGCCGCTGTCCCCGACTGCCCGGGCCCCGGATTACCGCAAATTTATTCTATCATCTGGCCCGGCCGTGGCCGGCCGCTGCTGTCCCTGACTCCCCACTCCTAACTTGGCTCAGCTGGCAGCCGGCTCCACAGCGGCATCCAGCGTAGCTCAGGAGGAGGGGGTGGAGTCGGTCGGTGCTGTGCTGTGTGAAGAGTCCCCGGCGTCAGGTGACTAAAGCCGGGGGTGGAGCTAGAGGCCGGCGGGGAACCCATGCTGCCTTGTTGTCGGGAAGAAGCAGAAACAATCGGCAGCCGGCGCTGCACCGCAGACAGACACTGACAGTCTGTCTCTGAGTCAGTGAGTGGAGTGGACTTCACTAGTCTGTCACTAGTGCCTGCCTGCCCAGTGCCCGCCTGCCCAGTGCCCTGGAGCTGGAGCCACTGACTGCCTGAGACTGGAGTGGAGTCGACTGTGACCTGCTGTGAGACACCAAAAACACCACCACCACACCCACAACCAGGACAGGAGCCAAGGCCTGCAGCAACAACAGGTAAGGAAAGGTCAGCACAGCAACACACAAACACACCACAGACCACCACTGTCACCGCTGGGATTTGTGGTTCTGGGTGGCCTCCGGCAGAGCATTGTTCACTTCTGGCTTAGCAGCACACAGGCAGGCCGCAGGCGTAAAAAAACAGATAACAGTCAGCTACACACTCTGTCACTAGTGCTAGAAAACATGTGCCATGCCAGTTTGCTTGTTACATGTGATGTGACAGCCAGGTGCACATTTTCAACTTGAAAATGTGCACCTGGCTGTCACATCACATGTAACAAGCAAACTGGCATGGCACATGTTTTCTAGCACTAGTGACAGAGTGTGTAGCTGACTGTTATCTGTTTTTTTACGCCTGCGGCCTGCCTGCGTGCTGCTAAGCCAGAAGTGAACAATGCTCTGCCGGAGACCAGAACTGTTCTGGCCTCCGGCAGAGCATTGTTTACTTCTGGCCAGTGGCGGCCGGCCGATAGGGGGCGCAGGGGCACCGCCCCCCCTAAAAGAAGAAAGAAAAAAAAAAGATTTAAAAAAAAAAAGTAAATTTTTAGCCTACTAGGGGGGCTGGACCTAGTGCTGGGTATGGGGGGGGTGGGGTTTTGCCTCCCACGTGAGGCAGACAGAGACGCCAATTGGCTGCCTTCTGGGGGTCATCGGGGGGCAGAGCAATGCGCCCAACACTCCCCACTTTCCTGGACTCCTGGCTGTGATTGGTCCAGATTACAGCCTGGACCAATCACAGGAGGACATCCCAGGATGGTCCTGGTAACGTGATGCGTGGGGGCGGTGCACCGTCCCGGCGTCACGTTCTTCCCGCCCGCAGACGGAGTGAGAGCCTGAGGAGAGCAACCGCATGCGTCCGACCGGACCGTACATACTGTCATTCGGGCTCGCTCAGGCATCGGCATTCGCAGCTTGCTTAGCTGCGTGGCGTGAGACCGGCGCTGACCTGGAGGAGTGGAGTGACTGCAGTGCAGTGTCGGCCTGGTCCGGATGTCGGCCTGGAGTGACCGCCCGCGCCCGGAGTGTGTCGGCCTGGAGTGACCGGGGTGTGTCGGCCTGGAGTGACCGTCGCCAACTGGACTGGAGCGCCTCTTCCTGCTAACAAACAGGTAAGCAAAGCAGGATCCTGCCCTGTGCTGGAGAGTGCTGCGGGAGGTGCATGCATGGCTGCACTGTGCTTTGATAGGGAGAGCTAAGTTGGGCCTTGCAAGGCCCAACTTAGCTCTCCCTATCACAGCACACAGTGCATCCATGCATGCACCTCCCGCAGCACTCTACCATCCATCCAGCACCATCCTCCATCCGTTGCTGGTCACTGCATTGGAGGCATGCACGCTGATCTCTGCATTGGGGACATGTATCACTGCATTGGAGGCACGCTGATCTCTGCATTGGGGACATGTATCACTGCATTGGAGGCACGCACGCTGA
Organism: Pelophylax lessonae; assembly: GCF_965119305.1. Taxonomy (NCBI): domain Eukaryota; kingdom Metazoa; phylum Chordata; class Amphibia; order Anura; family Ranidae; genus Pelophylax; species Pelophylax lessonae. The sequence continues at coordinate 653,129,096 of NC_138771.1, forward strand.
TCTCTGCATTGGGGACATGTATCACTGCATTAGAGGCACGCACGCTGATCTCTGCATTGGAGGCATGCATGCTGATCTCTGCATTGGGGACGTGTATCACTGCATTGGAGGCACGCACACTGATCTCTGCATTGGGGACATGTATCACTGCATTGGAGGCACGCACGCTGATCTCTGCATTGGGGACATGTATCACTGCATTGGAGGCACGCACGCTGATCTCTGCATTGGGGACATGTATCACTGCATTGGGGGCATGTACGCTGATCTCTGCATTGGGGGCACTGAACTGGTCACAACATTGGGGGCACGCTAATCTCTGCATTGGGGGCATCATGTCTGCTGGTCACTACATTGGGGGCACGCACGCTGATCTCTGCATTGGGGGCACCATGTACGCTGGTCACTGCGTTGAAAGGGGGTCTGTACTGTGGGGTTTGTGCTAGGGGGTCTGTACTGTGGGATTAGTGCTAGGGGGTCTGTACTGTGGGATTAGTGATAGGGGGCCTGTACTGTGGGGTTTGTGCTAGGGAGTTTGTGCTTGAGGGGTTTGTGTGGGGTTTGTGCTTGAGGGGTTTATGCTAGGGGGCCTGTACTGTGGGGTTTGTGCCACTTTCAGTCAGTGTATCCCATAATAGGGTGTCTCTCACATGTCTCTCGTATGTATCTGGCACTCCCAATTTCTTTGAAAACATTTTCCGGCACACTGTGCCCAAAAAGGTTGTCTACCCCTTGATTAGAGTAATCCTCATCTTGTGCTGCTTCATACTATTTTTAGAACTCAACGATCAAAACAGGCTCTGATCTAAATTAGACCCAATCTGTCAGATTAAACTAAAAAAGGTACCCTAATCGAATCCACACATCCTGGAACATTAAATCCTGTCATCAACCATCCCGACGAACGCCACGCCCTCGTCATGCCCCCCCGGGCTGCTCAGTCCAAAATGCCCGGGCCTATTTTTTGTCCCAGTCCGGGCCTGATCACACCCTTCCTTCCAGCAGACATAATCTGGTCTATTGATGTCATTAAAGAGACAAGGGGTTTCATTGGTAAGATTGACTGTTATACCTTTCCCACAAGGGGTAGATCCTACGAATCTATTCCCTTTGCCAAAACTAAGGTTGAAGCACATCTGTGGACTACCTAGTTGTCCCGATACCCATACTGGATTAGAAAGCAAAGAGCAGGAGCCGGAGCTAACGTTAAAACTATAACTGATGTTACCCTCTAGGAATGTGTCATTAAGTTCTATCAGTCAGTGTCTCCTGGTCATCTTTGCAAGTTTCTCATATTTCTTCATACCAATATGAACATCGTATATAGCATGAACCACTGCCATTGCTGGGGTGTAATGGCTCGGTCGGGATTTAGAGCAAACCCAGCAATTGGTCTTGTTCACCATATTAGCTTGTTGGAGATGCATTTTAGACAAGAGGTTGGGATGCTTTTCATGGTTACCCTCGCTAAAATACACTAAGCTAAGAATATAAATAAAACCAATACTCCCCATTCTTTGATGTAATTAAGCAGCTTCTTGCAGTGGCTGGTGTGCATCCAGTTCTCGTGTCCCTCAAGCTTTAAAGAAGCCGAAGTTGTCAGTTGAACCTGGAATGGCCCGGTGTATTTCGGTGCTAGTCCCGTCCTTTGATGTTTCCTCACAATGACCCAGTCATCTGGTTGAAGATTATGTACACTGGTTATCCTGGAATGATCTGACAGCCTATGGGTACGACACTGGATAAAAGGACACCAAAAAGAAGTAAAAGCTGACTTAATTTTGTTACAGAAACTTTCTTCCAGCAAAGACGTCATCTATGACAAAACGCATCGGGAAGGCGTGCTGACGTCACCATGTGATACCCGGAAGTCGGGCGGCTGTGTCCTGTGGATTCTGCCGATTTACAGCGCTGTTTTTCTTCGTTTAATATGTGAGATTTATACTTTGTTTAATACATTTGCTATTTGCTACATACTTCACTATGGTGGCCCTTATTTTTATAGTCAAACATTCCCATAGACACACTCCTAAACCTTGTGGACAGCCTTCCCAGAAGAGTTGAAGCTGTTATAGCTGCAAAGGGTGGGCCAACTCAATATTGAACCCTACGGACTAAGACTGGGATACCATTAAAGCTCATGTGCGTGTAAAGGCAGGCATCCCAATACTTTTGACAATATAGTGTTTATATTTGTATAGAGTTGTTTGTCTGGAGTTCAGCTTAAAAAAAAAAAAAGTTCCCTGACGTATAAAACATGTATAGATACCTCTCCCATCGCCCCTTCCTGGAATCCTTATTGTCTTGCAGCGCAAAACCACCAGATTAGTTTTTACATTCGTTGCGTGTGATGCCCTATTGTGTGCCATGTTTCCAACTGTCGGCCTGCCACAGTGCCATTGTAGTTTTTTTTTTTTTTTTAATTGTCAGTCCACGGTAAAGTGATATTTTATCTATAGGTAGGACCTGGTGGGTGGAGTCAGCCCCTGGGTCCTTATATGTCTTGGATTCTCAAACAGTGAAATCTCTCTGCCCCGAAACGGTGAAAGCTCTCACTATGGGCTAGAGCAGTTGTTTAAATATCAGCCATGGCAATAACTTTGTCATTACTTAACCACTTGCCAACTGCCGCACGACTATTTACAGCGGCAGTCAGCCCCTCACAGGCAGAGCGACGTAGTCCTACGTCGCTAGCCTGTGAGGGTCTAGGGAGCGAGCATGCGCCCCCGGAGGCGCGCTCCCGCTCCCGCGTGGTCACGGACCCCCCCCCGCGCGTGTGACCGGCAGACCCGATGTCTGCCGGTCACTCGGCGATCGTCGGTGCAGAGGGAGAAAGGCAGGTGGCTGATGTAAACAAGCCGCCTGTCATTCTCCCCTGTGTAGGAACAGTGATTATACGGTTCTACTATGTAGGACCATTGATCACTGTTCCTACACCTCAAGCCACAGCCAATCACAGTTAGAATCACGCCCCTAGGGACACACATGACCCCTCCCTCTCAAAAAAAGTTAACCCCTTCACTGCCAGTGTAATTTTACAGTAACAGTGCATATGTATAGCACTGATTACTGTAGAAATGTCACTGGTAACCCCAAAAGTGTCAAAAATGTCAATCAAGGGTCCGATCTGTCCGCCGCAATGTCACAGTACCGCAAAAAAAATAGCAGATCGTCGCCATTAGGCGTTAAAAAAAACAACAAAAATGACAAAAATCTTTCCCTTTGTTAGTAAACGCGATAACTTTTGCACAAACCAATCAGAATACGCTTTTTGCAATTTTTTTTACCAAACATATGTAGCATAAAACAAATTGGGCAAAAATGTTAAAAAAGTTTGATTTTTACATTTTTTGGGGGGGAATTTCATATAAAAAAATGTGAAAAATATTATTATTTTTGCAAAATTGATGCTCTTTTTTTGTTTATAGCGCATGATCAAAAAATCGCACAGGTGATCAAATACCACCAAAAGAAATCTCTGTTTGTGGGAAAAAAAGGACGTCAAATTCGTTTAGGTACAGCATCGCACGACCGCGCAATTGTCCGTTAAAGTCACTCAGTGTCGAATAGCAAAATAGGCCCTGGTCAGGAAGGGGGTAAAATCTTCCGGGGCTTAAATGGTTAAATTAGTGTGCTAAATAAAATCTTTTGTGTTCTTAAAATTATATGAAAATATTTTAGGCATGCAAGTTAGTCAGTAGCGTTATTGTCAGGAAAACTGATGCTCTCTGTGACAGACCTAGCTGGAACAGGGGCTTTTGGAGAGGACTGGGAGCAAGCCTCTTACCCACTGACTATGAGCCCTGGCATTTAAAGTGGTTGTATCCTCAAAAAAAAAAAACAAACAGGACAGAGGCATAATGAGCTAGTATGCATCGCATACTAGTTCATTATGAAATTCCTTAGAACGAAGCCCCAACACGGTCGCTCGGACGCCGCTGAGGCAGCTGACATCTTCCCTCTGCGTCTCCTTTGGGTTCGGCGGCTCTGGCGCTGTGAGTGGCCAGAGCCGCGATAACATCACTCCCGTGCATGCGAGTTCAACTTCCGGCAAGTTACTCTGAAGGTCCCCCGGACCTTCAGAGCACCTGCGCCGCTGGTGTCAGCAGCTGCATGCAGGGCAAATATCTCCTAAACCGTGCAATGATAATTTGTTCAGCCTCACCTTAGTGTGCAGTGTATAAGAAAGCCTGTATTCTTGTTTAATAAAGAGTTCCAGTTTTGAAGCTAAACGAGTCCCGTCTAGTTCTTGGTTGAAATAGGCTGCTATAATATCTAATGTCTATGTTCAGACTGGAAGAAGAGGTATACTGACTGAAGCACTCAAGCGGAGTGTGGGACGGTGTTGCAGTCCAGCTAAAAATCGCAGATCGACGCCATTAAAAAAAACAATAAAAATGACATAAATCTTTCCCGTAGTTAGTAGACACAATAACTTTTGTGCAAACCAATCAAAATACGCTTATTGCGATTTTCTTTTTGCCAAAAATATGTAGCAGAAAACAAATTGGCCTAAAATGTTAAAAAATTTAAATTTTTTACACTATTTGTTTTTTTTTGGGGGGGGGGGGGATGTTATATAGCAGAATGTGAAAAATGTTTTTTTTTTTTTTTCAGAATTGACGCTCTTTTTTTGTTTATAGCACAAAAAATAAAAGTCATAGAGGTGATCAAATACCCTCAAAAGAAAGCTTTATTTGTGGGAAAAAAGGACATAAATTTTGTTTGGATACAGCGTCGCACGACCGCTCAATTGTCCGTTAAAGTAAAGCAGTGCCAAATCGCAAAATAGGGTCATTAAGAGGGCAAATTCTTCCGGTCTTAAAGTGGTTAATGTAAACATAAAAGGTAGTAAAATAGATTACCCTGCAGCAAGCAAGAATAGACCCCTCCCTCTTGTAAAAATAGACACCCTGCAGCAACAGTAGATCTTGCAGCAGCCAGTATCAGGAAATACTTCCCTCAACAGTAGATCTATCCTAGCAACAATTGACCCTCCAGCAACATAAGGCTACCACAGGCAGCAATAAATCCCACCACCAGCAACAATAGATCCCCCAGTGACAATAGATCCCCACCAGCAACAATATATCCTCCTAGTAGCCAGCATCAATAGATCTTCCAGCAAACCCCATCCCCCCTTGCCAGTACATACATTCAGTGCTGGAGGAGCTGGAACTGTGCAGGGTCAGCTCTGTTCTCTGACCTTTACATGCAGCCATCTTTGTCTACAGAGTAAGTAATATGATTTTCCTTTACTTGTATTAGTATTTTTATAGGTTGGATTTGTTGTAGGGATCGACCGATTATCGGCAACACCGATATATATCGAGGGCCGATATGCACTTTCCCCGATATATCGGAATCGGCCTTTGGATTTACCAATATTGCCGATATTTTGGAAAGTGCTTGTACCGGGGTGATGCCTGCAGCTAAAGGCATCACCCCGGTACCGGTGTCCATAGCTGACAGTCGACTGACTTGTAATGACAACCGATGCGGCTGAGAAGCCACTCAGCTGTCATTACAAGGAGCGGGAGGGGACGTCTCCCCCCTCCGGCCGCCTTCCCTGGCTCGCCCCAGTTCTCCCATCCCACCGGGAGACCCGGGTATCCTACCTTCACCGCCGCCGTCTGACTGGGTCTCCATTTTTTTTAATTCAGGGCCGAGTACCCAGAAGTGATGTCATGACATGACATCACTTCCGGATACTGGCAGTGCCGAATTCAAAAAACGTACAGCATTCAAAACAGCCAAACTTGGCGTTTTAAATGCTTTTAAGTGCAGTTAAGTCTTTTAGACCCCCAGATCCCTCCACCAAAGTACCTGTAGAGAATTTTAAAAAAATGTTTTTTTAATGTCCGAAAATATCGGCCAATATCGGCCGATACCAATATCCGATGACCAAAATATCGGTATCGGCTTTAAAAAAAACGATATCGGTCAATCACTAATTTGTTATATATCTGCTCAGTATTTGGTTTTCATGCTTTATCTTGTTTTTATGAAAATCTTTAATACATTCAAATTGAAAACAAAATTAAACTAATTTATTGTATTAAAATTAGAAACTTAACAAAAATCTCCACTATTCCCCATATTTAAACATACAGTATCTATATTTAAACATGAAACAGTAATCTATACAAATGAACAATGTTATACAATGCATCCCTCGCAACATAACAAAATGTATCCAAAGTGCTAAGAACAAAATAACTTTCCAGTGTCCATCATCCATATCAAACAACAGAAATGGTGAAGATCTTCAAAATCCTTAACCCTGCGCACTCTTCCATCAGATGAAATCAGGATTCACCAAAATCTTTGAATATCAGATTTAACTCTTCATTTTCTGGATCTTCACACTCTAGGTATAAAATGACATATCAATAGATAAAACACAAAATGTATTATACCATAAAAAATTACACCTAAGATGCATATAAAACAATTAATAGACCACAATAAAAAATATTAATGCACCAATTTGAGTCAATAGCAACATTAAACCCTTTCAGTTTTATTAAATACATTCCAAAGATCCAATTAGTTTCTTTTTTTTTTTTTTTTTTTTTTTTTAGATATTTTTCATTTTAAATTGTATCTTCTCTTATGAAAAAAAAAAAAAATTAATTAATTAATTGGATCTTCTCCAGTTGCCACGTTTTTTTTCATCCTACAAAATTGTGGTTGCTTAGGATTTCTGTTATGGCATTTAGCAAAGAACCTTTAGCTGAAAAAAAAAAAAAAGCGTAATTATTTTGTACTCAGGAAGCTAGATTTTCCCAAGAGAATTTTACTAGACATTAAGCCCGTTAAATTAACGGGCGCTAGAACATATGTGGTCAAAGATTTGTAAAAACAGACTTGTTCCAGTAAGGCGTACTTTGCTACTAAAGTCAGTTTGCTTATAAATGTCCCTTTAATAGCGTGTCTATGTTCTGCAATTTTTTTTTTATAGTAATGCACCTACAGTCGCAGATTTCATTCAGGCGTGTTTTTCTATTCTATTTGCAGTCTTTCTATTTGCAAATGCAAAGGTGTAGTTCCAAGGTCAGTAATAAGTGAGGTGAAGTTACAAGATCAGTAATAAGTAAGGTGGCGTTTGAAGATCAGTAATAGGTGAGGTGTAAGTTCTAGGCCAGTAATAAGTGAGGTGGCGTTCCAAGATCAGTATTATTATTATTATTCAGGATTTCTATAGTGCCAGCAGTTTACCCAGCGCTTTACAATGTTGGAGGGAGACAATACAGTTACAATACAATAAAATACAAGAGGATTAAGAGGGCCCTGCTCAGAAGAGCTTACAATCTAATGTAATAGGTGAGGTGGAAGTTCAAGGCCAGTAATAAGTGAGGTGGAGTTGCAAGATCAGTAATAGGTGATGTGGAAGTCGTAGGCCAGTAATAAGTGAGGTGGAGTTCCAAGATCAGTATTAGGTGAGGTGGAGGTTGGAGGTCAGTAATAAGTGAGGTGGAGGTTGGAGGTCAGTAATAAGTGAGGTGGAGTTACAAGATCAGTTATAAGTGAGGTGGAAGTCCGAGGTCAGTAATAAGTAAGGTGAAGTTTTAGGGTCAGTAGTAAGTGATGCAGTGTTCAGGGGTCGATAGTACATGAGGTGAAGTTTAGAGGTCAGTAGTAATTGAGGCGTAGTTCCAAGGTCAGTAATAAGTGAAGTGGAAGTTCAAGGTCAGTTATAAGTGAGGTGGAGTTACAAGATCAGTAATAAGTGAGGTGAAAGTTCGAGTTCAGTAATAGGTGAGGTGGAAGTTTGAGGTCAGAAATAAGTGAGGTGGAGTTACAAGATCAGGAATAAGTGAGGTGGAAGTCAGGGGACAGTAATAAGTGAGGTGGAGTTATAAGATCAGTAATAATGTTCCAAGATCAGTAATAAGTGAGGTGGAGTTCCAAGATCAGTAATAGGTGAGGTGGAAGTCGGGGGTCAGAAATACGTGAGGTGGAGTTACAAGATCAGTAATAACGTTCCAAGATCAGTAATAAGTGAGGTAGAAGTCCGAGGTCAGTAATAAGTGAGGTGGAAGTCCGAGGTCAGTAATAAGTGAGGTGGAAGTCCGAGGTCAGTAATAAGTGAGGTGGAAGTCCGAGGTCAGTAATAAGTGAGGTGGAAGTCCGAGGTCAGTAATAAGTGAGGTGGAAGTCGGAGGTCAGTAATAAGTGAGGTGGAAGTCGGAGGTCAGTAATAAGTGAGGTGGAAGTCGGGGGACAGTAATAAGTGAGGTGGAAGTCCGAGGTCAGTAAGACCTGAGGTGGAGTTTTAGGGTCAGTAGTAAGTGATGCAGTGTTCAGGGGTTGATAGTAAATGAGGTGAAGTTCAGAGGTCAGTAGTAATAGAGGCGTAGTTTCAAGATCAGTAATAAGTGAGGCGGAAGTCCGAGGTCAGTATCACGTACCTGGTGGAGACCAAGCTGTAGAGAGGGCTTCTCTTGCACCTCCTGTCCAACACCCCTGGTAGAGATGACAGGCGGTGTAGGAAACAGAGTGGCACGAGGGCCGGTAGGCTGGTATAGCAGGTGGTGCCTTTACAGGAGACTGATCACCGGATGAGTACCTGGAACTGGAACTTGGTGATACTGGATGAGAAGGCAGGAGCGAAGCTGGAACAAAAGCCAAGGAGTCGTCAACAGCCGGGCAGCACGGGTACAGGAACGTGAGACGGAAGAGGAGTCAGGATACAAGCCAAAGTCGGTCTGGCAGCGAGGTGCAAAGGCATAAAGACAGGAGCAGGGTCAAACACAGACCGGGGTCACAGGTAGGCAGGCAGGAATCCAGAGGAAAGTCAGAGGCAAGCCGGGTCGGAATGGGTAATCCAGAAGCAGGTCAGGGCACAGGTAAACAGGAACAAGCTGAAAGACCATTCAGCAATGTGCTCCTGTCACTGCTCAGTTTAAATAGGCCGTTTGGCGCCAAATATGTGCGCACGTGGATGCGCATACGCATATTTCTTCCTGTGTGCCTGGGCATGCGCACAAACGCCTGTTTGGGTCCAGCTGAGCGTCTCTTACAGTCAGTAATAAGTGAGGTGGAGTTTAGAGGTCAGTAGCAAGTGGTGCAGAGTTCATAGGTCAGTGGTAAGTAATACAGGGATCAGTGGTAAGTAATACAGAGATCGGGGGTCAGTAGTAAGTGGCCCTTTGTCTAAAATACAGCCACATTGCTCTCCCTTGCCTACATTTTTCCATGGACTTCCTATGTGTGTAGGGAGCTCCCTTTCTTTATTTTCCTAGGTCTGGCAGGAGGCTCTAGAATGACAGTGATGCTGCAGTGCAGTCCTCCTGAAAATGGGGATTTGTCCCACAACTGGCTCCCTTCTCCTCCCTCACTCGCCAGGAAGCTGTCAAACCTGACAGCTCAGGTGGGCTCAGACTGTCCGAATCTGAGCTCATCCCTGCCATGCTGGATGGATATTTGCTGCAGCCATGAGTGACAATCACAGCTGTAGCAAAGACACCAAATGGCTATTCCCATTGTTGTGCAATATGGAGTGGGCACAGTGCCCCCCCCCCCTCCTTGGGGCCCATATGCATCGAACACATTGCACCCATTGAGTATACACTAATGCATGAACCTTTACCATTTTCTACTCTATTCAGAAAAAAGAGGTTTTGGCTTTACATACGTTGTATTGAGTAGTTTCTGTTGACTGCTCATCTTGTACACGTATCTGTTTTAGCTTTACTGGAGGGCGATAATCTTTCTTCCAGCGCAGCAAGCTGTAGACGTATCTCTGACACTCGGAGGATGCAAAGTAATAGATAAGAGGATCCACACAACAGTTGATGCTGCTGATACTGACACAGAGGATGTAGATATAATACAGAGAGCCTTCCATTTTCTTATACATCCTCACATAGTGAATAAAATAGATGACATTGGTGGGACCAAAACAAAGGACAAACACACTTAGCACAACCAGGGATAAGCGGATAGCTCGGGATCTCTTATGTGTGCCTTTGAATTTCAATCTGCTGAGACGGCGGATGATTCCAATGTAACAGAAAGTTGTTATGAGTAACGGTAAGAAAAAGAAAAGTGAGATAAGAGTGGTGAAATAATAAAAATAATAACCATGACGAACATATAAGTTCTTCTGATCGTGACACGTTGTGATATTTAGCATACGAATTGATTGTTGTCTTATGAGAAGAGGCACAATGCTGGCCAATGAGATGATCCAGATGACACCACACACCAGCCAGGCTCGGGTCACTGTGCGCCAGGAGAGAGTCCGCATCGGGTAGACAACGGCCAGGAAACGGTCCACGCTGATACTTTGCATAAACAGGACAGAACAGTACATGTTACAGTAAAATGCTGCCGTGACAAAGCGACACATTCCATCTCCGATGAGCCAGTTATTTCCTGAGAATCGGTAGACTACTTGAAAAGGCAGGACGCTAACGAAGAGGACATCTGCCATTGCCAGGTTCAGCATGTAGACCACTGCCGGCTTCCTGACCTTCATCTTCACCAGGAATATGAAGATCGCCATGATATTGAGAGGAAGAGCCACGAGGAACACAACAGTATAGATCAATGGAGTAAGCCTGGTCACCATCCAATCATATTTTGGAACTTTCCACTCTGGAAAATGTAAAGATAAAATTTCTATCAATAGCTAAACCAGATATGTACATCTTTTTCTTTAAGATTAAAGTATATGTAAATCCTCGTCTTGTGAAACAACCCATTCAGTTTAAAAGAGAAATGACATGCAAAGCATTTGTGTGTATACGAGCAGGGCTGCTGTTAGAAATCGTGGGGCCCCGTACAGACTACCTGGCAGGGCCCCCCCCCCCCCAAGAAAATATTAAAGATATATTTAGCTAAAATTACAAAAAAAAAATCACTATTATCAGACACAAATATAACACAACTCGCATAATTCCTGCTAAATCTAAAAAAAAAAAAAAAAAAACTATGTTAAATAAAAAAGAAGATGAGATTAGAAAAATATACAATAAAAATACATAAAATATACAGGCTGGGCAGTTGGAGCTCAGTGATCAGAGAGACAGAGAGAGAGAAACAAAGTTACAATTTACAAATAAACTCCTGAGCAGAGATCACATTAGAGCCAGTGCTAGGAGGGGGGCCCACACAAGGGAGGGGGATTAGTGAGGGACAACTGTCTCTTTCTCAACAGATAAAAGCTGATAGCAGGGAGCGGGACAGATCAGATTCAGGTGCTGGAGGAAGATTTCTGTATTTGTTGTCCATCACTAATCCCCCTCTCTGTGTGGGCCCCCTGTGTGCTCGGGCCCCCTACAAGAGGGCTGGTGGTCCCCCCCATCAGCGGCCCTGTATACGAGTAGTACTTTTTTTTCTACCACTACTATGTATGACAACTTTCTTCTCACACTGTTAATGGTTGTTCAGAAAGCAGTAGGTGCTGTTATCCACTTGCCCTTAGTAATCAATGGTGTCACCTGGCCCTATCCTTTCAAAAACTGTGGTGACTTTATTTACTAGTTACATTTTATTAACTTTGCTCCCCATACTTATTTACATAGTGGGTATCCGGAGGCCCCCTTATTTTTAAAGGGGTCTTCTACATTCTGAAAAGCCTGCATAATGTATACCCCCCACAACCACCAGGTCATGTTGGGAAGAGGCCCTTGTCCTCAACATGAGGATAGGGTGCTTAGCCCAGGGGGTTTCTCCTTGCAATTTATGTTCCATGCTGAGGGCATGTGGCCTGCTATGGCTCAGGAAGGAAGCCGCATGCTCACCACTGTCCTTTTCATACTGGAATAAGGTTCTGGTATGGAATTTATAAAGAACTCCATGCTGTTTTTTTTTTTTTTTTACATGGGGTCCCCCTTGACATCCATACGTAGCACTGCCCCCTTGAGGACTGCTAGATATTACACTTTCGGGTCCCCCTGGGTTACCATTGGCAACTGCAGCATGCACAATTCAACTATTCACTCTATGGCTCAGTCAATGAACAGTCTAGGAGAGGGATTCCCAAACGACGGCCCTCCAGCTGTTGCAGAACTACACATCCTATGAGGCATTGTAAAACTCTGACATTCACAGAAATGACAAGGCATGATGGGAATTGTAGTTCCTGAACAACTGCAGGGCCGTAGTTTGGGAATCCCTGGTCTAGGGGATGTAGTTGTTTTTTTGTAGTTTTATTTATATTAGGGATGGGAGAAGGGAAGAGTGGGATACTCCAACTTGAACTATTCACAATAGATGAGGACTCCTGTCTGAAGATGCAGCCAGGCTGCTGATTCACCTTGCCACTTAGATGAATTTAAGGTTACGTCTCTATGTACACAGAGTGTTCACAAAATAAAAGGGTGGGACTTTGTATGAGGTGTGGCCAGTACACACATAATGATTTAATGATAGTACATATACTTTCGCTGGTAAGCATAAAAAAGGCATATGATCAACATCATGTGTTTATTGACATATAAAATAGCAGTAGGCATAGGTGCAATAGATACAATCAGTCAGGGGGGACATAAACAGTATACAACTGGGTATTATTGTAAGACCATAGTAAGTTGTAAAAACAACAACAAAAATAATATTGAACCAACAGACATAAAATATAGATGCAACATAATGATTGGATGCATGCTGAAATGGATAATAGATATACGTGGCCTCTTATGCTCGACGCGTTTCGTGAAAAATATTTCACTTCATCAGGAGCAGGCAAATCTAAAAAAATAATAGGACAAAAATAACATGGCATCCAATAGAGAGATACAGTATATTGGAAAATAAGTAGGGAAAATGACTTACAATAGGATAATGGTTATCAATGAGGCTGTTGGTCACCCATAAATACGTCTGGAAGGGAACTGAGGGAGCATGAAAAACTCCGCACAAAGCCATATTTAATTTTAAGCTTTGATACATCACGTCAATACTCGTCTTGGCTGTAAGGTTCTTTATTATTCAACACCCCACCCATCTGGTTTTTCTGTGTTTTTCGGTGTTTAGCTGTATAATCGCTGTTCACTCCCTACACCTGTGGTCTTGGGTCTATTATATCTTCACACCTGTATGATTATAACTTTATATTTATTATCGTTTTAATATCTCTTAATAGAGCCATACCTGACCACTTAGCCTGAGACCCAATATGGCAACCCACGCTATGTTTATGGACTTTGCACCTTTGGCTTTGTGCGGAGTTTTTCATGCTCCCTCAGTTCCCTTCCAGACGTATTTATGGGTGACCAACAGCCTCATTGATAACCATTATCCTATTGTAAGTCATTTTCCCTACTTATTTTCCAATATATCTCTCTATTGGATGCCATGTTATTTTTGTCCTATTATTTTTTTAGATTTGCCTGCTCCTGATGAAGTGAAATATTTTTCACGAAACGCGTCGAGCATAAGAGGCCACGTTTATCTATTATCCATTTCAGCATGCATCCAATCATTATGTTGCATCTATATTTTATGTCTGTTGGTTCAATATTATTTTTGTTGTTGTTTTTACAACTTACTATGGTCTTACAATAATACCCAGTTGTATACTGTTTATGTCCCCCCTGACTGATTGTATCTATTGCACCTATGCCTACTGCTATTTTATATGTCAATAAACACATGATGTTGATCATATGCCTTTTTTATGCTTACCAGCGAAAGTATATGTACTATCATTAAATCATTATGTGTGTACTGGCCACACCTCATACAAAGTCCCACCCTTTTATTTTGTGAACACTCTGTGTTCCTTATCTTCATTTATCATAACAGTGATGGAGACTCTATAGCACGAGTCTCATTTAAAGTCCCATTTTCCTTATCTTTCCCTTTTCCCGAGTCCCCCTTCCCTCCCCATGTTTTCCTTTATTCCCAATTTATTATACGTCTCTATGTAGATGACATGTAGATGACTTGTTAGCTTGAATTATCTTCTGGATACACTGCTAGTACCCCCTTTCACTCCACCTGCTGACACTTGTCCTCCGACTATCCTACCCTGGGGTGGCCCCGCTCAGGTCAGGCCCCTAGACACAATCCCCTGTAGTCACGATACTGTTTTTCGAGGGTCTCCAGTGTCTGAACCCCTCTAGTCAGCTCTCATAGACCTCTGGGTTCAGCTCCTTCCTTCTTGGTCCCCAGGCCGACCACCTGTGACCGTGTGCCATTGCTACAGAGGAGGAGACAGCCGCCACCCTCCCTCTGGGACTCTGCTCACCAGCCAAAGACCCCACAGCACATGTGCTCCTGGCTTTTATTCCACACCTCACAATGAACTGGGACAAGCAGTCTGTGCCAATCACTGGGGCTGTATCAAAGCCTGTGTACCCATTGGTCAGGTTTCCTCCACTGTCCAATATGCCACCCTATTGGACCAGTGTGAAACACTCCCCAATCCAAAAAGACATTTAGCATTTTTATTGTTGCTCTTTAGGCATTAATAAAATTGATGCTCCCTACCAAGTGGAGTTTAAGAAAAGAAAATAGTGGTACCTGTTTCCCAGAGCAGTGCCTAGCCCCTCCATGCCCCAATTTACTTTACAATCCCTTGCCTATTAGTCTAAAAAATTACTATTAGTCCTTTTTAGCATTCAGCTCCCGAATTACTTTAGTGGGGTTCGGATTTAACCAAAAACTTCAATGTTGAAAAACCCCTCCTGAACCAAACCCAGGTAGGTTTAGCTCATCCCTACCCACCAGGACAGCGTTCAGAAAGGAGATGGAACATAACCTAAATAAAAATGGCCCTGTATGCATCCAAAGGTAATCCAAGCATTACTTTTTGGTGTAAAATAACATTTCATCACCTTTTAAAATTGGAAACCAAGACAATTAAGGATAGGCACTAAATTTTATCAAACTTGATTATGCCACAGAATTAGTAGTTTTTTCATTTATTAACATTGCACCAAAACATTCCCCCAATTTTGTCGAATTTTACCATTACAGCTGGTTCGCTTATCTCAATCCTATCCATAATAACATTACAGGTCCTCTTATCCCAATCCTGTCCATAATAACATTACAGGTCCTCTTACCCTAATCCTGTCCATAATAACATTACAGGTCCTCTTATCCCAATCCTGTCCATAATAACATTACAGGTCCTCTTATCCCAATCCTGTCCATAATAACATTACAGGTCCTCTTACCCCAATCCTGCCCATAATAACATTACAGGTCCTCTTACCCCAATCCTGTCCATAATAACATTACAGGTCCTCTTACCCCAATCCTGTCCCCTACCCACCCCCCCCCCCCCCCCCGGAGTTAATACTTTGTAAAACCGCCCTTCCCTGCAATTACAGCTGCAAGTCTTTTTTGGGGATGTCTCTACCAGCTTTGCACATCTAGAGAAGGACATGTCTGCCCATTCTTCTTTGCAAAATAGCTCAAGCTCTGTCAGATTGGATGGAAAGCATCTGTGATCAGTCATTTTCAAGTTTTGCCACAGAATCTCAAATGGATTTAGGTCTGGACTGTGACTGGGCCATTCTAACGCATGAATATGCTTTGCTGTAAACCATTCCATTGTAGCTCTGGCTGGATGTTTCGGGTCATTGACCTGCTGGAAGGTGAACCTCCCCCCAGTCTCAAGTCTTTTGCAGACTCTAATAGGTTTTCTTCTAAGATTTCCCTGTATTTGGCTCCATCCATCTTCCCATCAACTCTGACCAGCTTCCCTGTCTCTGCTGAAGAAAATCATCCCCACAACATGATGCTGCCACCACCATGTTTCACAGTAGGGATGGTGTGTTCAGGGTGATGTGCAGTGTTAGTTTTCCACCACACATAACCTTTTGCTTTTAGGCTAAAAAGTTCAATTTTGGTCTCATCTGACCAGAGCACCTTCTTCCACATTTTTTTCTGTGTCTGTTCTACATGGCAAATGGGACTTCCTTTGGCTTTAACTAATATTTTCCTTGTGGATAGTTTCTCCCACCTGAGCTGTGGATCTCTGCAGCTCCTCCAGAGTTACCATGTGCCTCTTGGCTGCTTCTCTGATGAATGCTCTCCTTGCCCGGCCGGTCAGTTTAGGTGGACGGCCATGTCTTGGTAGGGTTGCAGTTGTGTCATACTTTTTCCATTTTCAGATGATGGATTGAACAGCGCTCCGTGAGATGTTCAAAGTTTGGGATTTTTTCTTTATACCCTAACCCTGCTTTAAACTTCTCCACAACTTTATCCCTGACCTGTCTGGTGTGTTCCTTGGCCTTCATGATGCTGTTTGTTCACTAAGGTTCTCTAACAAACCTCTGAGGACCTCACAAAACAGCTGTATTTATACTGAGATTAAATTACACACAGGAGGACTCTATTTACTAATTAGGTGAATTTTGAAGGCAATTGGTTCCACTAGATTTTAGCTGGGGGTATCAGAGTAAAGGGGGGTGAATACAAATGCACGCCACACTTTTCAGATATTTATTTGTAAAACAATTTGAAAACCATTTATCATTTTCCTTCCACTTCACAACTATGCACCACTTTGTGTCGGTCTATCACATAAAATCCCAATAAAATACATTTATATTTTTGGTTATAACATGACAAAGTGTGGAAAATTTCAAGGGGTATGAATACTTTTTTTCAAGGCAAAGTAACATCAATTTCAAAATTGAATTTTTAAAAGCAAATGAAATCCTAAACTACTTTCGAACATTAAAATTTACTGAGAATTTTCTTACGAATTTTCATTCATAATTCTACCAGTGTACACCCAGCTTCACCAGTTGGCAGCAACAACAACAGGTCTAAAGAGCCAAAGCACAGGAAACCATCTTTTATTAAAAATTAATAAACAGCCCTTAGGAATGACTAATTAAACTGATTAGCCACTTGCCGACCAATGACGTACCTGTATGTCGCTGGACTTCAAGTGGTTGTACCAGGATGGCATCATCCCGGTAATGTTTTTTTTAGAGCCAACGGTCGGCTCTCTTGTGAAAGCAATCCTAGCAGCTAACTAGCCACCAGATTGCTTTTATAAGCAGTGGGAGGGGATATCTCCCCTCCCGTCACCTTCCGCAGTTTTACCGGATCCTGCTTCCACTGGCTGATCATAAAGCTGAACAACAAATGACGGACCGGCTTTGTTCGACTCTATGACATAGTAACTTTAAGGCGTGCAAACCTGTACGGCAGCTCACGGGAGCGCCCCCCCCCCCCCCCCGGAGGCACGCGCCCGCCCCCATTAGGAAGTCGGGAGGCTGATCCATGGGACCGGTGGCCACGATTGCTGCTGGGCATCCACAATCGCTCCCCGCAGAGAGAGAGAACAACGGTCTGCTGCTGTAATCACAGCAGACCGTTGTTCTCTGTGGAATGAACATAGAGTGCCTGTGATCCTCCTATTTAGGAACACAGGTCCCTGTGTTGATTCCACAAGACCCTCCCCCATACAGTTAGAAAACACCCCCTAGGCTTATACTCTTTGATCACCCCTGAGTTAACCCCTTCCCTGCCAGTGTCATTATTACAGTAACAGTGCATATTTTTAGCACTGATTACTGTAGTAATGTCACTGGTCCCCCCAAAAGTGTCAAAAAATGTCAGTTAGGGGTCCGATCTGTCTGCCGCAATGTCGCAGTCCTGCAAAAAATCGCAGATCGCCGCCATTACTAGTAAAAATAAATAAATAAATAAAAAACATAAATCTTTCCCCTAGTTTGTAGGTGCGGTAACTTTTGCACAAACCAATCAAAATACGCTTATTGGAATTTTTTTTTTACCAAAAAATATGTAGCAGAATAGTAATTGGCCTAAAAGAAAGAAACATTTTTTTTTTTCTTTATTAGGAATGTTATATAGCAGAATGTGAAAAAAAATCTATATATTTTTTTTTTTTTTTTCAGAATTGTTACTATTTTTTTGTTTATAGCCCAAAAAATAAAAATCACAGAGGTGATCAAATACCACCAAAAGAAAGCTCAAGTTGTGGGGAAAAAAGGACATCAATTTTACTATGGTACAGTGTCGCACCAACGCGCAATTGTTAGTTAAAATAATGCAGTGCTGAATCGAAAAAAATGGCCTGGTCATTAAGAGGCAAAAAGTGATCCGAATGGCCTCAGATTATCAGCCAGCGATAGGGCTGATGTAGTATTGGAAACAAACGCGCTGAGGACATCTAGTGGTGGAAAAAGATTATCGCTATTCCAAGGATGTACTGATACTATATGGTGTTTCAAGTTTAATTGAGGTGAGAAGTTAGAGAGCACAGTGGTGCCAGCTACCTACGCTGGTGAAGGGATACACTTGAATGCTCATTATCCAGTTACGGACTGCCCGCTGCAGTTATACTGCGGCAGGCAGCCCCTCCTGCGCGAACTGACATAGGGGTACGTCGGTCGCTCGCCCAGTGCTGGGGGGCAAGCGTGCACCGCCGGCAGCGCTCTCCCGCCCCCACTAAGCAGCTGGGATGCCGATGCACGGGGCCGGTGGCCGTGAGTGTGATCAAATGCTTTTAAGGGCAGAGGAGACATCTGGGGGTATTGTAGACCTCAGATCTCTCCATAAAGAGTACCTGTAAAATTGCCTATTGCTGTCACAAGGGATCTTTACATTTCTTGTGTCAGCAATAAAAGTGATCAAAAGAAAAAAAAAAAAAAAGAACAACAGTGTAAAAATAACAATAAATAATTAAAAAAAACATATTTAATGTGCCCCCATCCCCCATGCAAAGGCTAATGCATGCATCTGTCCCGCACACAGGCAAACAGCGATCGTCTCACACATGTGAGGTATTATCCGATCATGGGCTGTAATTCTAGCCACGGGAAGTTCAACATGGCACCTCATGGCAAGAAACTCCCTGAGGATCAGAAAAAAAAAGAATTGTTGCTCTACATAAATATGGCCTAGGCTATAAGAAGATTGTCAAGACCCTGAAACTGAGCTGCAGCACGGTGGCCAAGACCATACAGTGGTTTAACAGGACTGGTTCTACTCAGAACAGGGCTCGCCATGCTCGACCAAAGAAGTTGAGTGCATGTGCTCAGCGTCATATCCAGAGGTTGTCTTTGAGAAATAGACGTATGAGTGCTGCCAGAGGTTGAAGGGGGGGGGGATCAGTGCTCAGACCATACGGCGCACACTGCATCAAATTGGTCTGCATGGTCACATGAAAAGATATAAAAAAATATATACAAAAAATGTGAGGGGTGTACTCGTGTTTGGTAGATACTGTATTTACTCTGTGTAACATCTTTTATATTTTACAAAAATGTGTTTTTTTTTTTTTTTTGGATTCGAATTTCAAAAAGTGTATTTTTTCCATAAAAATTGCGTTTGAAAAACCGTGTGACATAAAAAACTTGCTAAACCCACCGATTTTTTTTTCTCTAGGGCCTCTGCTTTAAAAAAATATATAATGTTTGGGCATTTCAAGAAATTTTCTAGTAAATAATACTGATTGTTCAGCGTCAAGTGGATACAGGCGGTGACAGCACAGTGTGAAGGCAGCCCAAACCGGCTATGGAGACAGAAGGCACAAGTGGCGTTTTCCCTTAAAAAAAATTAAAGCTACAGCTCTAGGGTTGAGGAAGAAAAATTGCAGTTTGGCACCAAAGAAAAAAAAAAAACTGTCCACGGGCCTAAATGCACAACTCTCTTTTTGACCAGATATTTTGGATCTGTATAGGTCAGCTCCTCAAGCTATGGGCCAGCTCTAGCCAGTGGCCTATCCTCTGCAGCACATGTAGAAATTGAATACCAGGGGGTTTTGTCTCACACTAATCTGCTGGGGGCAGAGAGTTTTGTTGCTGCATGACTAGGGTAGTTTAGATTCCACCTGTTTAACCATATTACCTGGACACCACCCCTCTTTACCTTTAAATGACAACACTAACTCAGCATTGGGATTAATTGGCCGGTTCGGCCTTTTTTTAAACAAAACCATAAATAACAGAAAAACATAAAACAGTCAAACCAATCCAGAGCAAAGAATGGTTGCAGTTGCAGATCCTATGACGATACCATCTCCCACACCATTAAGTTAGGTTCTGTCCCCAGCCGCCAAAACACCGCCTCAAGGACTGTCCTAACTGACCACAGACCCCTACCACCTTACACTACCCGCTCGGTTTAGACTGAACCAGACCAACCATCGGACTCCATACCTGAGATGGGTCCCACCATTTTATCATTCGACACCATGTTTTGTACCCTTGTCAAGGACCCCAGCCGCCAACGTCCAACCTCCTTAGCAGAGCGACAGAAAACGGCATCACCAGGGCAGGCGGGAGGGACGTTTCTCCTATGATCTCCAGTCTGCAAGTGAAGACCCTTCTCTCCTCCCCTCCAACTACTCTCTCTCCTGCTCCTCCCCATCACCTTGTCTGCTCTGCCAATAAGCAGGGCCGGCGCTCCCGCTAGGTAAACTAGGCAGCCGCATAGAGTGCACTGCTGCCTAGGGGGTGCAGCCACGGCCCGCTGACTTCCCCGTTAGCCTGGCCGGGGAACACAAGAGGGCTGCTGACTGACTGCAGAGAAAGCAGCAGCCATGGAGGACATCCGTCATGGCTGCTGCTTAGGAGGTCAGCAGCAGCTCAGTCTGGGAGAAGGGCACAGAGGAGGAGGCAGAGTAGGCAGGCAGTAGGCAGTACACAGCTGGGGAGGCGGGCATGAGGTTAGTGGAGGAGGCGGGCTTGAGGTCAGCATTGGAGGCGGGTACAGCTGGGGAGGTAGAGGGGCGGGACTCTGAATGTATCTCTGAAGACCAGTGAGTCCACTCTATGATCTTGTCACCTCCATGGCCCTAGGCAAGAGTAACGACACCCCGGCCGCATCCCCATGCCACAGACGGGCGAAGGGGGGGACACCGGGCAGGGTTGCGGGGGGTTTTAGTCCTGCCTAGGGCACAAAATTGTTTAGCAACGGCCCTGCCAATAAGGTAACATCTGGGAATCCTGGATACTTGACCAGAATGTGTTGGACTGCAGAGCTGAGGACATTGGCCAAACTATGCATGTGCTCGGCTCGGCTGTCATTACAAGGAGCAGGAGGGGACATCCCCCCCCTCCCGCCGCCTTCCACGGCTCGCCCGGGTCTCCCGTCCCACCGGGAGACCTGGGCAACCAGCCTGCATGGCCACTGAAGACCCGATCAAAGCCGCATTAGGCTCTGATTGGGTCTCCATGCAAAAACCCGGAAGTGATGTCATGACATCAATTCCGGGTACTCAGCACCAGATTTTAAAAAATGACCGCATTCAAAACAGCCAAACTTTGAATGCTTTTAAGTGCAAAGGAGGGATTTGGGGTCTTTTAGACCCCCAGATCCCTCCACAATAGTACATGTGAAGTAAAAAAAATAAAAAATAGATGTAGCCGGGTCGCACGGCTGGCATTGTTCAAACTGTTATCTGTTATTAAAGTTCTTCAAAGACAGTGACTCTGGAATTATGGGAGATATAGTCCGGGAGGAGCCAGGATCATAGACTGCTGTGAGAGAGAAACCCTTCTCCAAGGGAGCTTGCTGGGAGTGTCTTTATAAAGGGGGATGGGATCGATGCTCGCTCTCTTGCCTCGAGGACAGCACACTGGAAGGAAGGGGAAGAGCTGCTGCGGATCACAGGAGAATAGGCCGAGGCCTAGTGGCGGACACCGGAGCTGAAGTGGGCTGTGTGAGTGTGTGGAGGAGTCTCGGTAGCATGACCGAGCGGAAGGTTGCTGGCTGGCAGAAGGAGACGCTGAGCGGGGCCTGGCCGCAGCGGGGGGGCGGAGTTCCCGGTTTGGGTGAGAAAAATCCAGTATCTACATCTGCATTAATCACAGACCTAGGCTGAGTTAGGGCAAGACTGCCGAACTGTTTGTTTCAACAAGGCCATACTGACCACTGGGCACTGCAGTTATACATATAGTGCGAGGTGGGTAAACTAGGCCTTAAGCCCTCCACTCAGTCCTAGGCTTTTAGTTGTTGGGACTCATCAGGATCTGTTTGCCTACATCTCTGTAGATTACAATTATTGATTGCATTGGGGGATACCGTTCATCATCATTACCTTTATTGGATTACAATTACTTTCCTTGGATTGTTGGGATTTCCTTGCCGGTGAAGACTAGTGAGGCCTCACTCTCCAGGAGACTGTTGCAGTTCAGCGTAAAGGGGGCCCCCGTTAGTACACAGAGTGCACTCTGATAGTAATTTGGTATTGTTACATTGTTTATTCTACATTAAGTTACTAAGTGTAGATATTCTAATCTGTGGTCACTACTCTCTAAGTACACTGATACAATTCTATGTGTCTTTATTGTTGCTGAACGCAATCCTCCAGCACACATATGCATTTATTTGCATATGTATGTGTGGCCTGTGTTCCAGATCCTGAGTGCTGAACTAAACCTAAATCTTTGGTTGGGAATTCAGGATCTACTTCCTTGGCAACATTTGCATTTTCTTTGATTCGCTTTGTATATTCTTGTTTATTTCAAAAGTCAAAAGCAGTAAACTGATTCTTCACTGCAATATTTGTGGTCTCAATCATTCAGAATAACAGAACAAATAGTGTCAGTTGGGTTGGGCAGACTCAGGGCCGAAGAAGTGAAGAGGATACCCATGCAATAAGCCACCCCCTTGGGGGCAGGGCTACATAATTTTTTTTTTTAAATGTACGAAAATATCGGCGCATATCAGCCGATACCGATGTGCATTGGCCAAAATATCGGTCGATCACTAATGTCTATTACAAGGGATGTTTATATTTCTTGTAATAGGAATAAAAGTGATAAAAAAAATAAAATCAAATAAAGGGACAGTGTAAAAATAAAAAGTAAAATAAATTAAAAAATGTAAAGCGCCCCGTCCCTCTGAGCTTGTGCATTGATGTGAATGCATACTCAAGTAGTGCCCACATATGTAAATGGGGTTCAAACCACACATGTGAGGTATCGCCGCTGTCGAGCACAAGACCTCCTCTGTAACTCTAAACAGCCAACCTGTAAAAAATTTTAAAGCCTCGCCTATGGAGATTTTTAAATACCATAATTTGTCGCCATTCCACGAGCGTACGCAATTTTAATGTGAACAGATAGAAAACAAAAAAAAGTGAATCAGCGCTTAAGATATAAAGGAAAAGCAGCTAGCAAAGGAGTGTGAAATATACGTACACTACAATACAGAGTGAAAAAGGGGTTGCAGTGCTCAAAATTAGTAAATTGCACCGAGAGTCAGGGAGCTGCCAGAGACCACAACAGGAGAACTATAGACGGGGAGCCGGCTCTGAGAGACCTTTATTTCCCCCATATACCCGTGGACAATACCCCATTCTAAGGCTAGTGGACGAGGACCCGGGCAGGTATTGGATAGCACTCGTACCCACAGGATCATGCGGTGGGACCGGAGGGAGACCCAGGATACTACTTACTGAGAGCCTGGTACCCCTGTAGGGGTGATTCAGTCCGGTGAGTGCGGTCCAAGGGGTGCGGGGAGCACAGATTGAGCACCTGAGTTCTAGCACCTTTTACTGCAATAAGTTCTGAGCACCTGCACTGAAGTCACCTTACCCTTGAAGATTATTGCCGTTTCTTCTTATTTATTAATGGACTATGTATTACTGAATTAGCCATGGACTATTTAGTGTTATGAGGTTCTGGAATTGCTGCTATATTTATAGTATGATGGTTTGTAATTTATAGTGGACATACCCTTGTTAAGGACTATCTCTAGTGGATATTTCACATACCTTTTATACGGATATTTATTACCACTCTGATTTTTTATAGTTTATTTTTCCTATATGCCATTAAGTTTTCATTGGAGCACTATTTATTTATGAACATTGGATTATCACTACAGTATTTTCACTATTTTTTATACCGGATCAACCCTTGATATCACGTTTTTATAGACATTCAATTTTTATATTTTAATCGCTCGAGTTATTAAATCCCTATCAGGTACACCTTACCAGGTATTGGCACTTTGACACATTTTAGTCACGTGTGTATACACCATTCCCCGATTGGACACTTATTATATATTGCACCTTTATTTATTTATATATTGTTCACATACATTGCACTTTTATTCATACATTGTTCACATTTTTTAGGATATTGAGTGGTATACATATATTGGCAGCGCCATATCCCTTTCCCTACTGAATGTGACATAAAGTATTGCCAGTGCTGTATTTTGGCCTAGGCCAACAAGGCCCAGGCCTAGGGCGGCAGATTGCAAGGGGGCAGCAAAAAAGCCACCCCCCTCCACCTGAGACTCTATTGGCCACTGGTTGCTAGAGCCGCCTCTCTCACCCCCCTCTCTCTCTCTCTCATTCTCTCACTCCCCCCCTCTCTCTCTCATCCGTCCCCTCTCTCGCTCTCTCTCATACCCCCTCTCTCTCTCACCCCCCCCTCTCTCTCATCCCCCACTCCCTCATCCCTTCTCTCTCTCTCAACCCCCCCCCCTCTCTCTCTCTCATCCCCCCTCTCTCTCTCACCCCCCCTCTCTCTCATCCCCCCTCTCTCTCTCATCCCCCCCCCCTCTCTCTCCCTCACCCACCCCCCTCCTCTCGTGAGCTCTCAGGGGTTCATGCTGGGACTTGTAGGAGGAGGGGGCACCCAATGTTAGTCTTGCCTAGGGCAGCACAAAACCAAAATACACCACTAAGTATTGCAACAATCTATATTTTATTCTCTAGGGTCTCTGCTAAAAAAATATATATATATATAATGTTTTGGGGTTCTAAGTAATTTTCTAGCAAATAATTCAGATTTTAACTTGCAAACAACAAATGTCAGAAATAGGCTTGGTTAAAGTGTCACCTGTGGAGATTTTAAAGTATTGTAGTTTTTGCACCATTCCACGAGTGTGCTCATTTCTAAAGTGCGACATATTAGGTATCTATTTACTCGGCCTAACATCATCTTTAATATTTTACCAAAGAAATTGGATTATATGCTGTGTTTTTGTTTCAATTACAATTCATCAAATTGTATTTTTTCCAAAATAATTGCATTGAAAAAATTGCTGTGCAAATTCTGTATGACATTAAAAAATTGCAGCGATCGACATTTTATTCTCTAGGGTCTCTGCTAAAACATATATACAGTGTATACTATATATACTATACTATATATATATATATATATATATATATATACAAACCCGATTCCAAAAAAGTTAGGACACTGTGCAAATTGTGAATAAAAACAGAATGCAATGATGTGGAAGTTTCAAATTTCAATATTTTATTCAGAATACAACATAGATGATATATCAAATGTTTAAACTGAGAAAATGTATTGTTTTAAGGGAACAATAAATTGATTTTAAATTTCATGGCATCAACACATCTCAAAAAAGTTGGGACAAGGCCATGTTTACCACTGTGTGGCCTCCCCTCTTCTTTTTATAACAGTCTGCAAACATCTAGGGACTGAGGAGACAAGTTGCCCAAGTTTAGGAATAGGAATGTTGTCCCATTCTTGTCTAATACAGGCTTCTAATTGCTCAACTGTCTTAGGTCTTCTTTGTTGCATTTTCCTCTTTATGATACGCCAAAGGTTTTCTATGGGTGAAAGATCTGGACTGCAGGCTGGCCATTTCAGTACCCGGATCCTTCTTCTATGCAGCCATGATGTTGTAATTGATGCAGTATGCGGTCTGGCATTGTCATGTTAGAAAAGGCAAGGTCTTCCCTGAAAGAGACGACATCTGGATGGGAGCATATGTTGTTCTAGAACTTGGATATACCTTTCAGCATTGATGGTGCCTTTCCAGATGTGTAAGCTGCCCATGCCACACGCACTCATGCAACCCAATACCATCAGAGATGCCGGCTTCTGAACTGAGCGCTGATAACAATTTGGGTTGTCCTTGTCCTCTTTAGTCCGGATGACATGGCGTCCCAGTTTTCCAAAAATAACTTCACATTTTGATGCGTCTGACCACAGAACAGTTTTCCACTTTGCCACAGTCCATTATAAATGAGCCTTGGCCCAGAGAAAACGCCTGCGCTTCTGGATCATGTTTAGATATGGCTTCTTTTTTGGCCTATAGAGTTTTAGCCGGCAACGGTGAATGGCACGGTGGATTGTGTTCACCGACAATGTTTTCTGGAAGTATTCCTGAGCCCATGTTGTGATTTCCATTACAGTAGCATTCCTGTATGTGATGCAGTGCTGTCTAAGGGCCCGAAGATCACCGCCATCCAGTATGGTTTTCCGACCTTGAACCTTACACACAGAGATTGTTCCAGATTCTCTGAATCTTTGGATGATATTATGTACTGTAGATGATGATAACTTCAAACTCTTTGCAATTTTTTTCTGAGAAACTCCTTTCTGATATTGATCCACTATTTTTCGCGGCAGGATTGGGGGAATTGGTGATCCTCTGCCCATCTTGACTTCTGAGAGACACTGCCACTCTGAGAGGCTCTTTTTATACCAAATCATGTTGCCAATTGACCGAATAAGTTGCGAATTGGTCCTCCAGCTGTTCCTTATCTGTACATTTAACTTTTCCGGCCTCCTATTGCTAAATGTCCCAACTTTTTTGGCATGTGTAGCTCTCATAAAATCCAAAAAGAGCCAATATTTGGCAAACATTTGATATGTTATCTCTATTATATTGTGAATAAAATATAAGTTTATGAGATTTGCAAATTAGTCCATTCCTTCTTTACTCACAATTTGTACAGTGTCCCAACTTTTTTTGGAATTGGGTAGTGTGTATATATATATATATATATATATATATATATATATATATATATATGTTTGGGGGTCAAAAATATGATTTTTACATGTAGGAGAGAAATGCCAACACTGGCCCAGGTGGCAAGTGGTTATAAGGCACAGTGTTAATATTTTGTCCTAGCATGGCTTACCTCTTCCAAATGAGCCATTTTTCAGTTTGAAAGCTTGTGCCTTGACATTCATGAGCACAACGCTTACATCTGGAGTAGCCATCAACTTCACCTCTTCATCAGCAAAACAATGCCTAAGTGGGGTAACCAAGGCTTTTAAAGACTTATTAGCTGTTAGGAAGATAAGACCTACAAAGGAAAAATAGAGATAGCCATTACCCAAAGAATCAAGGAAAAATATGCTTACAAATCGAACCCGAGTAGATTCACCCATCACCAGTGCTGAGCTCAAAAGGTCAGTTCACAAAAACGTGATGTACAGTAAGCTTTTAGTTCTCCCAATAGTAAGACTGTCCTATTTCCCCTATATATATATATATATATATATAATTGTAAAACATAATAATATTTTTTGTCCTTGTTCACCTCCACACCAGTGATGCTGTACTGCTCTGATGGCAGTGTGTAAAAAAAAAATGGAAACATTTAAAATATATATAAAATATTAAAAATATATATATATATATATATATATATATATATACTGTCACTAGTTAGTGCCCCTGATAGCTGACAGCATGAGGAGAGAGGAAGAGAGCCGAAAACCGGCTTGTGTTGGTGACATTGGCACCGATAATCAGGGCACTGATTATCAGTGTCCTGATTATCAGTGCAGTCCCAACAGTGTCCACCAGTGCTGCCAATCAGTGCCCACCAGTGTCACCTATCAGTGCTGCCAATCTGTGCCACCTACTAGTGCTTATCAATGCCCATCAGTACCGTCCATCAGTGCACTTCAGTGCCACCCATCAGAGCCCATCAGTGCCGCCTATCAGTGCCTCCTTATCAGTGCCTTCTCATCAGTGCCCACCAATGCCACCTCATCAGTGCCACCATTTAGTGCCCATCAGTACCATATCATCAGTGCACATCAGTGAAGGAGAAAAATTACCTGTTTGTAAAGTTTTATAATAAACTATGAAAAAAAAAATGTTTATAAAATTTTCGGTCTTTTTTAGTTTGTTTAGCAAACAATAAAAATAACCCAGCAATGATTAAATACCACCAAAAGAAATCTCTATTTGTGTGAAAACAATGATAAAAATGTCATATGGGTACAGTGTAGCATGACCGCGCAATTGTCATTTAAAGTGTGACAGCGCTGAAAGCTAAAAATGTGGCCTTCGGCAGGAAGGGGGTAAAAATGCCCAGTAGGCAGGTGGTTAAAAAATGCTAAAAATTTAATTTGAGTACAGTGTTGCATGACTGAGTAATTGTCATTCAAAGTCTGACAGCGTTGAAATCTTAAAATTGGCCTGGGCAGGAAGGAGAAGTAAGTGTTTGGTATTTTATTGGTTAAAATAAAAAAAAAAACAAGAATGGGTAGTGGGAACTCCTCATAATGTGCACGGCAGTTGCCCAGATCCAGGAACTCACTAAAAGATAATAGAGATAGTTTAACTTTTCTCTATTGAACAAACCCTAAAATTTCAGGTTTGGGTGGACTGACCTTTTACCTTACTAGCAATGTATATCTTGGCAGCAGACTTGTATAAAGTATTCAAAATTTCTACTTGAGTAAAAGTACAAGTGCTCGATCAAAAAGTGACTTGAGTAGAAGTGGAAGTGCTCGCAGAAAAAGTTACTTAAGTAGAAGTACTAAAGTATTCAACATTTTTTTTACTTAAGTATTGCAAGTAGTTTTTTCAAAAAATTTGCTACTTAAGTACTAAAAGTAAAAAGTACCAGTAGTTTTGAAAAAATATTTCTACTCAAGTACTGAAAGTAGAAGTACAAGTACTGTGTTATGTCGTTATTAAAGAAAGAAGTCAAAAGTTTGAACATCATATTGTTTTTTATTATTTCAAATGATTTATTCAAATGATTAACCCAAAGGACAATCACAATTCCTTAGGCTGTAACTTTTTGTAAACAAAAAACAGATAAAGTATGTCCCTCCCTTCCCCTTTTAAAGCATCCACCTTTTAAAGCCAGGGGTGGTCTCCTTCCTGAGCTTCCTCACTCTCACAGCCAGGCAGATCACTTGAAGTTGAAGGGCCAGGGGTGGAAGGTGATGTTTTTGGTTCGCCCATCTTTTCAGCTGATCAAAAGGCAGAACAGGAGCATGCGCAGTCTTCTTAATCGCGGTGTGATTTGATTTGCTCAATTGATGATGATGTGCCAGGCCAGCTTCATCAAACCTACAACGCTTAAAGTGAAAAATGCATCAAAAACTACTAACAAAGTGGCTGTGCTAAAAATGCTAATAAAGTGCCTGCAATTATATATATATATTCTTCTTGTATTCAAAATCATCGCCCACAGTATCAAAAATAAAGTGACATGTCTGTGCTAAATGCAGTGCAAATTATTCCCACAATGTAAATTTAATTCATATAAAATAAATATGACAATACCACAATAAAATAAGTTGTGATTGTGAATAAGTTAGGTGCAGGTTTAAGTGTGTAAACTAAACTTTATAACAAAAAGTCCATAACTGAATTCCAGTGTGCAATCTAAGAAGTGTTGTCACTTGCTGTCAGATGCTTCCACCTTTCTTCTGTGATCTGCTCAAGTAAAGTGGTGGACTGGATAGCCTCTCTCTCTCTGCCTCTCACCTTAGTAGTAGCACTGGCACTGCACTGGTTCAAAAAGCTGTCTATATTATTTTCATTATAAGAACTTGTCAGAACATGCTTCCACCACCTGTCCTTCACACTAGTAGGGCTCATTTGCTTTGCTCAAGTCAAGTGCCACTGCCAGTGGCCACTGCAGTTCAGGCACAGCCGCACAGGCAGAGGCAGGCCGCAGGAAGCACAGGCCGCACCACAACACAACACTTATGGTCCATGGACCATGGATGGTCGGATAATCATCATAGCCGTCAGTCTCACTCTTCTTGGTTCAAAAAAGCCACCCATGACCCGTGTGTATATAATATATTAATATTTTATATTGATTATTTGATTCTCAAATGGCACATTTGCCATGGCAAGGATTAGGCCCTCTCCACGGTCCACCTCACTCACCTCATAGAGAAGAAGATGAGATAACGAAGAAAATGCTCCGAGTCCTGCCGCCCGTGTCACAACTCCTCTCAGTAAGGTCCCTAAGGGGTGGAGTCTGAGTGACACACAACACGTTTAGAGGCGGAGACCTCGAGCGGGAAGACGGCAGCACGGCTCCTCCAGTGCGGTCTTAACTTGATGATCATGACAGTGATTCTGCGGGCCGCGGCGCGAGCGAGGCTGTGGGATTGATTAAATTGAGTTGTGCTGCCTACTGCTACACGTTACCTACTACTAATTTGTAAGTCAGTATATTTTATTTCATTTTTATATATAAAAGCGGTATTGTTGAGCACTACTAGCCACTAGATCTCCTGGCTGTCACTTTGTCACATGTTGGGGAATCACAGCGGCTCGGCTCCAGAAGTGGCGGGTGTCCCCGTCATCCTGCCAGGGCCGCCGAGAAGTTCATCAACTAATCCTAAATTATTAATATCTTATGAGGAGAGGACCTATGGGATTGAGAATTGAAATAATTAAATATATATGGCTTTTTGAACCAGTGCAGTCAGTGCCACAGTGCCACCCAGACGCTATCCACCAGTGCCACCACCATTAAGTGTGTTGGTCGGTCACTCGAGCACTGAAGGAGGTGGAAGCATCTGACAAGTGAAGTGACACTTTAGATTTGCACACTGGAATTCATTTATGGACTTTTCATTATAGATAGGTTTACACACTTCAACTTGTTGCACGCACCTGACCTAACTTATTTCATAACTTATTTTATTGTGATTTATTGTCATATTTTATATGAATGGAATTTACTGTTACATTGTGGGAATAATTATTTTCACTGCATTTAGGCTTTAGCACATTCATGTCACTTTATTTTTGATACTGTGTGGAGTGTGGGCAGGGCACTGGGGCCAACGATGATATTATATCGATTGCACAGGCACTTTATTCGCACAGCCAAGTTGTGTTTGTTGGTAGTTTCTTGATGCACTTTAAGCGCTGTAGCACCATTTATTTGTTTGTTTCATATTTTCTTTTTATTGAAAAGATTTGGTATAGCAGCTTTTATTATACACAGCCTTTATTTTCGTATGCGCTGATTTACAAATGACATTATACACATTTTTTTGAGCTTTATGTAACCTGCCATCTACTGTTCTGGCAGTGGTAATTTTTTTTAAAGTAACGAGTAACTATGCAGCACAAAAAAAAATACTTGAGTAGAAGTATCGAAATCATCGAAAAAATGTAGTGAAGTAAAAGTAGAAGTAGGAGAAAAAAATTCTACTCTAGGAAAGTACAGATACCGCATTTCGGTACTTAAGTACAGTACTTAAGTAGTTCTACTTCGTTACTATACATCTCTGCTTGGCAGTTCGGAGTTTTGTTTGGTGTATTACCTTTTTCCGATTGGTAAATTTCAATGGCCCCCAGATAAAATGAATTGTCATTCTTGTTCTACAAAAAAATAAAAATAACACAAAAATACATATTTTACCCTTCATGTCCCATCTACGCATTTCACATCATCCCCATGCCTTTGATGTCCATACCTTTATGAATGTCAGGCTAAGACTTCCTTCTGGGAAGGTCAATGTAAGATTTGCATTGTTGTCATCACAACTCCCAGAGGCCTTTGTGATTGGAGGTGGCGGGATTGTGAGCTGAAGAATGCAAAGCAGACAAGGATCAGTATAGGATAGACCAGAGTGATAGCTTAAAGTGAAACTTAACTCATAACAACTTGATAAAAAATAATCTTCTTTAGTAAGGAACATACGTTCATAATAATAATTCTGCTACCAAAATTAGCGTTGGCTGTAAATTGCCTCCGGCAGTGCTCTTGGTTCTTCTTGTTGAAGGATATACAACTGTAGCAGGTTTTCCAGGCATTGGGCCTGATGTGGGTCTGCCATTGTTACCGGTTACCTCTCCAGCCCATGTGAGCTGCGACCCTGGGTGTGAGAACTGAGACATGAACGACTCCGGCATCTTTGTTTTGTTGTTTATTGTAATTAAGGGGATAGGAGAAGGGGATAAGTGGGATGCTCCTTTAGAAAAATGTCTGTTAACGCTGCCTTGACGTCAGCCGACGACAACTCGACCTTAAAGTGGAGTTCCACCCATTTTAGTAACTTTAGATGTATGTAATCCCCTTTAAAACGACTTTTACCAATGGAAACTTTTTTTTTTGCTAGTAAATACATTATTTTCTGCTTTATTCATCCTCTCCTCACTTCCTGGTCTGGTCGGCGATTACGTCATTCGGCGATTCGCAGGGTGTGCTGGGATGTATCTCAGGGCATGAAATCTCGCATTATTACACAGGAGAAGAGCTGTACTGTGTGCTCTGCCCCGCCTCCGCCCCACCTCCTCTCAGTTAGCTCAGTGAGGATATAATGCTTTCAGTCCTTGCTCACTGAGAGGAGGCGGGGCGGAGCACGGCCTCAATACAATACATACAGTACAGCTCACTAAGAGGAGGCGGGGTGGAGGCGGGGCAGAGGCGGGGCAGAGCACGCAGTACAGCTCACCTCCTGTGTAATAATGCGAGATTTCATGCCCTGAGATACATCCCAGCACACCCTGCGAATCGCCGAATGACGTATTCGTCGACCGGACCAGGAAGTGAGGAGAGGATGAATAAAGCAGAAAATAAGGTATTTACTAGCAAAAAAAAACAAAAAAAAAAAAACTTTCCATTGGTAAAAGTCGTTTTAAAGGGGATTACATACATCTATGTAATCCAACTTATTAAAAATGGGTGGAACTCCACTTTAAGTCCAGAAGATCCAGGACTGTAGAACAATGAGCTACGGACACTGCTGTGCTGCAAAGTCACTAACTTCTTCCCCCAGCCTTTCTCTGGCTTGAGGTAGACTGTTGTGAATTCCTGTATAGCTGCAGCTCTCAACTAGGACACTGCACACTGTCTCTTCAGGGCCCAAACTGCAGGTGCCCCCTTTAACTCTTCAGGGTCCCCTGACTAGGTACCCCCTCCGTCACTTCAGGGTCCTCAACCTAGGTACCCCCTTTACAGCTAGCTGAGATCTCGATCCTAGAACCTTCTCCAGAGTGGTCCCCCTTCAACACTTCGGGCAGACCCCCAGGGGAAATCCTCAGTACTCACGACCTGTGTAGGCTTTCCTGGGACTGGACCCCTCTCACTCTCCGCTGGTCCTCGGCACACCGGATCCCTTCAGCTCAACTCAGCACTCTCTGGATTTTCAGGCAACACCCCGAGACTTCCTCTTCTTCAGACAGGAAGAGAGACAGTCGTACTTTTCCTCCTGGGACTCTGCTCCCGCCAAAGACACCGTGCCACGCGCTTCCCCCAAACTTATACCCACTCCCAGAATCCCTTGCAGCATAATCTGCCTTCTGGGGTAGATACAAGCCTGAAGGTGTCCCCTGATTGGGTTTCCTCCACTGCCCTATGAGAAGCCTCTCACCGGGCTCAGTGGGGAGACTCCCCTCTCAGCAGGCACACCTGGAAGCCATGACACCCTAACTAAAAGGAAACATGGCCCTGTTGTTAGGCAGACAAGGACCTCTATACATTTGCCTAGCACCTACCTGTAGGGTGCTACACAACAAAACAGAATTTTGCCCTGGGTCTTTAAATGAGAGAAATGCTGGTGGCCACTTGATATGGAGTAACTCTATTAATACAGGTAAACAGGATAATCATCATATAAAAAAGTACATAGAAAAATGCCAAACCGATTAGTAGTAACTACATGGTAAGATACATGCTTGAAAATTACAATTGTATTGATACATGATGGTACAGAGACATCTTTAAAACTCAACATGTTTCGTGAGCTACCGCTCACTTCTTCAGGAGTGACATGTAAATTGGCTGAGCCGGAATGACAAGTGACATTCCTATCCGGTGGTGGCGAGGCACATCTGCCCTAAGAGCTGAAGGAGCTGAAATGGAAAAAAAAAACCCACTGGGGAACAGGTAGAGGGTGGGTGTGACATATGTGAATTGAAAATATGTCCTTCAATGTTGTCAGGGTTCCAGAAAACCAGACCACATGGGGATGCAAGTAAAATATAGCAGTTTATTGGAGCAAACAACAATAAACACACAGCAAGTGTAAGAAAGTGAGAGCAGGAACAAGCCTGGGTCAAGTCCAGAAGCAGGTAGTCACCCAAGCCGGGGTCCAGTCCAGAAGCGGGTTGTCTGTTGATGTGGAATTGACTGCCGATGAGAGGTCGCGAGCCAGGAGAATTGTCAGCCAAGCCAGGTCATACATGGAGGAACATGGAGAACAGAAGATTGCTAGCAGAGATGCACCTTGGAGCACAAACACAAGGACAAGGACTGCAACCCAGCGGCGGCTCGCAGCTTCAGTTCCCCGGCTTGGCGGCGTCTCCTGAGTCCTCACTCAGTCCTCCCGGCTCCCGTCTCCTCCCCAGCCAATGGCATGGGGTTTGCCTTTCGGCCAATCAGGAAGCGTGTATCAGACACGCTTCCTGATTGGCCAGGAGGAGGATCCGTGTGACAATAGCGAATTTAGTTCGCTATTGTCACACAACTGGGTGGGCTCGTGGCGCACTGATCTGCGCCCCGGGTCCACCCTTTTTTTTAGCCTGTAAGAGCCTCTGGCTCTAATCACATGGCAAAAAAAAAAAAAGCCCCATTGAACTCCATGCGTCCGGCGGCCCGCATATAGATTAGGGGGCTGGACGCATGGATAGGGGGGGCAGCGCCCCTGCGCCCCCAACACAGCGGCCGCCACTGCTGCAACCCATCAGGTGAAAGATATAGTCAGGAGTGCAGCATCATCACTGTGCTACGCCCAGGCAGCAGGCAAGTGATGATGCAATCAGAGTCTATAAGAGGCAGCAGTCTGCACATGTCCAAGATGGCTGCCAACAGGAGAGCATAGTAAGACCTTGACAAACGTCCATAATCACAAGGTCTAGAAATCGGCTAAACCCAGAATGACAAAGCGACATTCCCATGGTGGTGGTGAGGCACGTATGGCGCGGGAGCTGAAGGGGGGAGAACCAGAAAAAACCCACTGGGGAACAGGTGGATGGTGGGTGTGACCTATGTGAATTGAAAATATGTCCTTCAACGTTCATAATCACAAGGTCTAGAAATCAGATAAGCCGGAATGACAAAGTGGCATTCCCATCTGGTGGTGTTGAGGCACGTATGGCCTGGAAGCTGAAGGAGCAGAACCGGAAAAGAAAACCCTGGGGAAACAAGTGGAAGGTGGGTGTGACATATGTGAATTGAAAATATGTCCCTCAATGTCCATAATCCCAAGGTCTAGCATAGGTTGTGTGAGGTTTGAAAACAAAATGTAAAAACATTTTCCTCATCCACACGGAGGACTTATCTTTTGTTTTCAAACCTCACACAACCTAAAAAAACTGTCAAAAGACCTGTGTAACAAGGTAATGGAACTTAATAAAGATGGAAAAGGATATAAAAAGATATTCAAAGCCTTGAATATGCCAGGCAGTACTGTTCAATCACTTATTAAGAAGTGGAAAATTTGGGAATGCCAAGCCAAGGTCAGGTAGACCAAGAAAGATTGCAGCCAAAACTGCCTGGCTGCTCTGGAAAAAGACCATGTGGTTGTTTCAAGCCAGGAACACAATATGACGATACTTGAACACAAATGAGCTGCATGGTCAAGTTCCCAGAAAGAAGCATTTACTGCACCAATGATACAAGAAAGTCAGCAAACAATATGCCTAACAACACCTTGACACACCTTACAGCTTCTGGCACACTGTAATCTGGAGTGACGAGATCAAATTAGAGATTTATGGTCACAATCATAAGCACTATGTTTGAAGAGGTGTCAACAAGGCCTTTTGCGACAAGAATACAGCCCATACTGTGAAGCATGGTGGTGGCTCACTGAGGATTTGGGTGTGTGTGTGAGCTCTAAAGGCACGGGGAATCTTGTAAAAATTGATGGCAAGATGCATGCAGCATGTTATCAGAAAATACTGCCAGACAATTTGCATTCTCCTGCATGAAAGCTACACATGGGACGCTCTTGGACTTTCCAGCACGACAATGACCCTAAGCACAAGGCCAAGTTGACCCTCCAGTGGTTACAGCAGAAAAAGTTGAACTTTCTAGAGAAGCAATCACAGTCTCCTGACCTTAAAGGCTAAGGTCACCTTTCTTTCCAAATTCCCGCTCCTCTTTTTACCACTGAAAGCTCGACCAGGTGCATAAAGGTGGCCATACATTATACAAACTGATTGTACAATCTCTGTACAATTTCCTTTAGATTTACCCAAAGTATGGACTAGGAGGACCCACCTATCTATCCATTTACTCTATATCCAATCAGGCAGGCCCTTGCACTACATCAGCGGTGTCCAATTCATGTCCCGAGGGCCACATGCAGCCCCGCAGAGTTTAGCATATGGCCCAGGCCCGTCTGAAGGAACACTGGGGATGCCATGCAATCATAGCAGCTGTGGCAGCCTACATTGACAAGCCAGGCAAACGCATGCCTGGAGGGATACTGGGGGTGACATGCAAACATATTGATGGGTGCAGGGTGAGTGCTAATGAAGTCAGCAGGTAAACTCCTTCCTGTGTCTTACTGGTTTTTACATCCTAAATCTACATACAGTACCAGGAAGTTATTACCTTTCTATGGAACACCGCAAGGGCTGAGGTAAGGCCTTGTTCTAAAAATTAAGAAAGCTTTTATTTTTCTGCAGCAGAGGTACATTAATGGCATATTGGTACAATGGCGAGCTGGAATTTAGGAAAAAAGGTGAACTCAGCCTTAAATGTCATTGAACCACTCTGGGGAGATCTCAAACATGCGCTTCATGCAAGATTACCAAAGACTTTGCATGGCCCGAAGAAAGGGTTGCCACCTATTCTTTAAGTCAAACCTGAACACTTTAGTGGTGCACAGCAATTTTATTTTTATAGTATAAGCTATACATATTTTTTGCAATCTAATAGCATTTCTAAATGCCCCCCCCCCCCCTTTAAATCATGGTTCCCAGAGCATCCCTTATGACAGAGTCCACAGAGTTCCCCTTTTACATCTGAATCCGCAGGGTTCCCTTACACTGTAAGGGGGGGGGGCTCTGCAGACTCTGGGAGACTCTGACATAAGGAATGCTCTGGAAACCCTGATTGAAGAAGGAATACTGAGATGTACAGAGAGGACATATATGTAGGGGGGATCACTGTGGCCTCTGGTGTAAAGGGGAACTCTGATGTAAGGGGTGCTCTGAGAACCCTGATTTACCTTGGTGTACTCACTCAAAGGCAGAAGAGAGAGAAGGGGAGACTTCAGTCAGTCACAGACAGAGATGGATGGTGAGCTCACTCACCCCTTGGCAGTCCGCACCTCTCATCCAGATGTACCTGCGGCTGCTGGGCTTCAAATTGCCCGCCCCCACTTTTCTTTTCTGAGGCACAGCACCGGGTGGGCAGACACAGAGGGGTAGTGGTGGGGGGTGAAGAGGTGCAGATCAGTGTAACAAACACTCTCAGCTTAGACAACTGCAGCCAGCAACCCTGCTGGGAAGACACAGTCATTCCGAATATTGTGTCTGGGTTTCAGGTGGTCTGAAACCCGGAAGCATGATTCAAAACCGAACTGTCCAGGTAAATCCAGGACAGGTGGCAACCCTACCTGGATGAATGGACAGCTCTACCATCTGCAAGTTTAGGGCCTCATAGACAACTATTACAAAAATCTGCATGCTGTCATTGATGCTAAAGGGGGCAAGATAAGATAATAGACTTAATGGGCATTGTATACATACAACTAAATTTATCAGGATACCCTTTACAACAGTAATAAAACACTTCTCAACAAAACCACACATACATACTCCTAGCAAAAGTCTTCATATCTGTACACAGAATTTTGAGCAGGGGTCATTTTATTGGTTTACTGTTCTGTTTTCTGATTTTTGTTATTACCTATAGTTACAGAATATGAATCCAATAAGAAATATTAGTAATTTGCCTGTTCACTCATGTTTTCTTTACCACTTGCGGACCGCACCTCTGTAGATATACTGCTGCAGGGCGGCCGCTCTGTGCCAGATCACATATCTAGTATGTGAGCTGCGCTTCCGGGACTGGGGCGTGCACATGCACCGCCGCTGGCCCGCTCCCGATGTGATCACACACAGCGGGAGCCCAGTGGAGGGTACCATGGTCTAGGTGTCCGCCGGCACCCGTCGACTTCACAGGCAGAGCAGGAGCAGATCCCTGTTCTGTTAGTAGGGAAGGCATTGATCCTGTGTTCCTGCAGGGACATGGATCAATGTCTTCCTCTAGAAAAAGCACCTCCCCCACAGGACACTGGCTAGGAACACATTAAACCCTTTGATCGTCCCTGATGTTAACCCCTTCCCAGTCAGTGTCATTAGTACAGTGGCAGTGCATATTTTTTAGCACTGATAACCGTATTAGTGTCATTGGACCCCAAAAAGTGTCAGTTAGCAAAAGGCGCATGCGCGGTAGCAACCAAGATGGCTTCTTAAGCCAGGAGCTCCGCACTGTCCTTGCTGTCCAGCGCACCCCATAGCCGATCACAACCCATAGGAATAGTGCCCTCAGCAGCATCAGCTAGGTGAAGCTCTCCTCCACTAGCACATGTCAGGAGGTTCAGCCCAGAGGGACCTCCGGACACATTTTTCATCCAGTGTCATCCTGGCCGATTCTAAGATGGTGGCAGCCGCCCAGCCATGCGCTACTATGGAGGAAGGAGATACAGAGCAGGGACACTACTTGACACAGCACTCCATTTCTCTATCCCCACCCATCGGGCATGTGAGTAACCAGCAACCTATCGTCCCCTCTCCTGCATCCACATAATCGCTCATTGGGCATACAACAGAGGATCTCCACTGGGAGTCACTCCGGTCCACCCTGTCCCTGTTACGGGGTCAGGGGGACTAGGCCATAATCTGCAACGCAATAATGCTGATTAATTCCACAAACTATCCAAATTATTAGACAAAGGGTTGACCCAAGTAGCTGCTAAAATCACAGGTAATATCAAGACTGATTTTCAGAACCAAGGGTTCAGAATGGAAGCTATAGAGCACAAACTAGACTCTACAGTCTCAAGAGCCAATCAGAACACAGACCATATTCATGTTCTACAGGAACAGCTTGATGCTGCACTCTCCTGGATTGAGGATCTTGAGAACAGATCAAGAAGATAAAACTTAGCACTTTTCCACTGCAAGTACCGGCTCGGCTCTACTTGACCCTGCTTGGTCCGGTTTGCTTTTCCACTGCTGGTACCGCATGGTACGGTGTTGGAACGGTACGGTACGGTTTGGTATGGTTTACTTTTCCACTAAAGTAGTACTAAAGTTAAGTGGGAGGATAACAATGATTCTCTGGCCAATCAGTGGCTAGTAGTGACTGCATGCAAAGGATTGTGGGATATGGTACCGGGTATGGTACCTCTTGGAACCACAATCGAGGTGGTACTGTTTTAGAGAGCCGTACCGTTCGGTTCCATGCAGTGGAAAAGATCCGCCGTACCGTACCGTACCGAACCGTTCCTACACCGTACCATGCGGTACCAGCAGTGGAAAAGCACAAAAGCGAGCCAAACCGTTCGGTTCCATGCAGTGGAAAAGCGCCATTAGAGGCCTACCAGAGTCGGTGGCAGACATTTCAGCTGCAGTCCAAGAGTTCATTAAAGATTGAATCCCTAATATTCCACCCTATAGACTGGAACTGGACCGAGCTCACAGAGCATTAGGGCCCCCCAGAAAGGATGGATCACCAAGGGATGTGGTGGTTAAACTCCATTTCTATGCAGTAAAAGAGGAAATTATAAAAAATCTCGCTCACAATCTCAACTGACCTGTCAGGGTCGCACGGTGCAGATTTTTGTTGTCCTATCACCCTCCACTATCCAAAGGAAAAGATCCCTGAAGCCACTTGTAACCATCTTATTTCAAAGAGACATTAAGTACTGGTGGGCCGTTCCATTCGCATTTAAGTCTACCTTTAAAAACAAAACGTACTCCTTTTCCAGTTTTCCGGACAGAGAACGGCTGCTGTTGAACCTGAAACTAATCTCGCAAGATCCCGCATCGACTCCCTCTAATCCCCAACCTGGAGCCACCAAGCGTCCAACACCCACGGGTCCCATAACCCCAGTGTGGAGCAAAACCAAGTACAAGCGTTCCAAGGACAATATGCCTCCTTGATCACCCTCTGCTACTAAAAGCTTATTTTTTTTCTGGCTGACTACTTTTATAGGTCTCCCTCGTTTTTTTTTTTATATTTACTCTGGAAGGTCTCCACACTTAGTAGTGGTCACTCACTGGGATATCCATTCATGAATTATAGGCCTATAAGGACCTCCCTAGGGTGAACTAGTTTGTAATTTCTACATGTTGTACATTTACGATCCTTTGAACAGTGTTTTTCAGGCTTAGTTTTATGTTTCGCCCTACATCCCTGATTCCTCTGCCTTGCATCCCTTTTCCTTTCCCTCTTTTCTCAGTACTACATTTGCTCCCTTTCCAGATCCCTTTCCAGATTCCAGATCATGGAGGTGTATTGTATCCCTACTTTTGTTTTCTCTCATTTTGTATTTTCTGTTATGGTTCTATCAATTTTACGATCATATTTGTCCAAATGGGTGATTTTCAACATCGCCCATGTAGTTGATATGTTTTTGGTAATTTACAAAATCCCCTTTTTTAACATTTTTCTAATAAATATTCTTGTTTTTGCTTTTTTTGATTGCCTAAAAAATCCCAATTAAGAGGAGACAAAACAATGTGTATCCTTTCCAGATCCCCCCCCTCCCCCCTCCTAATTAACCACTTAAGCCCTGGAAGATTTTACACACATTCCGACCAGGGGGTATTTTGCGATTCGGCACTGCGTGATTTTAACAGACAATTGCGCGGTCGTGCGACGCTGTACCTAAACGAAATTGACGTCCTTTTTTTCCCACAAACAGAGCTTTCTTTTGGTGGTATTTGATCACCTGTGCGATTTTTGATCATGCGCTATAAACAAAAAAAGAGCGACAATTTTGCAAAAATAACAATATTTTTCACATTTTTTTATATGAAATTCCCCCCAAAAAAATGTAAAAATCAAAAATTTTTAACATTTTTGGCCAATTTGTTTTATGCTACATATGCTTGGTAAAAAAAAAAATCCCAATATTTTGATTGGTTTGCGCAAAAGTTATTGCGTTTACTAACTAAGGGAAAGATTTTTGTCATTTTTGTTGTTTTTTTTTTTAACGAGCAATGGCGGCGATCTGCGATTTTTTTTGCGGGACTGCGACATTGCGGCGGACATATCGGACCCTTGACTGACATTTTTGACACTTTTGGGGGTACCAGTGACATTACTACAGTAATCAGTGCTATATATATGCACTGTTACTGTAAAAATGACACTGGCAGGGAAGGGGTTAACTTTATTGGGGAAGGAGGGGTTAAGTGTGTCCCTAGGGGCATGATTTTAACTGTGATTGGACATGGCTACTGGTGTAAGAACAGAGATCAACCGTCCTACATAGTAGAACCGTGTGATCTCCATTTTTACACAGGGGAGAATGACAGGCAGCTTTGTTTACATTAGCCGCCATCCTTTCTCCCTTCACGCCGAACGATCGCGAGTGACCGGCGGACATCGGGTCCACCGGTCACACGCACTGACTTCTTAGGGAACGAGCCGGGGCGGGCGCGCGCCTCCGCGGGCGCGTGCTCGCCCGCTATTGGCTCACAAGCTAGTGACAGGCTAGTGACGTACCGGTACGTCACTTTGCCTGGCCGGGGCTGACCGCCGCAGTATATGTACTTGCGGCGGTCGGCAATCGGTTAATGGGGCTCTTCTTATGGTTATCTGTTAGTTGTGATTTTTATACAGACTAATTGACTTTAAAGTCTTACTATAGGGGTACGCTGCAACCGGGGCGGTCTTATTGCGCCCACACCTACCCTGTGGATATGGTACTTCTATATCCACTTGACAGGATCTTATCCTCACATGATGGGGATACGATATTTTTGTTACTTTGCAGGCAGGGAGGAGCTGGCTACCCCCTGCCTTTTTGGGTCCTTATTGGGCTTTTGCCTACTTTTTCTTTTTCTTTTAATTGTTTCTTGCTCTAATCTTTCTTCTTTTTCAGCCAATCTCCATAATCCCTCTGACCAGCAGGTTTCCTCACGGTATCCCATACTCGTATGGCCCAACCCATCAGTCCAGATTTTGCCGACTGCTTGGGTAAGTGACAGTAGATTGGATGGATGCCCATCTCTTTTGCTCCATAGCCTCTGATGATGTACTTACACCCCCTCTGCGTGTGGTTTCCCACAACACACAGGGGTAAATTCCCAGATAAAACACCGTAAAGTTTTCCAATCTTATTACTCTCAAAAAATAGATCTGGGCCTACTACAAGAAACACACTTTGCTAGGTGGTACAATCCATCTTTCCTACACGGGAAATACCCCACATCTGGCAAATTCTGATGACAAAACTAAGGGGGTGGCCATTCCTTTTTTTCTAACAATTGCAAATTTACGCCACAGTTGGAGCACAGAGACCCAGAGGGCAGATTTATATTAGTGAAGGGGTTCTTGGATGACCACTTATATTTTTTTTTTCTCTTATCATGCACCCAATCAGGGCCAAGCAAAATTTTTCCAACTATCTACATGATCTTAAATGGCATCCCAGTCTTAGTCCGTAGGGTTCAATATTGAGTTTGCCCACCCTTTACAGCTATAACAGCTTCAACTCTTCTGGGAAGGCTGTCCACAAGGCCATTTTCGCAATTCGGCACTGCATTAATTAAATGGACAATTGTGCGGTCGTGCGGCGCTGTATGCAAATAAATATGATGTCCTTTTTTCCCCACCAATAGAGCTTTCTTTTCTCACCCTCAGGAACGCTCCCGTGAACTGACGTACCCATACGCCAGTTCGCGCAGCCGAGCCAGCCTACCACAATATATCTGCGGCGGGCGGTCAGCAAGCGCTTAACCTTCCTCACTGACATTGGTTCTTGATCCTGTACAACAGGCACTCAATTTCATTGCAGTCCCCATCAGCATTAGGGTATCTGTAAAATTAGATGTCCAGAGCCCCCCCTCCCACGTCCCCTTACACCCTTCCTCACATCACAATGCACCCCTTTACCTTGTGCTGCTGCCAGGTAGAAGATGCTGGTGGATCTGGGAAGAAGAAAGGTCTGGAGCAGGACCAGAGGAGGGCCAGAGTCAGCTTCCAGAGTCTTCTGAATGCTGTGACCAGGGGAGGCAGAGGCAAGGTGGTGTTGCGGCTGCACAGAGTGGTGCAGGATCTGTAGCAGGAGTTCTGTTCTCCTCTCTGCTGCGGACTGCTGAGAAGGTGGGTGGGTGGTCAAAGATGAGCCTTTCTGCAGCTGCACAGAGAAGCGTAGGATCTGGCAAAAAAGTTCTGTCCTCTCTGCTGCCGACTACTGAGACAAGGTGGGGGCAGAGACAGGGGGGGGGGGGGGTGCCGCAGCTGCAGAAGAGGTGCGAGGGCCACATGAAATGGCCTGAGGGGCCACATTCGGCCCGCGTGCCTTATATTTCACTCATGTGCTGTACAAGTTCTAGACTGTGCTCAGGGCCTTTTTTTTTTTTTTTTTAATCAAGTTACTAAGATATGAGCACTAACTTACATTTATAATCTTGGGCGTGTTCAGTCTTATCATGAAGACGGCCCTTATTCTGAGACAAACTTCAGATCTGCAGATCACAGAGTAATCAGTGGGAGACGGAGGCGCGGTATGATTTGTGTGGGGCCCTGTGGTATTTTTTTGCATGCAATGGACACCCAGCACAGTCGTTATATTTTTCATGTTAACCGGTCCTGTTGTGACGGTATGATTGCCTCCGAGGTATCCTGCAATAAAAAGACAACATAAAAACAGTAACATCTCATAAAGACAGTAACATAAAGAGAAACATCATAAAGACAACTATGGAAGAAATCATTTTGGCACATAAAATAACCACCAATTATGGAAGTATGGAAGAGCCCTGGGGCCATCATAAAAAAAATTCAAAGATTTCTGAGCTTGAAAATTTTTTTATTTTTTTTTTTTACAGAATTCTGAGTTTGAAAGTCAAAATTCTTAGAATAAAAGTCAGAATTCTGACGTTGCAAGTCAGAATTCTGAGATTACGAGTTTGGACCATGCTAAAATTTATTAGACACAATTCTGAGATTAAAAGTCAGAATTCTGAGTTTAAAAGTCAGAATTCTGAGCTTAAAAAAGTCTCAGAATTCTGACTTTCAAACACAGAATTCTGACTTTCAAACTCAGAATTCTGTAAAGAAAAAAAATAAATAAGC
Organism: Pelophylax lessonae; assembly: GCF_965119305.1. Classification (NCBI taxonomy): domain Eukaryota; kingdom Metazoa; phylum Chordata; class Amphibia; order Anura; family Ranidae; genus Pelophylax; species Pelophylax lessonae. The sequence goes on from NC_138771.1 coordinate 653,173,272, forward strand.
TCAGAAATCTTTGATTTTTTTTTTATTTTATGATGGCCCCAAGTCTCTTCCATAACCAATAGATCTCTTTTGATGTGCAATAAAAAGTCACTTTTCTCCTGTTTACTTAGGTCACAATGTATCAAAATGAGTTACATATCACTGTATGTAGTGAGTGGAAGCATATGAGCCCTGTGATTTTTGATTGGGCCCGGAATGTTTTAACATATTGACCATTTTTGTACTATTGACCCAATGTTCTTTGGGGGTTTTTAATGTTGATACACCCCATTGTGGGATGTGTTTTTTGGCTTTTTTATATGAAATTGAATAAATGGTAAATATTTTTAAGGAGGATTTCCTTTTCTTTCCCGTCTTTTTTTTCCCCCTTTTTTAAAATCCCATCAAAGAGGATACCAATTTTTGTAACAATGTATCAAAATAACAGCACCTCAGACAGGTGAGTTACATAATATAGTATCTCACAAAAGTGAGTACACCCCTCACAGTTTTGTAAATATTTTATTCTATCTTTTCATGTGACAACACTGAAGAAATGACACTTTGCTACAATGTAAAATAGTGAGTGTACAGCTTGTATAACAGTGTATAACAGTGTAAATTTGCTGTCCCCTCAAAATAACTCAACACACAGCCATTAATGTCTAAACCGCTGGCAACAAAAGTGAGTACACCCCTAAGTGAAAATGTCCAAATTGGGCCCAAAGTGTCAATATTTTGTGTGGCCACCATTATTTTCTAGCACTGCCTTAATCAGCTTGGGCATGGAGTTCACCAGAGTTTCACAGGTTGCCACTGGAGTCCTCTTCCACTCCTCCATGATGACATCACAGAGTTGGTGGATGTTAGAGACCTTGCGCTCCTCCACCTTCCGTTTGAGGATGCCCCATAGATGCTCAATAGGGTTTAGGTCTGGAGACATGCTTGGCCAGTCCATCACCTTTACCCTCAGCTTCTTTAGCAAGGCAGTGGTTGTCTTGGAGGTGTGTTTGGGGTTGTTATCATGTTGGAATACTGCCCTGGGGTCCAGTGTCTGAAGGGAGGGGATCATGCTCTGCTTCAGTATGTCACAGTACATGTTGGCATTCATGGTTCCCTCAATGAACTGTAGCTCCCTAGTGACGGCAGCACTCATGCAGCCCCAGTATCTCACTTTTGTGAGATACTGTATGTATTCTGTTGGACTGCTGCTGTCTCTAACTATTGATATATATCAATAAAAACAAGTATTGAAGGCAAAATAATTAGCGCAAGTCCACACACCCAGCTGCGCCGTGACGACGTCGCATGACAAAACGTGTAGGGCGGGGCATGAACTTTGACGTCACCGCGTATGCCGGTTCGCGCTCGTGGTCCGGGAACTGACTGGAGGTGAACGCCACACAGCTGAGCATGTTATCCCTAGTGTCGGGTGGACACTAGGTTCATGTGAGTGGAATTATATTGTATATTTTAAATAAAGCCTGTTCATATGTTTTTACATTTTTTATATTTAGTATCAGTATTTAGCACTTACCAGTGCAAGCAGCATAGTAAATTGTTTTTTTTTTTTACAGAGTAGCTCACGGGATAATTTATTTAATGTTTTTACGTGATGGAAGCCTCCTTCCTTCTTTTTATCTTCCATACTGGATGCTATGGTATGTGAGAGGATACTTGCTTATTTACTTTTTTGAATTGAAAAATAGAAAAAAAAAGGAAAGTTAGCCCAATTTTTTTCTATAATGTGAACGACAATGTTACGCCGAGTAAATAGATACCCAACATGTCATGCCTCAAAATTGCACACGCACAGGTAACCAGTTTAGAGTTACAGAGGAGGTCTAGGGCTAGAATTATTTTTCTCGCTCTAAAGATTGCGGCGATACCTCACATGTGTGGTTTGAACACTGTTTACATATGTGGGCGCAACTTGCGTATGAGTTCGCTTCTGCGCGCGAGCTAACGGGGCGCTTTATTTATTTATTTATTTTCATATTTATGTTATCTTTTTTTTTTTTTTTGATCACTTTATTCCTATTACAAGGAAAATAAACATCCCTTGTAAAAGAAATAAGCATGACAGGACCTCTTTAATGTGAGATCTGGGGTCAAAAAGACCTCACATCTACACTAAAAATAAAAAAAAAGTCTTTTTTTTTCCATCTTAAAAAAATGTTCTCTTTAAATCGGTTGCTAGCAAGCGACGCATGATGTCGCTCCGGTCCTCAAAGGCCATAGAGTGGAGTGGGGGCCATCTTGCCCTCACTCGACTTCCTGCCTGAGAGGAGAGCGGACCGGATAACTTTCCCCACTACCGGCAGGTCCGGTAAGCAGGGAGGGGGGGGGCAGGAGGGGGGGGGCACCTCTCCCACCGCCCATAAGGGTGATCCCGCTGCCAATCCACTGCTGGGACCACCCTTATGTTAAAGCAGACTGCTGGCAGTTTAAAAAAATACAGATTTTTGTCATATATTTAGGCCAAAATGTATTTAGCTACATGTCTTTGACAAAAAAATCCTCAATGAGCGTATTTTTATCCACTTTAAGATGGGAAGATTTTACCCCCTTCCTGGCCAGGTCATATTTTGCGATTCGGCACTGCGTTATTTTAACAGACAATTGCGCGGTCGTGCGACGCTGTACCTAAATTAAATTTACGTCCTTTTTTCCCCCCACAAATAGAGCTTTCTTTTGCTGGTATTTGTTTACCTGTGCGATTTTTAATTTTTGAAAAAAAGAGCGACAATTTTGAAAAAAAAAAAAAAAACAATATTTTCACATTCTGATATATAACATTTCCCAAAAAATAATTAAAAAATCAAAATTTTTTAACATTTTAGGCCAATTTGTTTTCTGCTACATATTTTTGGTAAAAAAAAAAAAAGTCGCAATAAGCGTATTTTGATTGGTTTGCGCAAAAGTTATCGCCTTTACTAACTATGGGAAAGATTTCTAATTTTTATTGTTTTTTTTTTTTTTTTACTAGTAATGGCGGCGATCTGCTATTTTTTGTGGGACTGCGACATTGCGGCAGACAGATCGGACCCCTAACTGACATTTTTGACAGTATTGGGGGGACCAGTGACATTACTACAGTAATCAGTGCTGAAAATATGCACTGTAACTGTAATAATGACACTGCCAGGGAAGGGGTTAACACCAGGGGTGATCAAGGGGTTAAATGTATGCCTCATGCTTACTGACGTGTGTGGGGGGGAGGAGGTTGTGTGACACAGACAGAGATCACAGGTTCAGCTATGCTGAATCCTGTGATCTCTCCCTGTCTGTCACAGAGAAGATCCGCCTGCTTTGTTTACACAAGCAGGCGGATCTTCTTTTTTTTTAAATTTGATCATTTTTATTAATTTTTTTTACATATACCAGACAGATTAACATACACAAACATCAAATCAATACACAAAAGTACCGACACACAAGGCGGATCTTCTCACACTTTCCCTGACGATTGGGAGAGGGAGACGGCAATCGCCGCCTCTCCTCCTCCGGCCTGACTCCCGCTGTGTCTAAACACAGCTTGAGCGAGCCTCTGGCAGCGCGCGCGCGCCACCAAGACAACTAGGAGTCCAGCGACGTAGGTCTATGTCGTTGGACCCAGGGCTGCCACTGTGCCGCAGTAGCAGCACAGTGAGCTGTCCAAAAGTGGTTAAAGGCTTCGTCTTTTTATACTGAAGGTGAGCGTGCATTTTACCCACACACTTTGGTGGAAGATAATTCGCCCATTTTTTGGTTTTTGGTTTTGTGGGACACCGCACAGTGTTTTTTTACAGAGATGGATTGGTGTTTTCCACCTGATATCACTTAATTTCCATGACTGCACATGTCACAGCATGTTGGTTCATATGCACTGCACTGACTGATGAACCTTCCATGACACTTATCATAAAGATAATTTACTTTTCTTTACAATATTACACTATATGCTGTTTATTTTGTATTTATATATCTGGGGAAAATACGTCGAGAGGAGAAATCCCCCCCACAGAGAGGAATCGCATCACAGTTTGTTACAAGCATTGACTCTAATTGTTAGAGCTGCCGGCACCAGATTATCCAATCAATTAGTGGATGAACTTTTCACAGACTTTTTTCTTGAACTTTCCTTTTTGGACTTTCTATATTATTTATATATATATATTTTTATCTTTGGACTTACATCTTTCAATTTGTTTTTTTTTTTTTGCACTTTTTGGCATCGTTTGCACATTTAGAAATTCACTGCAGGTGGGAAGATTATATATATTTGTGCTTTATAAGTATTCCTGCGTTTGATTTTTCATTTATATATATATATATATATAGTAGGTTTATCATATTGTTTTTTATCTATTACACTTTCTGGTTTATCTTAATATTATTTTAGCTTCATCACACATCTGAATAGCATACTACCCTTCGCTTTTATAATTCTAGCACCCGACCTCCTCTGTAACTGGTAACCTGTTAAGGCTTAACCACTTCAGCCCCGCCCACCGCAGTTTTACTGCGACAGGCGGGCGCTCCTGGGCAAAGTGAGGTAGTACTACGTCGCTGCCTCAGGAGACTCTAGGGGGCGAGCTTGCTCCGCCGCTCGTTAGCTGGGGAGCCAGCGCATGTGACCAGCGGCTCCGATGCCCGCCGGCCACTCGCGATCTCCGGCAGCAGAGAGAGAAGGACAGACGGCTGATGTAAACACAGCCGTCTGTCATTCTCCCTGAAGTGATCACAGAGGCTATGTGATCCTGCTATATAGGATCGCATGTCTCTGTGATTACTTCACAAGCCACGCCCCCTGACAGTTAGAATCACTCCCCTAGGGACACATTTAACCCCTTGATCACCAGTACAGTTAACCCTTTCCCTGCCAGTGTAATTTTTACAGTAACAGTGCATATGTATAGCACTGATTACTGTAGTAATGTCACTGGAACCCCCAAAAGTGTCAAAAATGTCAGTCAAGGGTCCGATCTGTCCGCCGCAATGTCGCAGTCCCGCAAAAGAAATCGCAGATCGCCGCCATTACTCGTATAAAAAAAAAACAATAAAAATGACATAAATCTTTCCCGTAGTTAGTAAACGCAATAACTTTTGCGCAAACCAATCAAAATACGCTTATTGCGATTTTGTTTACCAAAAATATGTAGCAGAAAACAAATTGGCCTAAAATGTTAAAAAATTTAGATTTTTACATTTTTTGGGGGGGAATTTCATATAAAAAAAATGTGAAATGTTATTTTTTCAAAATTGTCGCTCTTTTTTGGTTTATAGAGCAAAAAGTAAAAATCGCACAGGTGACCAAATACCACCAAAAGAAAGCTCTATTTGTGGGGAAAAAAGGACATAAATTTAATTTGGGTACAGCATCGCACGACCGCGCAATTGTCCCTTAAAATAACGCAGTGCCGAATCGCAAAATATGGCCTGGTCAGGAATGGGGTAAAGTCTTAAAGCGGTTAAAAATATGCTCATTGAGAATTTTTTTGTCTAAGACATGTAGCTAAATACATTTTGGCCTAAATATATGACAAAAATTGAATATATTGGATATTTTTTAATTGTCAAAGTAGAAAAATATTGTTATTTTTTCAAAATTGTCGCTTTTTTTATTAATATCGCAAAAAATGAAAATCGCACAGGTGATCAAATACCACCAAAAGGAAGCTCTGTTTGTGGGAAAAAAAAGGACTTAAATTTCGTTTGGGTACGGCGTTGCATAAACGCGCAATTAACAGTTAAATTCGCACAGTGCCGAATCGCAAAAAGTGGCCTGGACGTGCAGCAGGAAAATCCTCCGGTGGTAAAGTGGTTGAAGTGCCACTTATGGAGATCTCACCAATAAAATCCTTGAGAGACAGAAAAGAGTGTCATGGGGTGTAACTCTCCAGCATCCACCAAACACTGAAATATTGCATCTGGGTAAACTGACTGTATAAGTTGGACTAGTACATTTGGATACAGAGGTAGCAAGGATTTACTTTGCAGCTAAAATATCCTACCAGTATGAAGTTGTATTTGTTGTATTACCTTCTTTCTCTATGGAAATATCAACGGCTCCCAAGTTAAACACACAGTCTGTCTTGTTCTACAAAAAGAATACAAATAATTCAGTCAATGATTTTTTTTCAGTTAGTATGTACTGCAGGGATGGTGTCAGTAATGCAGTGGATGATGTCAGTAGAGCAGTGGATGATGTAATTAGGGCAGAGGATGGGTCAGTAGAGCAGTGGGCGGGGTCAGTCGTTTTTTATTTTTATATTTTTTTTTATTATTTTTTACTATGGTATAATTTTATTTTTTATTGTTTTGAACAATTATTTAGCAACTCTGATGATGTCTCACTTTTGAGACAGAGAAAGTAGATTGAGGACTCAGTCCTCAATCTCCATCTCTGCAGCCTCAGTTGCACAGATGAATGAGTAGGAAGCACTCAGAGGCTTCCTACTCATTCACAAACCAAAGCATAGTAAACAAAGTCATTCCGTTATGAATGGACACAGGAGCGACCGGTACTGAACGCTCACTGTGTTCATTCAAAATAGGAAGAAACTAGTAAATATGGTATATTTATCTACCCTTACCCCACTCTCCATTCTGAAAGCAGCAGCCGGTGGGAAAAGGGAAGTTCGCAATGCTGTGAGGGATGGGGGCCCGGGCACCAGAAATAAGAGTAACCTGGACAGAAGGGGCAGCGGTGGCAGCATATAGAGGAACTGATTTCCTGTATTTTCTTCCTGCAGCTGCTGAATATCGACGAGGTGAAGAGGAGTAGAAGCGGGCTTTTAATGCCTGCAGGAGGAAATACAGGAAATCTGTTCCTCCTAATACTGCCCCCGCCTCCCCTCCTGTCCAGGTGTAAAGCAGAATGTGACAGGGGAGGTGCACAGCCCCCTGGAACATGGGTAGGGTCGCCATTGTGACCCCTGACATTATGCCAGTGTTGAGGTCCATTCATGTCACACAGAGGTCCCCCTGCTGCCTGCCCACTACAAGTCCCAGCATGTCCAGGACTCACCCCCTCCTCCTCCACCATGCTGGCTCCTGTCACTCTCCCACGCATGGGATGTTCCCAGTACTGGGGAAGTTCGGGGAAATCTCAGTCCCCTTCAATGTGTAGAAGTCCCCAAGCCCTGTGTCCCAGACTGTAGAATGTTTTCAGCAACCTCCACATCTCTCCCTCCTCCCCCCATTATCTACTCTCACCTCCTCTCACTTGGTGAACTTACTGCCCCACTGTAGCATCTTCGGCACCTGGACCGACTCTAGTTGGAGAGCAATACCCCTAGCCTGGGCCCCTTCCATGACTGACAGCATATTGGGGGGGCAACAAGATAAGAGGGGGGTAACCAGTGGGGACTGACATGGAAGGAGAGGAGGGGGGAGGGACAAGCTCACAAAGGGGCATGGATAGGGAGGACACCGGACTGGGAGGCAGCGGGAAGAAGACAATTTACCACTCGCTACTGTGCAGCATTCGGTTATGGTGCCTTTCTCTTCTGGGTTCTTGCAGCCACCCCTGTGATAACACACATATGCTGCAGTGCATCAACATCCTGCAAAAAAACAGGAGGAGACAGAAGGCTCCCTAAAGACATGGTGCATGTGCAGTAAAGAGTCTCATGGCCTCCTAGGATGCATTATGTGGGTGTCCTAGGAGGCCATGGGCATTGAATATTTCTTTCTCACTAAGTGAGAAAGTGATAAACCAGGGATTGTGGGTGTGTTCCCCCATAAAAGGTATTTTAAAATAGCTGATTATGTGAGAGGAGAGTGATAGGAGGGAATAAGAGAACGTGGGAAAGGAAGGTAAAGGTTTGCTGTAAGTTGATTTTGGATTCAGCAAGTGGCCATTCTGTCTGTACAGACTGGGTCACTGCATAAAGTGTTATTTGAAACAGACTTCAGGATACAAAATTCCAAACTGCCCACTTCATATTGTTAGGACCTGGATTACCTGTTGGTAGCACTGTGCTTCACAGAGGGGAGGCTTGTAGCTCCATAGTTCCAGTGTCCACCATCAGGTGTCTCCCAGCAGCCAGCAGATCCTAGTAATTAGCTTTACCTAATGCTGGATGCTGGGAGGGTATTTAGTCTCTCTTCTGCTGTTACACCTTGCTCCTGTGTTTTGCTTGCTGCCAGATACTGCTAGTCATTATCTTGTTCCTGTTCTTTGATCATGCTCTCTGCCTAGTACCTTTACCCCAAACCCTGCTGCCTTGTTCCTACTCCCCTTTGTTCCTGATCCCAACGTTTGTTCCCCCCTTCCCATCTTCTCCCTGCACCTCCAGTTTTACCTTGCTTTCCTGTGTTCCCCAGTTGTATATACAGATAGTTAGGAAATCTGTTAGGTCATTTCGTTTAGGTATCCTGTCACTGTGTTTTGGTTCACTTATGTCTTCATGTTTGCTGTTTGCTTTTTGGATGTCTTTTATATTACTATTAATAAATTTACTTTAATATATATATGATCTGGTCCCAGATTATATATATGTGTGTATATATATATATATATATGTAGCACCCTTGTTTTAATGCAAGGTTGCTGTTAAATTTAGTTGCTGGGCCTTAACTAGCCTGGCTGTAATTTTACTGTGGTTAATTGAACTTCCCCTCTTAATCTGGTTTGACTGCGTTTCTCCCTTCCGTCAGTAGGTGGCACTGTTGCCTCTGACACTAGTGTGAGAATTACAGTTAAACAAACTGTTAATGTCCATGTCTCTCTCAGCCAATTACAGTGTCACTATGGCATTCTGGGAGATCTTATTTAAGAGGGGGGAGGTCCAATAATCGGTCTCTTCCCGCCCGGACCCCCTTGGGGGAGGGTGTGTATTGCTGTGCTGCTGCTGGCTAGGCCTGAAGTCTGAGGCCTGGTCACATGCCTGGGATTCTGCTGAGGAGAGCCAGCAACCCACATGGGAAAGATCATCCACAGACATCCAGCAGCCTGTGTGAGTAACCTGCCTGTTTCTTATGGAGGACAGCTGTCCAGACAGTACAGACCACAGAAAGGGATTGAATTTGGTGGAGAGAAGTTGCCTCCCAGATCGATCTGAAGTTTTATGGATACCTAATGATTCTCAAGGTCTGTTATCCTGTACCGCTGTCTGAGTACCTGTCTTTTGCAATGGGAGTCTGCCTAATAGACTGTTCTTAAAGGGTGTCCTGGACCCTACCCCTCTCTCCCTCAGTTTATTTTTGACCTGTTGAGAAGAAATAAACTATCCTGTTCCTTCAGCATAAAAGTGACTGGCGCCCATCATTCATTTTACCTGCATCACTACCCACCATGCCTGACAATCCACACCCACAGGAGGTATGTAGCCCCTCTCTGCCTCTGAAGGTCATCACTAGGCCCTAGGGGGTTCTGGGGGTCCGCTACATATATATATATATATATACAGACCTGTGAACATCCTATGATTTTCTTTTTTTTTAGACATTTTACCCTCCATGTCCCATCTACCCATTACACACCACCCCCAATCTGTGCCCTCCATGTCCCATCTATCTATTACACCCCTTCCCCAGTCTGTGTCCTCCATGTCCCATCTACCCATCACACCCCTCCCCTAGTCTGTGCCCTCCATGTCCCATCTACCCATTACACCCCTTCCCCAGTCTGTGCCCTCCATACCTCTATAAATGTCCGGACACGATATCCTCCTGGAAAAAACAATGTCAGCTCTGCTTTGCTGTCATCACAAATCCCAAGGGCTTCCATGACTGGAGACGATGGGATTGTTACCTGAAGAGCACAAAAAACATAGGGATTAATGTAAGACAAACCAGGGTGATAACATAAAAACTCATACTGCCTAACATTTGTAGTGTGTGAATTTATTTTAGACCAGCAAAATCATTCACAGAGCTGCCAATCTTTCAATAAACCATGTTCATTGCATCTCCCTCGAATCTCTGCTCCTCCAATAATGTATTTACCCTCTTTTAGGGATTAGAAATTGAGGAAAAGGAGTTAGAGAGGGGAGGGGACACTAATATGCCTGGAATTCCCACAATTAACAATCTTAAAAGGTACAGTATATCCATGTTATCATTGTTCTTTTGTCAAGAATGGCTAAAACCGTAGACCCTCCATGCATTATGCACACTGGATGGTTGCATACTCGGAGAATGCACCCATGCAGATTACAACTGACCTGGTACAGGAAGAATGGAATACTGAACTCAATGGAATGGCAAGAGCATAGTGCAGCACTGGGATGCTGGTCGTACAGGGAGACAGGAGTACAGCAGTAACAATATGTTTTAGGAACACTGAGGTGCACAGGGATCCCAACGATCGCAGGTACCCATGAATACAGATGAGGTGCACAGAAGTCTGGGGCAGAAAGGATATCTATTGATACTGTTTGCAGAGAACCCAAGCTGCCTGCATGTACAACATAGGTTAGGGCCATTGGAAGGGCCAGATGCAGAGTCTAAGGAACCACTTGCTCTTCTCTAGTGCTCCTGAAGATGGAGTTGGGTTCCCCTGCAGACGGTCCCCTACATTGAAGTACTCAATCTCATTCAAGCAGGCAGCTACTGGGGCCTAAAGGCTAATAACAGATAATAATCCTTTGCAACACTTACAAAACAGTAGGGAGTACAGCCCAAGCTATCAGGTTTTCACAGCAACACATAAACAACTAGGAGTGAGTAGAAATGCAACAAGGGCAGATCTGTGGCATCTTTCTTCAGCCTTAAACATGCAAACAGTAAACACAGTCTCAAAGATCTCTCACACCAGCCTTGTACTAGGTAATTGGGTGCCTTTTTCCAATATCTTCCAGATACTTTTCCAGTGATACCAGAATAGATCCCCAAACGAAATGTCCCTCAGTCATTTTCAGCAAACTTTCAGTAGAATAGGCCCCCTGCTAGCCTAGCTGGTACCTTGATGAACTTCAGACACATGGCAGGCTTTCTTAGGGGGCAAACAGCCCCCCCCCCCCCCCAGGCTGTGATATACTCCTCAGGGGTAGGACACTTCTGCTCAGAGTATTTATACACACTCCCAGCCACCATCTGAGCACCACTCCCCAGGGATTGGCCATGGCTACATAAATATTCATATGCAATAAAAAATTGTTCTGCGAAATAGGTAATAATCCAAATTAACTTTTTCTTAAAACAATAGTTCATATAGTGTTCAAACAATTTAATGAATAATAACGAGCAAGCAGAAAAATAATTCCTTGAAGTGGTGTCCAAAGAAAGTGAGTATTTAGATGAATATCCACCAAATAACCCTCCACCGTGATAATAAATAGGATGTATCCTTATCAGATCTATACACCACATTATAAGAGTCTAGACAGGCATTATACTATGATCCAGCTCTTAGAACAAATCCCTCAGTAGTTGGAAGGTATCATGGCTGACCAGACAGAACCCTAGTAATCCTCAAATGTGACTAGTAAGGAAGAGAAAGGGGTCCACATACTGTAAACCATAAAACACTTTATTTTGAAAAAATGTCACTAAAGACTTACATCAATCCAGTAAAATATCGACATTAAAACAGTATTTCCCGGGATAAAATCCACTTGTATACAAGCTCGGATGGTGTGGTTACTTCTTACATAGACTCTGTCCTACATGTTTCGTCAATGTGACCATCGTTAAAATATTTTATTTTATTTGTTTTTGAACAATTGATTCTGTTGTGACATTGCAAGCAGCATATATTTTACTTTTGATTGTTACCACCTGCGCATTCATTTTTTCATTTTTTGCTACATTAATATTCAGCTGCTTATTAGACTCTCCCAGCCCACTAACTTCCAGAACATTTCTAGACAGACAGGGAAAGCAGTCAGTCCTGCAGCCAGTGAACTACAGAACAGTCCAAAACAATCACATGAAGCTTCACTGATTACAGTGAGCCAGAAACTAATTTGTCTAACCCTTTGTCTAGCACCTTTCTAGGAGGGTGCTACACACCCTTAATATTTAAAATAAAAATACAGATTGAACTATATATGTCATTTTGTAGGTTAACACTTATACAGAAATAATTTGTTTCTTCACCACACATGACCTTCCCAAAAAATATAAAACACGTAAATCAACATAACTGCATATACAGTACATAGTCTAATCTACAGTATATGTCAAAATGATGCTATTGACATGTAGTTTTCGTAGCAATAGGCAGTTGTGTAAGATGTGGGTGTGGACATATCTCTACGCATTTCGCATTAAGCTTCATTAGAGGAGGTGAGGTGCTGTTAAATAAAGTTGATAATATTATATTCCCATACAATCTTAATGGTCATATCGACAACCCCTATTAAAACCCCTAATAATTTAAGAACCTTGTAAAAACTTACATTCAACACAAAAACGCAACCAAGGGGACTTGATGTGATCCAGAGAAGGGGAAGACCCATACGGTGCCCTGTAGCAGAAAGGGGAGCGCCTGAAGAGAACCAGGGGCCCCTATATATTGTGAAAAAAGGAACCAACAGTCATGAGGCTTTTGTATGTATTGTTGGAGTGTTCCTGGGAATAGATGGACCCTGGTGCTGGATACAGCTCCAGCGGCTGGTGAGTGCAACGAGGGTCAACTGGGAGCAATACCATTTCCTTGTGTCGTTTAAGTCACAGAGCTGACTAAACGAACCTGTCACCTAAACCATACATTCAGCAACAGTGCGATGCCCATTTATTTGAAGGTTTCCAAATGTCATATGACTCTTCTATTAGCTATTGCATAGTTATGTGTGGGAGGGGTCAGGAGGTTAGTATTAAAGGAACATCACATTGGGGGGAGATATACTAAAACCAATGCACACATAATCTGGTGCAGCTGTGCATAGTATCCAATCAGCTTCTGGGTTTTATTGTCAAAGAATATTTGAAGAAGCTAAAGTAAGAAGCTAAATGGTTACTATGCACAACAGCACCAGATTCTGTGTGCACCAGATTTAGTAAATCCCGCCCACAGAGTGCAGAAAAGGGTTGAATAGTTATTATATTGTCGAGTTGGAGGCAACAGTTAACAGAGTAAAAGACAATCTGCAATCACTAGCACTGAGGCTGCAGCAACTTCAGCAGGAAACTTGAGAAAACAGTTCAGATACTCTTGTGTAGCTCACAAGCTTCCTGCTAGTATCAGTACAAACGTCATTTCCGGTAACCTCCGTTTATGCCCTACGCATTACGTCACGGTCACGTCTTCATTCTCTGAAGAAGTCACATGACCGTGATGTAACGTGTAGGGCGTAGACGGAGGTTAACGGAAGTGACATTTGTACTGCTACGAGCAGGAAGCTTGTGCGCTATCGCTGGACGTTTTTAACTACAATTGTGAGTGTTTGCTGCATTGATTTAATAAATGGTTTAATTATATGTAGCATCCTCCATGGTAGGTGCTAGTGATAAACTATAGTTTGAGCTCTGTCTGGTTACCAGAATAGCTGCAGGTAAATCTATATTGTTCTCTGCCTACCAGAGAGCAGGATCTGTTAGTGAGGTCTGCTCATTGTGCTCAGGATGCAGCTCATTCTGTCTAGAGAGTGTTTCATGCTGGTGGGGAGGCATGTTGGACAGTGGAGGGAAACCTGGAGAATGGGTGCATGGGCTTTTGATACAGTCCTGATGTTTGGCAGAGGGAAAATGCCTTGGTGCATGTTGGGATACTGCATAAAAGCCAGGAGCACATGTGCTCAAGGTCTTTCGGCTGGATAGCGGAGTCCCGGAGGGAGGAGGCAGCTGCCTCCTCCTCTGTAGAGGTGCCATGCAGCCTCAGGGGGGTCATCCTGAGGGCCTGAAGAGTAGCAGTGAGGAACTGAACCCAGAGGTCCAGAGGAGCTGACTGAGAGGAGAGATACAGGAGGATCTGTCTCTGCAGTACAGTGAGTACAGAAACTCGTGTGAAGGGGCCTGACCTGAGGGGGGCCACCCCTGCTCCTAGGATAGTCAGTGGAAAGGGGATGCTAGTGAGAGTGTTCTGAAGATAAGATATTGTCCAGCAAGTCACCTTGTCAGAGAGTAAAGAGAGCAAGAGACTTAACCCACCTACACATGTGTCAGCGTGGAATAACAGCCTGGCTGTTCCTAATTACCAAGAAAGTCCTGAAGATAGAAGTCCTCAAACAATGTAAATAGTCCAGTTGGAGTATCCCACTATTCCCTTCTCCTATCCCAATTACAAATAAACAACAATAAAAAACAACACCTCTAGATTGTTCATTTGTGTGATGAACCATTGGGAACAAGGAGGGATCCAGGGATCTAAAGTAACCATGTGCTGGAAATCAGGGGAGCCCATCAAGATATTACTTAGCAGTTCCTGCGGGGACAGTACTACATTTATATTAGCAAACTCAATAACACTGATTGTACAGGTGTGATAATGCTGTTAGTAAAAGTCACAGTAATGCTTGTGGTCCATTGTGTTTCTTCAACACCACGCAATACCATACCGGCATGGCCTACATAACTAGGACAGCATCTGCAAAAGGGGTGCAGTAGGTCCACAGACAGGTGAATAGAAGAGAATGAATAGCAGGATGCTGAGGTTAGTATCAAATCAAAAAAACACTTTATTAAAATAAACAGCACACTTACATTGAAGCTGGCCGGCTCCTTGTCATTCTCGGTCTCTGTTTACTCAGTGATGCCTACAGCCTCACACTGATCACAGCTTCTTGGTCTCAGGTGTTCCCTATCTGTGCTGTTTCATGCTAACTTCAATGTAAGTGTGCTGCTTTTTTTAATAAAGTCTTTTTTTATTTGATACTGACCTCAGCACCCTGCTATTTGTTTTCTTCTCCATTGAGGTGATCCTACCTAGATCTCATTGGCGGCCCGTCCATTTGTGGGGGGGGCAGGGGCACCGCCCCCCCATCCAGGCATCCGGCCCTCTAATCTACATGCAAGGCGCCGGATGCATGGATTCCAATAGGGTTTTTTTTTTTAAGCACCTGATTAGAGCCAGCGGCTCTAATAGGCTTCAAAAAAGGGTGGGCTCGGGGCGCAGAGCACTTCACCCTGAGCCCACCCAGTTTATGACAATAGCGAATGAATATTCGCTATTATCACACTGATTCTCCTCTCAGCCAATCAAGAAGAGGGTCGTGAGTCCCCTTTCCCGATTGGCTGAATAGAGAAGCGATTTTACTGGCCATTGGCCAGGAAGAGGGAAGGAGATGCATGGCCGGAGGAGGAAGGAGGAGGTAAGGACACTGGCTGTCCAGCTGACCAGCCGTCTATCCATCCCGGGGGGTTGTGGATTTGACAGCTGGCTGACTGGTCGGCCATCGCGGGGGGGGGGTGGATTTGCCGACCCACAGGGGGGTGTGGGTTTCGCTGCCCCCCCCCCCCCAAATTATCATGCACCAACCACCACTGCCAGATCTTCAGCGGGAGCTGCAGAGGTTCCAGTCTCGGTCCCTTCTCCTGTTCAGCCATCCATCCAGTTGCCTCATCCATTCCTCTACCCTTTTGATGGTCTACAGATACAGATAAAAGTTCCAACCTACCAAGGGTCTTTGCACTACTCCTAGGAGCGCCATATGCACTGTGTACTTGTACACTCTTTGGAGATGAATGGAAGAAAATCCAGTGGTGTCCCTAATCTTTCCCTTCTCACACAGGAACCTTTCCCTAAGGTTAATTGAGG
This sequence comes from Pelophylax lessonae, assembly GCF_965119305.1. NCBI lineage: Eukaryota > Metazoa > Chordata > Amphibia > Anura > Ranidae > Pelophylax > Pelophylax lessonae. The sequence goes on from NC_138771.1 coordinate 653,188,879, forward strand.
CTAAGGCTAATTCACTGTCCCTGACGAGCCTGATTCCTCTCCCTACTCAAGCCACACACAAAATGCATGCCAACTCCAGCAGGCAGGCTGCTATTTATTAGCACTGCCCACACCAGACATGGCTGCCAAGATCACTCAGAGTTGCAGTGTCCAATTGGACAACCACTCACCTGATGACACCTACAGGGTCTTCAGGGGAACAATGTTCCTCCCGGTCTCCTCTCCGTCTGTACAGCGGCCAGAAAAATAGCACCACCTGCAGAATGGAGACTAAACTGCACCTTCCTACATATAGCTGTGAGCTGAGAAGAGCTGGGAAATTGTTACTTCAACCTATCAGCAAAAGTGAGATAAATGAATTTGAGAAAATAAATTGTAAAACCTAAGGCAAGGCTCAGCAACAGTGTGATGTCCAGCTACTGGAAGGTTTCCGAATGCCATATGACCCTTCTCTTAGCCACCGTATAATAGCAATAAGCTGATAGGAGTTGGAGAACTGCTACAGTTGCAACCAATTCTAACCACTTGCCGACTGCCCACAGTATATTTACTGCGGCAGTCAGCCCCCTACAGGCAAAGTGACGTAGTACTACGTCGCTAGCCTGAGAGCCTCTAGGGGGCAAGCGCGTGCCGCGGGAGGCACGTTCCCGCCCCGCTCATTCCCTAACATGTCCGCCGTCACTCGTGATCTCCCGATGCAGAGGGAGAAAGGCAGACGAGTGATGTAAACAAAGCCGCCTGTCATTCTCCCTGATCTAACTGCAGAGATCATACGATCTTGCTATGTAGGATCGTATGTCTCTGTGGTTACATCACTAGCCACACCCCTTTACAGTTAGAAGCACGCCCGTAGGGACACACTTAACCCCTGCATCACCAATAGTTAACCCCTTCCCTGCTATTGTCATTTTTACAGTAACAGTGCATATGTATAGCACTGATTACTGTAGTAATGTCACTGGTACCCCCAAAAGTGTCAAAAATGTCAGTCAAGGGTCCGATCTGTCCGCCGCAATGTCGCAGTCCCGAAAAAAAAATCGCAGATCGCCGCCATTACTCGTAAAAAAAAAAAAAAAACAATAAAAATGACAAAAATCTTTCCCTTAGTAAACGCAATAACTTTTGCGCAAACCAATCAAAATACGCTTATTGTGATTTTTTTTTTTACAAAATATATGTAGCAGAAAACAAATTGGCCTAAAATGTTAAAAAATTTTGATTTTTACATTTTTTTGGGGGGAATTTCATATAAAAAAAATGTGAAAAATATTGTTATTTTTTCAAAATTGTCGCTCTTTTTTTGTTTATAGCGCAAAAAGTAAAAATCGCACAGGTGATCAAATACCACCAAAAGAAAGCTCTGTTTGTGGGAAAAAAAGGACATCAATTTAATTTGGGTACAGCATCGCACGACCGCG